>NW_019268561.1:1585564-1731090 GCF_002738365.1 Cucurbita moschata | reverse complement strand
GTAATTTTTTTTTTTAAAAAAAAAAAAAAAAAAAAACAAAATGATTAGCCTTTCCTATTTGGCTCTTTGGATTTGCTCTGGTTCTTCCTTTTATATGATCACTAAACGACAGCGTTTTGATTCTCTCTCCTCCTCCAGAGCTAAGATAGGTGACTTTTTAATATTAGTTTTGAAAGTAATTTTAAAATATTTATTATTACTTTTATAATTAATTAGTTTCATTTTTTTTTCCTATTTCTATTATGATATATAGTGTTTGTACTCTCATTAATTTTAATGTAATAAAATTAATATACATTTTTTAATTTAATTTTTATTTGAATTATTATTATGGTATATAATACATCTTTTTTAATGTAATTTTATAACAACTATTTTTCCATACAATTATTTTTTGTCTATATATATAAATAATAAAATGCGATTAATTATAAAATTAGTAGGTATAATTCAAAAAATATATATAGAATTTAACTCTTCGAATAAAATCGAGCTAATTAAGTATAAATTATTTTTTCTCATTTTTTCTTTTATTTTTTATAACACTCGGGTATAGGGTGGGTAGATGTAAATCAAAGATATCTCCGAGCCAAGCTAGATGGGAAAGTCTTCTTGTCTCCATCCCCGCCACCTATTTCATTCTCCATTTATTTTTGGGTGATCGATTTTACTGACTTTTTTTTATTTATTATTCGTTTAAAAATAATTATTTTAAAATTTTTTATTTTTCAATATAATCTTTATTAAAAAAATTATAAATATAATTTATAAAAATTCAAATTTAAATATTATATAATAAATTTTAACAATAAAAAAAATGTACAACATAATATATATATATATATATATATAATTAAGGAAGATAGGTTAGGAAATTGGGTGGTAACGAGGAATATATTCCAGTTTTCCTAACCTAAATATTTAAATGGTAATAATTTTGGACTGTCTAATTCTTAATAAATAAAATAGAGTATTATGACAAATTTAGAATTATCCAATCAAAAAATATATATACAGTTGGGTTTGTTATCTGTTTTTTTTTTAAATATAAATATATCTAATTCTATTAATTCTATGTATTGTTTATTTCTTATTATTTTATTATTTTATTGTTTGTTTTTTTATCTTACATTAATAATTTAAAATCTAGTTGATAATCATCTATAAATATTATAAATTTGTTATATTTGTTATTTACTTTTTAAGAATTAAGTAAATTTTTAAAAACTAAAAAAAAAAGTTCAAAATTTTATTTTTCTTTTGATAATTGGTTCAAAATATTTTCTTTTAAAAAAATGGAATTTGTTGTACAAAAATGGATGAAAAACAAATACAATTTTCAAAACATTTTAATTATTTAAAAAAATGTTCCATTAAAACTTATCTATTGGACAATCGTACTTATTCTATTTATTTTCTACGTTAGTAGACCCTGAAGTTAGAATAAATGAAACGGTCTACATGTGATTCAACGATAAAATTATAACTGTGAAGAAAGAGGTGACATACAAAACAGGAAGAATTACACGCTTGGTATAGTGTAGCTACACTAGCTTCGATACTTGAGTCATAGTTGTAAAAATGTTGCAACTTTTCGGTTTAGAGAGTGAGGATGAAGTTTGAGTTACCTTCAATATTGTTTTTATAATTTATTTATTATGAGAGATGACCTAGGCTTCGCCTTCCCTTCTTCCAAATAAGGTTGTTAGAAAGTTGAATCAGGCTTCATTCAGGTTTCATTGGGTCTTGGGATGTGCCTACCCATAGAAAGTTGAATCAGGCTTCATTCAGGTTTCATTGGGTCTTGGGATGTGCCTACCCATATGTATTCGGCCCACCTTAACTCGACTCGGTTTAGGTTGAGATGGTTTTTAGGCCTTTTGGCCTAGCAGCTTTACTTTTTTAGCCTAATCTTGTCTAAGATTCTATGTAATCTTAGGTTGCCTCTAATTGTAATCACTAGAAAAAAAAATAATAATAAAATAAAATGCTGTCCCACATTGTTTAGGTTGAAAAAGTGGGTGTTAGGCTCCACTATAAAAGAAAGGTCTCTTGCTTCCTTTCATCTCACTTGAATGGAGTTGAAGTCAGTCGAAAATACATTTTCTAACGGTTCTAAGCTAATATTTTGGCTGATTCGGTTCAGATCTGATACACTTGGATCGTACTCGTTTCAACTTTTTAGAAGTATTTAAGGTTAGTATTACTACTTTTTTTTAGTCCCTATAAATTATTTGGTGTCAATTTTAAATTATTTTATACAAAATTAGGTTTAACTAGTTTAAATTATTTTATACAGAGTATAATTAGGTGAGTCAAATTAGGTTTGAGTAGTTTAAATTATTTTATGCATAATTAGGTGAGTTAATTCTAGTGACGAATTAAATTTCAGAGAGCACTAAGCTAGCATCAAGGGGGTCATAGTAGATTCAACCTAGGTCAACCAAGTAAGTGTCTCTACTATTGGCATGGTCGAAAGAGTTGTCTTATGTATGATGACACGTGCCCAGTATTTCAAATGTATTTCCTCACTCATATTTTCTAAACCTTTTTCTCATAACGTGACTCGAGGTTTGAACATACACTAACGTTGTTTGTGATGTTTGAATTTCTCACAGCTGACTTGTTTGCTCGATCAGAATAAGTGTTGCACAATCACTATCCCACTATTGCAAGAGTACGATTGTGACATAGGGCCAAGGAGTGTGCGAGCTCACCTAGTAGATCCACGTTCGCACGTGTAGGTCGTGTGTAGGGAAGTACTATATATCCAATTTGTCCAAATTGGAAGCCACTTGAGGACTATGGTTGTAAATGATAGGTTTCTATTCATAATTGCATGTGTTTGCATTTCCTAACCCAATAGTGTGGTCAGACATCGAAAATTCAATCGGGAAGTATATAGTTGTGTGTTGAGATGTGGGTTCATTTGCAGTAATTCATTTGGGCTTAAGTTGTTGATTAAGTTGGAATAAGCGGGGTTGAAGCTTGAGTAGTAAAAGACCTGAGTTTACCATAGAAACTCGTGAATGCCTACTCGGAGTTTTGTCGGATTAAATGGGGAGTTTTGGATGATTCTTAAGGATTGGGAATAATCTTTTTGTCTCAAACCATTCCAAACAATGTCGAGGAAAGCAAACGGTAATAATTTCTATAGAATGTCTTGTAATATCTTTTTTATTGGTCTTAATAAGTGCGTGTTACCACCGGAGAGTTGTGTTCAACAATTTGATATCATAACAAGGTTGGGATAGGTTAGTATGCTCTATAGTTGCAGCTCTGTCTTCTTTCATCTTAAAAACGATTTCTTGAGATTATTAGTAGGTGAGTTTCTTGGTATCGTGAGTTGTATGTGACCCTGCAAATTTTGTATCGAAATTTATTGTTTCATATTAACGAGGTATTGCCAACACATAGGTGATCTACGAGTTGTTTGACGAATTAAGAAAGTCAACATCAACAATGGGCAACATGCATAATGTTCTATCTACAAGGACAAGACTAGAGATATCCACCGGAAACATTCCCCATTCTCATCCCCTCCATCTATTTCAAAATATTTCACCATCCTCGCTAAATTCTTCATTTATTTTTGCAATACAATTAATTTTTTCCATTTATTACTTTTTGAAAATAGTTATTTTAAAGTTTTCCTTCTTCAATATAATCTTTATTAAAAATGTATAAAAAAAAAATCTAATCAATCAATATATTTCATATATATATATAAAAATCTAATCAATCAATATATTTCATATATATATATATATATATATTGTCACAATCGCACTCTTGATGGCAGCGGACTTGCGATTGTGCGGCACTCATTTTCTAACGACAAGTGAGTTAAGCCAATTCGTTCTTACACTACCTACGGGCAAACGACATATGCTCGAGCCTCTTGCCTCGATTTAAGAGAAAGAAATTTTCGACAAAAAGATTTTGAAAGAGACATTATATATGCAAGCAAGAGAGTAACAAAACAACTCACCATATATAATTATTTTGGTGGGGAGGAGTTTGACAACTATATATATATATAAAATAAAATATTTTAGTAATATAATTTTTAAAAATTCAAATTTTAATATTACAACCATTAAATTTTTAAAAAAGAATAGTATTAACTTTTTTTATATATATATATATATATATATATATTTTAATATGTTTTGAAAATATATTTATATTAGGCCGGGTGGTCATATATTATATATATATATATTTTAATATGTTTTGAAAATATATTTATATTAGGCCGGGTGGTCATATGAAAATATATTTATATTAGGTCGGGTGGTGTGACGGAAATAAAATTGCTATTTTTGTTTTGCATGAATCTAGTGGTTTAAGAGAACAGGATATTGTATGTCCTAACCTAAATAATCTAATACATGATTTTGATGTGAGAGCTAGTTAAATTCAAAGCCCAAACACTCTTTAACTAATTTTCCGAGTTTGATCGCCACTCCTAAACCTCCCATCCTCACGCCCTCAGTTCATTAAACCCCATATCCATCCCTCTCTCTTTGATCCTTCGTCAAAGTCCGTCAATGGAGAAATCCGTTCTCCTTCGTTCTCTCACCTGCTCCTCTTTGGTTTACAATAGAATCTTTCTCCGTTCACCTTACAACTTGTGTCGATCTGCATTATCGCCATCTTCCTCCTTTGTTCCGAGGAAATTACACCGTCTCAGTCACAGCCTCGTCACACGCTCATTGCCGCCTCGTCGTCAATGGAGATTACTGCTTACTTCCTCGCCTTCTGGTTCGTTTCACTTCAGAAAACATTTCTCCTCTCTGGCTCCGCGTGCTGTTGCTGCTTCCCCTGCGCAATCCCCTCCAGGTTTCAGTTTCCTTTCTGTTTTGTTTTTGGATTCCGTGTGTCTTCCACAATTCATGAAACGATCTATTTCGAATTTTCGCACTTGGATTCTGATTTCCTGTTTGATTACTTGCTGGAAATCTGCTTGTGTTTCTTGAGTCTATGGTTGATTGCAATAAGTGGACTTGGTGATTTTTGTTTCTCTGAGCGTAGACTTTGCACAAGTTTCATATGAGGTTGCTCAGAAGCTTGGATTCGAGAAGGTCTCTGAGGAATTTATTGGTGAGTGCAAATCAAAAGCTGTGCTTTTTAGACATAAGAAGACTGGTGCGGAGGTAATGTCCGTGTCAAATGATGATGAGAATAAGGTCTTTGGGATTGTATTCCGTACACCACCGTGAGTATACTTTAGTTTTGATTTTCCTGTTTGATTACTTGCTGCTAATTTTTTGAGGAAAAATTATCTGTTAAATGAAAGAACCGAGACATGTAATGTTATTCTTAGTTGTTTCCATTTAATCAAATTTTGAGATGCGTCTCTAAGTTATAATTCTTTCGCAGGAACGATTCGACTGGAATTCCACACATATTAGAACACAGTGTATTGTGTGGATCAAAGAAGTATCCAGTGAAGGAGCCATTTGTTGAATTATTGAAAGGAAGCTTACATACATTCTTAAATGCATTTACATATCCTGATAGGACATGCTACCCAGTTGCTTCGACAAATACAAAGGTAAGTAGTGAACATGCTGAGTTACAAATAAGATTGTTGTGGTTGAGATGAGAAAATTGTTCAGCTTTCAGCCGACTGAAAATGGCTTTGTAAATCTTTAGGATTTTTATAATCTTGTTGATGTGTACTTGGACGCGGTCTTCTTTCCTAAGTGTGTGGAGGACTTTAAGACGTTTCAACAGGAGGGTTGGCATTATGAATTAAACGATCCATCAGAAGACATATCTTATAAAGGTAATTTCCTGTTGCATATACTCATCATGGTGCAGTATTCTCTGAACTGCCA
Source organism: Cucurbita moschata (assembly GCF_002738365.1). Taxonomy (NCBI): domain Eukaryota; kingdom Viridiplantae; phylum Streptophyta; class Magnoliopsida; order Cucurbitales; family Cucurbitaceae; genus Cucurbita; species Cucurbita moschata. The sequence goes on along the minus strand of NW_019268561.1, from coordinate 1,725,244 downwards.
TGAGAGGAATGTTGATTAGTTTTCTTTACTAAAGCTTTTCTCAATGCTAGGGGTGGTGTTCAATGAAATGAAAGGAGTTTACTCCCAGCCTGACAATATCTTAGGACGAGTTACTCAGCAGGCAAGAACTTTTTGTTGTTTATCTCAATCTGGTTTTCTTTTTCCCCTCCCAAATTCTAGAACCTTTGCTCATGCAGTTTATACGTCTATATGATTCAAAGATTTCAATTTTTTTTAATCGAGTTAGCATTGCCTATGTAAATAGTCCATCATCAAAAGCTGAAAAAAGAAAGAAAAAAAGGGATAAGAAACGTTAGAATACTGGCTCTAATCCCATGAGTAATCAAGGATAATGGAACAAACCTCTATAATGCTCGTGTACAACATATTTTTTATGGAGACATTTGGAATAGGAAATAGATGGAGAATGATACCCATCAGAAATTCAACTACCACACAAAAGCAAACATAAAGTGAAATAAGAAATAGATAAACCAATCTTTCAAAAGCTTGGTCAGCTAGTATCTACATGATTTCAGGCAGATGGAGATGAGAGAAATTGAGAAGAGTACATTTTGCAGTTTGTCATGTTTCTGATGCTTAATTGCATCGCTGCTATTTTACATCTCTATAATCTTGCCCAGAACAAGAGCCATATAATTTTTTTAATGTTGAGACACCGAAGAGCCCTTAAAGAAGGGAAATTCTCCAATCTTTCCCGGAACAAGAGCCACAAAATATTTGAGTGTTGGGACGGGGAAAAGTTATTTATCTAGTATATACAAAATTGAAAGTAGCAAAAAAAAAAAAAAAAAAAAATTCAATGCATAGGAGTACATTTAATAAGTCCCTTGTTGTATATGTCACTGGTTGTTCATTGATTAAAGTTTTGCAGGCTCTTTTCCCGGACAATACATATGGAGTTGACAGTGGAGGTGACCCACGAGTTATTCCCAAGCTTACATTCGAGGAATTCAAGGTTATTTTCTTAGCATTCTTTTATTGGAATTGATTACAGAATACATTTTGAGATTCTAAAATAAATTACCGGAAAGAACAAAGGAATTATAATAGATGGGAGCTTATAAAAACGCTTGCCAGGATAATAGCTTGAAAAATGTAAATCCGGAGGCTAGATCCTTTTTGGTAAATGCTTTTCATGTGGCCTGTGGGTTGATTTTATGTTGTCTTGTGCATGTTATTTGTTGAAAGCTGGTTATTTTAATCTTTTTAAGGTTTATTCTCTCTTCCTCTCCCCATACATTTATGCATGTGTGTGCATAAAGCACATATTTATCTTGATGAGTAAAATAAGATTTTATATAAGAACAATATAGTACGAACTACTTAAAATTTTACTTCCAAATGTATTACGTAAGAGAGAACTGCAGAATAATCCGTACTTCATAAATGTTATGCTGATTGATGACCTCAGTTATTTATTATCCTCTCAATTATCTGTAGACTTGTAATTAAAGGAGCTTTTGGTATGCAGTAATGGAATGAGGGAAGATGGGCATCACAAAGCCTATGTTATTAATGGACATTGGCATTTTAAGTTATTTAATTTTTCATTAGAAATAATTTATTTTAATTTTAGTATGAAGTATTCTTTTTAAGGAATATGAAGTACTTTTATCAAGAAATTTAATTTAACTTTATACGGTTCATTAAGCCGTATGACAAGCAAGGGCGACTGTGAGGATTTCCAATTCCAAGGGTGTTGATTTTTTTTGTAGTTGGAGTAGGATTTTATCAATCCCTAATTATTCTTTTTCACGAACCAAATATTTAGTTTACTTGTTCGTTCAGTTAGCTTTATGGAGTCGAAATTCAAGGATGATTCTATATGTTGGTTAAAATTCCAAAAGGATTGGACTCTCTCTTCAATAATGTGCATTTACATATGTATGATACATTTCCCATTGAAGTTAAACTATAAACCTTATTTCTGACCGCACATATTTCTTTCACTACTGTTTGTTTGATCTTTTAAGTTATATGTTCTCTGTTTTGTGTTTTCTTATTCTTCGTGTCTGCAGGAATTTCACCGTAAGTTTTACCACCCAGGGAATGCTAGGATCTGGTTTTATGGAGATGATAATCCAGTTGAACGTCTACGCGTCCTCAAAGGTAATTAATAGAAAATAATATTAATATTTTCTTTTTAAAATAAAGGCAATTAACTTTTGTTGTTTTTATTTTAATGTAGTACTTGAAACTCATAGGTTTTTTATGAAGTGCAAACTTGTAGTTGAAATATAATAAGATATATTATGCCATGTAAGGTAAGTCATGGGACCTCATGCATGTTTGTGTGTCATGTGCATAGGGATACTTTCCCGCTATGTTATGATGGTACGGATGCGTATGTTCGATATTATGCTCGCTATGATATCATGTAGGCCTTTTCTTTTTTGTGGCGTCCGGTGACGTGTAATACGTTGTGCCTGACCAAGTCAGGCCCAAGGGGTTCGTATACGAGCCCACCTGGTAGACCCATGTATATGTATGTAGGCCGTGTGTGGAGAAGTACTACACATTCACCCTGCCCGAATAAAGCAAGGGCCTAAGGCCATGTAAAGTGAATGAAAGATAGGTCACACTCATGTTTAACATGTGTTTTGCACGTGGTTTGCATGTGTTTTGTATGTTTATTGTATGCCTAACCCCAACAGCGGGATGACTTACTGAGTATTTCATAAAATACTCGAGCCAGGTGCTACCCTATTTTTCATGTAAAGGCAAGGCTCCCATGCACGGTTGACGGTGGACGTTGTGAAGACCATGGAAGTTGGAATGGGGGCTTTATAGGATAGTAGATGTTTCTGTTGAGTTTTATCTTGAATAATAAATGTTTGCATTTAAGAGGGGTGACCCATAAACTTTCAGGGGAATTTTCAATGACCCACGGTGGCACAGTTGTGGCTGAGTTCTATAGAGACCATGTTCGGGCTTGACTAACTGCCCTGAAGATCGAAAAGTGGAGTGCGCAGCGTTCATGCTGCGTGACGATGCTCAACTGTGGTGGCGTTCCACCCATGAGATTATTTGACCCAGAGGAGGTGTAATCTCGTGTGCAGAATTCAAAGAGGCTTTTGCTGAGGCGTACTACCCAGAGGACGTTTGAATCCGCAAACATCAAGAGTTCACTCATCTGAGTCAGAGGGGGCGTTCAGTTACTACTTACGCCAGGGAGTTTTCCAGGTTGAAATGCTTCACCCCGAAATTGGTGGACATTGACTACAGGACAACTCGGCGGTCTGTGCTGGGGTAAGACAGTAAGATCCACAATATTGTTGAGGCGATAACGCCTACTACCTATGCTGCCGCCCTGAGAGCAGCAAGGGCCATGGAGGGAACCAATAGACCTAGTGAATCTCGTCCATCGACAAAGAGACAAAAACGACGTCGTGATCAGGATGACCGTCGTGATTTGTCTCCATCACCGCTTCCAAGACGACCAGATAGACGACGCCGCGATTCTAGGTGGGGCCAGCAAAGAAGGGAAAGCAGATCAGACGACAGACACAAGTGTAACAAGTGTGGAAAGAATCATTGGGTTAGTGTTTGGCTCGCTTTGGAACCTGCTTTTGATGTGGGAAGGAAGGTCACTTGTCTAAGGACTGTCCGGGAGGTTGCACCAATGATGCCGGAAGTCAGAATAGGCCATTACGCATAGCGGATGGCCCCACTCAGAACCGTCCTCTAGCAAGGGCTTATGCCTCTACTAGCAAGGATACTGAAAACCCTGATGTGGCGCTGACAGGTACACTATCTATTCTTGGTCACCTTGATTTGACATTGTTTGTCTCGGGATCTACGCATTCTTTTATTTGTTTTTGTTAGTCAAGCAAAAAATTGGGTTAGAACCATTGTGACAATTTTTTGCTTGATTAACCCAATTTTAAACCCGGAGTGCCTACGAAGAAATCATGCAACAAAGGTTCTAACATAATTTTTGCTTGACTAACAAAACAACATCATTTTTGTCTGACTAACAAAACAACATTTGTAGAAATAAAAGAAAATAAAAGAATGCGAAGATCCTGAGTCAAACAATGTCAAAACAAGGTAACCAAGAACAAATAGTGTACCTGTCACCACCGCGTCAAGGTTTTCAGTATCCTTGCTGGTAGAGGCATAAGCCCTTATTGGAGGACGGTTCTGAGTGGGGCCATCCGCTATGCATAATGGCCTATGCTGACTTCCAGCGTCATTAGTGCGACCTCTCGGACAGTCCTTGGACAAGTGACCTTCCTTCCCACATCGAAAGTAGGCTCCAGAGCGAGCCAAATACCGACCCCGATGATTCTTCCCACACTTGTTACACTTGGGCCTATCGTCTGATCTGCTTTCCCTTCTCTGCTAACTCTGCCTAGAATTGCAGCGCTATCTATCTGGTCGTCTTGGTGACGGTGATGGAGACGAATCACGACGGTCATCCTGATCACAACGTCGTTTCTGTCCCTCTGTCGATGGACGAGATTCACTAGGTCTATCGGTTCCCTCCATGACCTTTGCTGCTCTCAGGGCGGCAGCATAAGTAGTACGCGCTATCGCCTCAACAGTATTGCAGATCTTCCTGTCTAACCCCAGCACAAACCGCCGAGCTGTCCTGTAGTCAGTGTCCACCAATTTTGGGGTGAAGCATTTCAACTTGGAAAACTCCCTGGCGTAAGCAATAACCGAATGCCCCCTATAACTCAAATGGGTGAACTCTTGATGTTTGCAGATTCGAACGTCCTTTAGGTAGTACGTCTCAACAAAAACCTCTTTGAATTCTGCACACAAGATTACACCTCCTCTAGGTCAAATAATCTCATGGGTGGAACGCCACCACAGTTGAACATCGTCAGGCAGCATGAACGCTGCACACTCCACTTTTCGATCTTCAGGGCAGTTAGTCAAGCCCGAACACGATCTCTATAGAACTCAGCCACAACTGTGCCACCGTGGGTCATCGGAAGTTCCCCTAAAAGTTTGTGGGTCTCCCCTCTTGAAATCACGCAAGCACCTAGCTTCCCTAGTAGATGATGAGTCATTAGCAGTTAGGTTTCGTATAACAATTTGCAATGCGTCCACCAAGCAGCTGTCGAGTCTTGTGCGGCTTGAGGTATCGCTGGTGGCGGGAATGGCATAGCTACATCAGGCTCTTCCACGGAGTCCTCGCGCTCTGGACCTTTTCCTCTTCTACCCCTAAAGGGGGTCGTCCCCTAATCCTCCTCCTCGAGTTCTAGGTGGCATATCTCTACAAAGCACGTAACTGCTAAGTCACATACTTGTCTATTAAGTTCTATAACATTTATAACAATACAAGCATAAAATGCATACAGTCATAGCTTTAACATAGTCATCCCATAGTACATGTCATATCATGAATCCTGCCTAACGCTTAAAATATGAACATCACGTCATACTTTACCAAGCACAAGTTAACCTACAACATACACCAACGACCAAATAATTTTAATTCTTAACCAGGCTTACCTGACGGTAACGGTGCATTTACTAGAGGATCATGGAAGTACGTTGGACCTACATCGTAAGCCAGTCTACAAGATCTATAACCTAGGGCTCTGATACCAACTGTAATGCCCCTAATTTTTCTTAACCTAATTAGTGACCTTGCCTTGCATGCATAAGACATAATGCAGAAGCTCATATAAAATAACAGCATGGTCTTACATAAGTAGTTCAAAACACGAAATTCAACCTAACTCAGGAAATCATTCGACAACTAAAATTAGAGAAATTAAATGCAAACGTTTATTATTCAAGATAAAACTCAACAAAAACATCTATTGTCCTATAAAGCCCTCATCATTCCAACTTCCATGGTCTTCACAATGTTCACCGTCAACCATGCATGGGAGACTTGCCTTTACCTGAAAAATAGGGTAGCACGTGGTTTGAGTATTTTATGAAATACTCAGTAAGTCACCCCACTATTGGGGTTAGACATACCACATACAAAACACATGCAAAACCCACTGTTGGGGTTAGACATACAACACACATGCAAAACATGAGTGGGACCTGTCTTCCATTCACTTTACATGGCCTTAGGCCCTTGCTTTATCCGGGTAAGGTGGATGTATAGTACTTCTCCATACACGGCCCACGTACGTATACATGGACCCACCAGGCGGGCTCGTATATGAACCCCCTGGGCCTGCCTTGGTCAGGCACAACGTATTACACATCATCGGACGCCACGGGAAAGAAAAGACCTGCATGATATCATAGCGAGCATAGTATTGAACGTACGCGTCCGTACCATCATAACATAACGGGGAAGTATCCCTCTGCACATGACACACAAACATGCATGAGGTCCCATGACTTATGAAATGTGATGACTTAGATGACTTAGTTAAGCAATGTGTATGCATAGCAATGTTCTTCAGTCCATCACATTCATAGCATATCAATTCATTTCATGGAAACAGTGTAATAGGTTGCATGCATTACGTAGTAAACAATTCATGACAATACAAGAACACATAGGCATGACATAACATCGACATTTCATAACAAATAGGGTGCATGCAAAGGCCATAGGGCATGCACCATCATACATACAGTAAACTAACTACAACAGTAAAGTCGCTTACCTCGTTGGCCTGGGTCGAAATTTACTCACGATAAGCTAACTCCAATGCCTAACTACTTCCTATAAAAACCACATTATATGCTTAGAGCCTTTTTATAACGTAACCCAGCTAAACCTTACCTTTAATTATCAAAGTAAGCCCCTAACGCAATCTGTTTTGGCAATTAGGAGTTACACTGACCTCAAATGACTAATACACTGACCTCAGATGGCTAAAACAAGGGCAGGAATGGCTTCAGAAGGGCCGAAAACCTAGGAATCGGTATATTATACATATACCGAGCCGCCAAGCCGAGCCGCAGGATTTGGCGAAGCCGAGGGTACCGAGCTGACAAGCCGAAGGTACAGCTAAGGCGCATGTCTTCTAGGTGCGGATTTTGTATCCATTGGTCTTGGGCCGAACGTAAATGCAGCCCGCAGTCTTCGTCTGGAATGTGGGCTGGGACAGAGGCTGAAACAAAGGGCTGTGGGGTTGGCTGTGCATGTTCGCGGGTATACGAGGGAACCCGACCCGCAATCTGTCACTTCGTCTTCCTTACTCGAGAACCCTGAAGAAACCATAATCGTGAACTCCCTTTTCCGTTTACCGACGAGACCGCCGCCCTCACGTTCGTTCTTGCTATCATTTTGTTTGTCCCTCCTTGTTATGCAACACCACGACGTTAGTTCACTCTTACCCAATAAAACTCACTGAAAACTCAAAGCCTCCCGACGTTTTTCGATTTCTCACTTCAAACCCTTCTGTCTTTCTCTCACAGGCGCACGACGACAATCAAAGGAAAGAGCGACTATTTAGATACCCTAGGGTTTAAGTGTGGGGAACTCAAGGAAAATAATACATTTCTATTAACAAAGAAATGCCTCGCCGAAAATCACACAATTTCGCATCATCGAGTATATATATATATATATATATATATATATATATATATTTTTTGAAACACATATCGTTATTGTTATTGTTGACACTTTTTCCTTTAAATATTTCGTGCTTCCAATAAATCGCCAAAAAGCATGATTATTTCTTTCCTTTAATGAAATCTAGTTTTTATTTTTAAAAAGTGCGTAAACATAGTGCGATACCTACATGCATTCATACACACAAAGCTCTCATTAATTTGAAACAATAACACAATATTTTTTAAAGAAAATTCATTTTCATTCATTCATGTTGATCTTTTCTTATTGTTTTTTTTCCTTAATGATACTTTATCTTGTCTAATGACATGATAATTTTTCTTGGTTAGATTGCAATATTAATCTTATGTATTAACCTTACTTTTGATATGGTCCTAATGTTTCTCATTTTCATATGTATAATTTGACTAAAATTTATTAGACGTCCTTGCCGTTTTGAGGAATAAAGTAGATCCAATGTGACAAGGTTTTCTTTTTCCTTTTTTTTTTTAGTATGTGACACTAACTGATATTTTTTTAAGTTCGACATGTCATATTAATTGATAAACATGAATTTGGGTCGAGTTTTAATGCCTATTTTGATTGAGATGCATTAAGCGGGCTTGGGCTAATTGTGTTTTGGACCTTTAGGAATGCAATCACTGTTAATTTGTTACAATGGATGTTTACTACTCTTTATTAATGGAAAGAGTGTCCATTAAGAAGTAGGGGAACTATAAATTAAAACTAAGGTTAACGTGGATGCTGTATTTGACCCTTTTTTTTGTTATTGGATTTGTATTTTATCAAGCTCTGACTAGTTTAGTGACCTCTCTGCTTCCATCACAGAATATCTAGATATGTTTGATGCAAGTCCAGTTTCCAACCAGTCTAAGATTGAGCAACAAAGGCTATTCTCAGAGCCGGTTAGGATTGTTGAGAAGTATCCTTCTGGTGATGGAGGTGATTTGAAGAAAATGCATATGGTCTGCGTTAATTGGTTACTTTCCGAAAAGCCCTTGGACTTGGAAACTGAGCTTGCCCTTGGGTTTTTGGACCATCTTATGCTGGGAACTCCTGCTTCTCCCATGAGGAAAATCTTACTGGAGAGTGGTCTAGGAGATGCCATTGTTGGTGGTGGGATTGAAGATGAGCTCTTACAACCACAGTTTAGTCTTGGATTGAAGGGTGTTTTGGATGATGACATTCCAAAAGTAGAAGAATTAATTCTAAGTACCTTTAAGAAATTAGCAGAGGAAGGTTTCGACAATGATGCGGTAGAGGCCTCCATGAATACCATTGAGTTTTCCCTGCGGGAAAATAACACTGGATCTTTCCCTCGAGGCTTGTCACTTATGCTTCGATCCGTTGTAAGCTTATAGCCATCTCTGTTTATTTCCTATTTTAATCATCAAATTCATTTTTGAAGTTTGTTGGTTTATAATTCTTTTAAACTAAAATTAACAGGGTAAATGGATATATGATATGGATCCGTTTGGACCGTTGAAGTACGAAGAGCCTCTGAAGGCCTTGAAAGCCAGAATAGCTGCGGAAGGACCCCAAGCGGTTTTTTCTCCGTTGATAGAGAAATTCATCTTGAACAACGCTCATCGAGTAACTATCGAGATGCAGGTAAAATCTACTCGATTTTTTCCCTGAGAATTTAATTTGTTATTTTGTTACATTTGATTTTATTAATTTATATTGTGCCCCTCCTTTGACAGCCTGATCCAGAGAAAACTTCTCGTGATGAAGCAGCTGAAAAAGAAATCTTGCAGAAAGTTAAAGAAAGCATGACTGAAGAAGATCTTGCTGAACTGGCACGTGCTACACAGGAATTACGGCTGAAGCAGGAAACACCGGATCCACCAGAAGCTTTAAAATGTGTTCCATGCCTTTGCCTTGAAGATATTCCTAAAGAACCTATTCGTGTTCCAACTGAGGTGACCACATCGATCCATATTTGAGTTCAGTGGATAATCTGCATTATGGTTTAGTTTCTAATCTCTTTGTCTTTAATATAATCTTACCTGTAGATTGGGAATGTCAATGGAGTAACCGTTTTACAACATGAACTCTTCACAAATGACGTTCTTTATTCTGAAGCTGTTTTTGATATGAGTTCACTGAAGCAGGAGCTTCTTCCTTTGGTACCTTTATTTTGGTAAGCGGTGGAACTTCATTAGTTTGTTTGTCATTGCTGATAGCTTAAATTTTCGGGCATGGGGAAAGTAATCAGTGTCTTATCTAATAGATTATGCTCGAATTGACCAATAACTTTTCATTTGCATTTCTAAATTTGAATATCACAAAAGGTCAATGACTAAAGAGTTCGTGGGTGCATCCTCAAAGTTGCAATTATTAATTTATGAGATCACTTCAGGGAATTCAAAGGGCAGATGTGAGAAACATTATTTAGGCCTTTTTAGGGCATTTTGCTAGAAGATGCTGCACAAAGAGATCACCCAAAGTTTGTGTAGCAAGTATAAATTATCTTGCTCATCTTTCTTAATTTTCAAAGAGGTACATGTGTTTTTTATAATAAAGAAAGACTAACTAAGGATTTACATAGATATAAGGTCATTCCTTCAACACTCCCCCCAAGCTGTGGAATAGATATCATAGATTCATTCTTAACTTGGACTGGATAGGATTATGTGCAATATTGATCCCACGACTTTGATGTCAAGACACGACTTCAATGGTAGTTATGTAGTCTCTAAATAAATTTTGTTAAGGTGGAAGATCAGTAGTTATGAAGGCTCTGAATAAATTTGGTCAAGGTGGTAGATCGGTAGCTATGAAAGGCTACACCGATTAATCACACCTCCCAAAATAGAATGACTCTTATACCATGTTACTAGTGTAAATTATCTTGCTCACACTTCTTGATTTTTAGAGAGATATATGTGCCTTTTATAATAAAGAAAGGCTAATTAAATCCCTAGATATTAGGTAACAATATAGATATAACCAAGTCACAAATTATCTTTCGGTTGTGAATTGTCTAATAGATGATATCAATCATTTAAGTATAGCTGGTCATGAGCATTTGTTAGAATTTTGGAGTGGTTTAATCCGAATCACAACGTTCCTGTACCATTCTATGGAGTATTATGTTTTTGACCTCCAAATGTTCTTTGTCAGTCAATCATTGTTAGAGATGGGCACAAAAGACTTGAGTTTTGTGCAACTTAATCAGTTAATTGGAAGAAAAACTGGTGGGATATCAGTTTATCCATTTACATCATCTATACGTGGCGAGGACAAGGCATGTACTCATATGATTGTCAGAGGCAAGGCTATGTCAGGGTGCGCTGAAGACTTATTCAACCTGGTATGTTAATATGACTTCAAAACATGTGTGGAATGGCATCTGCAAACAAATTTGTCCTTTTATTTTACATTTCAACAGTGTGCAGTTTTTTACTATGTTGGAGTTGAGCTATTTTTCTTTACTATTGGTTTTTAATTTACAATTCAAGGTGAGCTGCGTCCTGATAATGAGTTCATTTCTTTCTATGATGTAGATGAACTGCATTCTTCAAGAAGTACAGTTTACAGATCAGCAACGTTTTAAACAGTTCGTATCTCAGAGCAAATCTGAAATGGAGGTACATAAATAAATGAATGATTAAAATGCCCATCCCGACAATTGTGAAATTTAAAGTATAATGTATATATGATATCTATCAGAATCGGTTAAGAGGTAGCGGTCATGCAATTGCTGCTGCTAGGATGGATGCAAAATTGAACAGTGCAGGGTGGATCTCTGAACAAATGGCTGGTCTCAGGTTTGGATTCCGTCTTCTTGGTGGCTATACTGTTGAAATGCCTGCCTCTCGTGCGTAAAGCTAAATGATTTCAACCTCCTGTTCTTGTTTTGTTCATTGTATATAGTTATCTGGAATTCCTACAAACTCTTGAAGAGAAAGTTGATCAAAACTGGGCTGAAATTTCTTCATCACTTGAGGAAATCCGCCAATCCTTACTTTCAAGGAAAAATTGCCTCGTCAACATTACTGCTGATGGAAAAAATCTCATAAAATCGGAGAAGTTCATTGGAAAATTTCTTGATTTGCTTCCTAACCAGCCTCTCATTCCAAGAAGCACTTGGAATGCCCGGCTTTCTTCAGATAATGAAGCCATTGTGGTACCAACTCAGGTTAGAGCACGCTTATATCAATTTTTGCACATTTTATTCCTCAAACTATTTCTTAATAGCTACCTCCTCCAGGTTAATTATGTTGGAAAAGCAGCTAACATATATGAAACGGGCTATGAACTTAATGGAAGTGCCTATGTTATAAGAAAGTTCATTAGTAATACTTGGCTGTGGGATCGTGTTAGAGTAAGTGGAGGTGCTTATGGAGGGTTTTGTGATTTTGATACTCATTCAGGTACAGGATTGTGATACCCTCTTTTGCAATTTCATTAAATACCAATTGGTAATCTTCCCTATTTGAATTGCATTGGCAGGAGTATTCTCCTTTTTATCTTATCGTGACCCGAATTTGTTAAAGACGCTTGATGTATATGATGGAACTGTCGATTTTCTACGTGAATTGGAATTGAATGGAGATACTCTAGCAAAAACCATAATTGGAACCATTGGAGATGTTGATTCATACCAGCTTCCTGATGCTAAAGGTTACAGTAGGTATGGTGCACCCCCTACCTATTTCTTCTCATTCTACAATCAGCCTGTTCTTTGCAATGCATCGTTTAGTTAGTTCTAAATGTCCTTGGCTAAGTTTTCGCCTGGAAGATTTTGTTATATTTAGATAACAAGAACTTATATTAAAAAAAAAAATCTCATTAAGAAAAAAGATGGAACTTGCGAAAAATAGCATCCAGGAAAACAGAGAAAGAAAGGTTCCTTTTTGTCTCTCTCAGTAACGGCCCTGGCCCACCACTAGCAGATATTGTCCTCTTTGAACTTTTCCTATCGGGCAAATATTGTCCTCTTTGGACTTTCCCTTTCGGGCTTCCCCTCAAAGCTTTAAAATGCGTCTGCTAGGGAAAGGTTTCCACACTCTTATAAAGGGTGTTTCGTTCTCCTCCCCAACCAATGTGGGATATCACAATCCACCCCCTTTCAGGGCCCAGCTTCCTCGCTGGCACTCGTTCCTTTTTCTAATCAACGTGGGACTGCCACAAAACCCACTTCCCTTCAGGGCCCAGCGTCCTTACTGGCACACCGCCTCGTGTCTATCCCCCTTTGGGGAACAGCCTCTTCGCTGGCACATCGCTTGGTGTCTGGCTTTGATACCATTTGTAACGGTCCAAGCCCACCGCTAGCAGATATTGTCCTCTTTGGGCTTTCCTTTTCGGGCTTCCCCTCAAGGCTTTAAAATGGGTCTGCTAGGGAAAGGTTTCCACACCCTTATAAAGGGTATTTCCTTCTCTAACCAATGTGGGATATCACACTCTCTTTTATATGATCATTTTGTTCGAATTATATTCACCATCTGTATTTTTATTTTTTATTTTTTTCCTCTTCAGCTTGTTGCGGTATTTATTGGGAATTACGGAAGAAGAAAGGCAAAGGAGAAGGGAAGAGATTTTATCAACCAGGTAAAAAATGACTCTACTGTCTAATGTTTATTTTAGCAAGCAAGTTGTTAAAGTCAGAAAAACTTATTGGCTGTGCTGAAGTATGATGAGTTTGGCATTATTTTGACTTCGAAATTCTTTTAATTTGTCATGCCAATGAAGATAGTCGATCTTTAGCCAAGCTGCGCATTAGAGCTTTTTACAACTCTTGCTTGTCAACCGGAATTTGCGAGTCATAAATAGTCTAGGACTAAACGTTGAATACCTTAGGACTAAACGTTTTCTCTTTTATTTATTTATTAATGATCGTTTCTTTTTTGATCCATTTGTTTGAGGAATTTCTGTTAAATTATGTTGTTAAAATTGAGTTTAGGACAGAAAATAGAATCCTTGTCGTTGGAATCAAATAAGGGGTGTGGAATTTTCCATCAAGTGCGTTAGTCCTCTGAAGTCTAAGCAAGTCTACTGCCCAAATGTACTCATGTAGGTCACATTCTTCATGGGGCATTTGAGGCGCAAGTACGGCTTCTTAATTTCTAGGAATCTTAATATGAGATCTCACATCGGTTGAAGAGGGAAACGAATCATTCTTTATTAGGTTGTGGAAACCTCTCCCTAGTAGATGCGTTTTAAAAACTTGGGAAAGTCTGAAAGAGAAAGCCCAAAAAAGACAATATCTGCTACTAAGCCCGAGTTGGGTTGAGGATGCTAGTGGAAAAATTGTTGCTCACAAACTGAATCTGCCATTTAGTTTAGAAGAGTGTGTAAGGCTCCCTTGTTCAAAGGGGAGACCTTTCCAAGTTCTTTGAATTATCTTTCAATACTGTTTCTGGGTTTTATTATCTGATTATTTCTATTAAAAAAATTATGACAAGGGGTAGAAACTAAGATCCAATGCGGAAAAAATTCCGTAACTAAAATGGAAGATTAAAGTCGATACATGTTATCTAACAGCCCAAGTCTACCACTAGTAGATAATGTCCTCTTTGGGCTTTCCCTTTCGAGCTTCCTCTCAAGGTTTTTAAAATACATTTGCTAGGGAGAGGTTTCCACACCCTTATAAAGAATGCTTCGTTTTCCTCCACAACTGATATAGGATCTTGCAATCCACCCCCTTCGGGGCCTAGCATCTTCACTGGCACTCATTCCCTTCTCCAATCGATGTGGGACCCCCTTTCGAGGCCCAACGTCCTTGCTGGCACACTGCCCGTGTGCACCCCCCTTCAGGGCTCAACCTCCTCGCTGGCACATCGCCCGATGTCTAGCTCTAATACCATTTGTTACAGCCCAAGCCCATCGCTAGTAGATATTTTCCTCTTTGGGTTTTCCCTTTCGGGCTTCCCCTCAAGGTTTTTAAAATGCCTCTACTAGGGAGAGGTTTCCACACCCTTATAAAGAATGCTCCGTTCTCCTCCCTAACCAATATGAGATTTCACATCTTATTCATCGTAAGTCGGTCCATTGACAAGCATAGTAGAATAAGTATTAAAAAACATGTAGACGGAAATACGACTTTGAACCAAATTTTACTATAACATAGAAGCTTTCAAATTGTAATACAAAGGATTTGTGCGTACACATCGTTGTTTTTTGAAGTTACTAGCTGGTTGCTTCATCCATTATTTACCATAAGAAAGATGGTCTTGAGAGCATAGTTAAAGGACAGAATTAATGAATGCAATTACTTTGTATATGTCAGATATCTTGTATTCAATTACACGGACTGATTCTGTACTCTTTTGCAATACTCGTGACAATTTATGTCCATATCTCTTCTAACAGCTTGAAGGACTTCAAGAACTTTGCTGACGCGCTCGAGGCAGTCAGAAACAAAGGCGTGGTAGTTTCTGTTGCCTCTCCCGAAGATGTCAAAGTTGCACATGACGAACGCCCGAGCTTTTTCCAGGTGAAGAAAGCCCTCTAAGATACCCTCGAAACTGCATTGCAGCAAAACCCCACTTCCAAAATCTGAGGAGAAACAAAACAGATTCAGAGAAGGAGAGAAAAAAAATAGGTACCCAGCCATATTGATCATTTTTCCAATACTGGTTGGCATGAACAACAAAACTTTAAACTATTTCAGTAAAAATTGAATAGGAGATAAAAAAAAGTTAATATTTGAGCAGCGGGAAGTAATTTTTGTGTACGGAAATGGGGATTTGATGGTTGAAAAGGGTTAATTTTTTGTAGTCTTAAATGTTGCGTTAACAGAAGGAATGGTGATGTATTTAATTCTTGCGTCTTCTCCATTCACTTGCTCTCATTGTTTATCTGGTTTTCTCTGCTCTCATTTAAATCTTTTGAGTTTTTGTTCTCAACAATTTAGCGATCGAGTTTTGGATTTAGTTGCATTTTGGTCTCTTTCGTCCAAATCATCGCTAAGTACTAGCGGAAGGTTGACGATTGTGTTTATGAAAAAAAAATATTTTTTTCGTTTTCTCCCTCGTCTTTCGTATCTTTCTTGTCGTTGCATTGCCCCCTCTTTTGGTAGACCACATCGACAGTTAGTAACTGGCGATAACAAACCTGGCTAGCACACCCATGCATTATGAACTCATGACTTCGTAAATGAGAGGGGTGAAGCTGCTCGATTGTAAAGGAGAGGATACAGAAAACTTACCTTATTATTATGAGAATTTGGAAAAAGGAAAGATGCTGCTTTGAAATGTGGTTTGGGTCTATGACATGAGATAGTCGAGAACTAAAAAATGAGTCTAAGAGTCTGAATCTAAGAGGTTTTTTTTTTTTTGGATAACGACAATCTTCCACTTGCTGTGTAGCAACACTTGACGATAAATTTAAATAGAATTGTTGTTTTTGTGAACCCTTACCCGACAATAATAAGATTTGATGAAGCAACCATTATTGAAGTGGATAAATTGTTTGTGATAACACTCGTTTAACTACCATTAGGTTAGTCATGATTAAGATGAATGATTTAGAAGTGAAGTTAAATATACTGTGACTTCCTAGATTCCTTCCTATGTTGTCACGTTGGAATTATATTGTTGGAATTAAGGTTGTCATGTTGGAATTATTTTATTGGAATTAAGGTTGGGAATAGAAAATAAAATTGTAATTTAAATGTATTTTAACTATTTGATTAAGGAGTGCTTTTTATATACATGCGATCATATGACATTTATGTGTGAGTTTTACATTGTATGATGTTTATTTTTTTTATTGTATGATTAATATTGAAGATTAATTTGAGTAAGTAGTATCTTAAATAGAATTTATTTTCTATGTATATTGATTTAGATAATTGTTTATGCATCTTTATAAAGGATGTGCCCTCGATCATTTATGTTTATTACATTAACGAAGGAGCTGAGTTCTTAAAGCTTGAGAGAAATTTATTCAAATGCTAATGGTCACGACTTTTCTAGTGACTTGGACATTCTAAAAACTGTCACTATACGTATGCTGCTAAGAACTCATCGACTTGTTTAACTTGTTACCAAAACCTATATATGAGAAAGCAGTGAAAGGAGCACTGTCGATGGTGTGATCTAGATAATGTGTAGACATGATAGATGATGTTGTGTTGACATATAATGAGACTCTTCGAATCACTAGAGTGTGGACGAATGATGTTGTTGTGCTTGTTGGAGGTCGTTGATGCAATGGACGTCGGCCAAAGGGGGCTAAACATGAGGCGTGTAGGAGGAGGGAGGTGAGTAGTAAGAAAGGAAAACATCGAGAGGGAGAGTCAATAAGAAGTGGGTACGACTAATGCATGAGAGTGAAGATGCAAGAATAGAATTTTGAGAGAGAGAGAGGGCAGAATAATTTATAATTTTAAAGGAATAAAGGAATAGATTCATTACAAAAGGTATATTACAATATATTTAATACAAAGTTGAATGTAGTCGACCATTATGCTTGGATTAACCCGTCTTCAAAGCAATTTTATTGTAATTACATAAAGAATCAAAATTTCTGACATGAACAATCGTTACCGTATTCATATCAAAGAGATGCAACAAAGTGTCTGGATCAAGTGAACCTCTCCTTGTGATCAGGATGAGGTAGATGTCTTCCAACCATTCCATTACAAGTCTTACGACACCTACCAAGAAGCTTACCGAGGAATAGAAAAGAAGAACAGGTTGGTTCAAGGACCCAAACTCATAAGTCACCACTCTTTTCTTATTCTCGTTTCTTCAACCAACCATGTCCTTACAATAATCAAATACAAAATAATTTATTTACGTTCACTAAATTTCTCCTCGGGTTCGTTAAGAAAGATCTAAACGCATAAATCACTGTATTACAGGTCGATTAGTCTGATTATTAGAAACGACACTTCAAAAACTCTTACTTCTAAAAGAAACTAATTATAACATAGTTAGATAAGACTTTTGATTTATTCTTGCCTTGTAAGCTAAAATTAACATTTATTATTATTATTATTATTTTATTTTTTTACTTAAAAAACAAACCAAATGGATAGAAAATACTTTTTTTATTATTATTAAAATAATAATAATAATAAATAAAAGGGTTGAAATTGTTATGATTATGAAGAAGTTGGAGGATTCGTATTTCCAAAAGCTGCCCAAAATCTTCGCAACGACTTCGTTAGAAGCAATAAACAAACTAGAAATCGCCCTTCGACGATTGACGAATCTCAACCGTTGAAACAACATTGCCGTCTCTCCGTCGCCGGTTACCTTCGTAAGCGGCAACTACCTTTCCCTTCTTCCTCACGGATCTCTCATCCATGAGACTTCTCTCGCTCTAGTTTTTTTTCTCTCTCTAGAGATGGTTTGGGAGCGGCAATGAAAGCAGAGTTTGAGGTGGAGGTGGAGAGGCGATGGGTGATTGTAAGCGAGTTGCGGTGAGGACGGCGGCGAGTAATGCTGGTTGGATGTCTAAGAGGAGGAGAATTGCCGGTTCGCCGGAGAGGTTGAGGCCGTCGACGTCTCAGTCTGACTTCAGCGACGGTTGTTTGTGGTTGGAGAATGCGACGACGTCTGTCTCGCGCTTGGAGAAGAGGAATTCCGTTGGAGTTGTCGCCGGAGGTGAGATGAGTGATGGTTTTTCAGTGGATCAGTTTCCTGTTTCTTGTAGCTCCGGTAACGACTGCGGCAAGGCTACCGGCCTGAAGGACGCCGTGAACTTCGAAGATCTGGAGGTTAATTCCGAATTCTTGGTTGAGGAGTGTACTTCTTTCCTTGCTTGTAGTTAGTTGGTTCTTTTTTCTTAGTTTGGAATTTAATTTCGAGTTCCTCTGTTTTGGATTGCGAGAAAATGGAGTAGAACAAGAAAATGATTATTAGATTTAACCGGTTCATCAGTCTTGCATTCTAAAATTTCCGTTGAAAATGAATTCAGATGAATTTGTTCTTCATATAACCCTGACTCTTTCCTGAAATTTTTTTCCTGTAATGAACAGTTCGTGATTTGTTCGTTCCTTCGTTGTTCTATTCAATTCGATTTTACTCCTTTTAAACTTACGACTGTTTCTACGAAATGTCTGTTTAGATTTTGAATTTGTATGTATTTTGAATCGTATTTATTGACATTTATGTTCAATGCGCCATTGCAGCCGACCAAGAGCTTCGAAACCGTAGAGTCGACTCACGTTAACGGCATTCAAAGGTTCATTGCACTTCACTATCATCCTTCAAATTCCCCTAACGAAACGGATTCCTAAACGCTTAGTCTTCTCTTTCGCTATTTCTCACTCTGTTTGCTATTTCAGAGAGAGCACTCCAACGAGCGATCTCCACGGAGAATCCGGCGTAATGGACACACTAGCGAAGAGCTTCTTGACTGAAAAACAGAAGCGAACTGATCGTCCGATGAAGACGCCGCCGATTTTCGAGATTGAAGATTTCTTCGCCGAGGCTGAGAAGTACGAACAGAAGCGCTTCTCAGAGAAGTGAGTACAATTTTTCCATGCGCATGATAACCATCTCTGATTCGGCGAATTTAGTCGAATCAAAACCTAATTGAACTTGTTCTTCTTCTTCTTCTTCAATTGATTTTACTTTTTGGCCTTCAATCTTGTGCAGGTACAACTTCGATATAGTGATGGATGTGCCATTGGAAGGACGATACCAGTGGATTCGTCTGAAGCCATGAAAAACCAGCTAACTTCATGCTAAAACACGCCGGGATCTGGATTATCTCGGATTTCATGAACATAATTTTCCATAAACATGGAACTCTATCCTTTTGGAAAACTCTGTTAGTTTCTTCTTTTTGTACAGCTTCCAACTCCACAAAAGAAGCTCCGGAACTAAATCTTTTCAGTAAATGCACACTGCGCGCACACACACACACACCCATAGAAAGGAAACCGCCGCCGCCGTCCTTCTTTTATCATTTTCTTTCATGAACTCAAAGCTGTGTTGTGTCGTGCATCCATAATTGAGCACAGATTTCTGTAATTCTCACTTCGAATTCACGACAAATGTTGGCCATGTTAAATCACACTTCGTTCTTTTGTCACTTTTTGAGGTTGCGTTTTGTGTAAGAAAAGTGTTTTTTGTTTGAATGTTTATTTTTCTGTGAAGAAAAAAAAGGAAACGTGTAATCTCCTTTTGCATATCTCTGAATTTTGTGTTACGGAATGATGTGCTGTTAAGATCTGAGATCTGTTTGTGGAATATTCTTCAGAGTAAAAACAGGATATGATTCTCAGCGTGGAAGGGGAAAAAAAGATGAACATCAAGAACAAAAGGAACCAATTCCCGGGGACCATTAACACTTCCAACTATTCCAGACGGTTAATTTGGATTCACCCTTCAACAGAAATGGCGAAAGGTAAACAATTCTCTGTCCTTCACAATTTTTCTATTTGAGGTTAGACAATTTCTGTTCTTTGGAACCAAAATTTTCACTGGAACCTCTTTTGTCACCTGTGATGATGTTCCATTTGTGGAGTTTTGTTACATTTAAGATTCATTACATGCATGATTTAATATGTTCTCATCATATATTATTCTCTGTCGTACTTTTTCCAAATTTCCAAGAATATCTGTTCACTAGTTTTCATATTTCATTATGACCCAAAAGTTCCTATGATTCATAATATTTGTTGTTAGTGTCCATTCTTTTTCGTATCAAATGGGTAAAAAGAATATCATTTTTACCCATTGCATTAATTTTGTAGTGGCAAGGAAGGTGTATGCATGTGAGGTGTAAAAAGTGAATATTTTTAAGAAATGCCTTGCATTAACACCTTAGAGGTCAATGAAGGTTCAGAGTAGCTAGAGCCCACCTACGTGAAACCGTGAGTGAGTTCCCTTTTAACAACTAGATATAGTAGAGTTGGGAGGTGGACACCTCTCCCTAGAAGTCTGATTTAAAAGTTTTAGGGAAAATTCGAAAAAGAGAACTCAAAGAGGACAATATCTGCTAGCGATAGGCTTGGACTCTTACCGTTGGTATCAGGGCCAAACAATGGGTGATGTGCCAACGAGGAGGCTAATTTCTGAAGGGGGTGGATTGGAGGACTCACATCGATTAGAGAAGGAAACGAGTGTCAGCAAGGACGCTGGGCCCCATAAGTAGGTGAATTGTGAGATCCCACGTCGATTCCGTTGGAGAGGAGAACGAATCATTCTTTGTAATGGGGGTAGATTGTGAGATCTTACATCGATTCGGTTGAAGATGAATAATGAAAAAGAAAAAATAAAAAGATAAGGTCATTCTATTTCGACAAAAGACCCAGACCCAAGTTCCATAGCTTTGGGTCCGCTATCCCGATCATGATTTTCCAACTCCCAGAAAGGAAAAGTCCTCCCCTTTTTAGCCCGTTGTGGGCGAGGAGGGATTTGAACCCCGACACCATGGTTTGTAGCCACATGCTCTAATCCTCTGAGCTACAGACCCCACCCCGTCTCCGCTGTGAGATCATTATATTCGGCTGGAGAGAGTACGAATCATTCTATATTAGGGAGAGGAAACATCTCGCTAATGGACCATTTTTAAAATGAGGAGTTCGAAAGGAAAAGTCCAAGGAGACAATATTACATTATCTTATTGAGATGTTTGGGTTATTTTATTGGAGTACCCACTTTGCAACTATGCCTAAATTTGTAGACATATTAGAATTGATAATTTAGAAGATATTTGTGTGATAAATATAAGATTTAAGAGGGTAAGCCTTTTGAATTTCCATTTAATTGTTGAGCAAAGGCAGCTTAGCTTAGGTTACAGGGTGAGTGGATAACGAAATTGGCAGAATTGGGTTGAGGTGCTACACATCTCAAAAATCATAAACAAACTAAGAAAACATTTGTTCATTTTTGTTTCTTTCATTGATTCAAGGTCAAAACTCTCTCTCTCTCTCTCTCTCTCTACTGTGAAATCAGATAATTTGTTTTACTTGTGTGAATGTGTCTTTATGGTCATTAAATATTACTGTTGTGTTGTATATATTAATTTCATTGCAGCACCCATCATATGATCCTGTCTGATCCACAAATATTTTTATTGTTTGCTTCAAAATTACAATTCATGCTTTTCTTTTTCTTTTTTTCCTCATTTTAAAAATATTATAGAAGTCAAAAAATATATTTTCAAATTTAGTTAATTTTTAATTCAATTGATTTATGTTGATTGATGTAAATTTAATTATTTTTGAAGTCATTAGAATCTTCCCAATTCTTTTCATTTATCCGAAAGACCAAAAGAAATATTTATTTTGCCTCCAAAATTTGTAAAAAAAGCTTAGGAAATAGTTTTAAAATTGGATAGAGAAGAAGGGGAAGGGGAGTGATGCAGGGAGGAGCTCTGCACGTGGAGTGGTGGTCTTCCCGGCGTTCTTTGCTTTGGATCTGCGGCCACACCTTCTTTCTCCAATTATTATTCCTTTTTTATTCTTTTAATTAAAAAAATTAATTTTTTTTTTTAATCGAACAAAGTTTACCATTCAACTCTCTAGTATACGGAAGGTAAGTTTAATTATATATTTTGAATTGGTTTATACGTGACATTTTTTTGGTCTAGTAAAAAAATCAATCCAATTCTTGATCAATCTCCTACCAACGAAAATATATTTCTTATCTATAAATCCATGATCAATCTCTTAATTAAATCGAAACGTGAGACTCTAATAAATACCCGTTTGAGGGTCACAATGGCCCTTTTCCTGTTTCATCACTGTGATTCCAAGGCAGGTTATTGAAGTCATATTTGAAGCTTTTGAGTTTGAATTCTGCAAAACCTCACTCCATTAATCTTCCTCTGTAGTTTACCGGAAGTTCAGTGGGTGCTGCTTCACCGGAGGAGATGAAGAACAACAACTTTTTCAAAGCTATCCTGTTTAATTTGTTGCTTTGTGAGCAAGGGACTTCCTTCCTAACCAAATTTTCTACCTTTCTTTTTTCTCACTCTTTCACCAAACTTCAAATTACACTCTCCACCAAACCAACTAACTATATCTCTTTTTTCTCCCACTCTCCTAACAAATTCCTACCCATGTGCTTAAAAAAGTATATTCAGAGGAGGGTTGAATGCATACTACTTCTCTATAGGCATGAATCCACTAAGCAGATTTATATATGTACCTCTAGACATAAGAATTACCAACGAAAAGAAAGGAGTGCATATTGTATTGTAACGTACACATTTGTACGTTTGTGTTTGTGACATACAACATGTATGATATCATGCATTTTAAATCATGGTAGCACATTACACTTTCATACATACATTTATATTATTTGTGCATGGTGTCTCACATGGCACTATATAATCATATTAACATTATAAGCATGAATCAATAAATAGGAAGTGTATGCATCCTCAGAGTTTATTTGCATATCGATGTGCGATCTCACAATCAACCACTTCGAGGCTCAGCATCCTCGTTGACACTTGTTTCTCTTTTCAATCGATGTGAAATCTCACAGTTGGGACAAGTTTATTTTTTTCAAGTTGGAAATTAATTGTTCAGATACTTGGTTTTGGATCAGAATTGACTAGGGTAATATATTAAATTCTTGATTATTGTAAAATTATGATAGGATTTTGTTTCCAAGAATGGTTGATCATGTTCAGATAAAGACACATTAATTGTTTTATCTCAAGCGAGGTCATAGGTTGGTTGGCCTTTTTCTAAATATTTAGATCCGTAATTTACTTTATAATTTCGTTGTGTATATGAATATCTAATCCCAATCCCTTACTAAGTATTTTAAATATTCAGACCTTTTAAAATATTTTCAAACAAGAGTAAAGGTGTGCAAGACTGTGACGAAAAGCGACTGTTAGCTATTATGAGAGACTATTGTCTTGTTTTGATCATACTTCTGCATTATTTCATTTATTTACTCTAAAATGTCAGACCTCTAAATTTATTTGCAAACTCGAGATATTTGTTATTTGGATTTAAATTTATAGTTTTTCAAAAATGATTTAAAAGTACTCACACAAAATTATTTATTTATCCTAAAATGTATACTCTTAACTTTTTTTTTTTAGTTTTTAGTTTGTTTTCACCTTAAAAATTATTATATTAAAAAGTGAATCATTACATTTAAATTTTAAACTTTAAATAAATTCAATTATGTTGTTATTAGTTATATCATTAATGTTATGAGTAGAATAATGATGTGACATGCCTATTAAATAAATATTTTCAGATGAGTTGGCAATACATAATAGAGCTAAACCTATAATATTAATTTACTAATTAATTTTTAAATCTTTTATTAAAATAAAGAATTGGGGTTTCTAATAATGTCACCCATTTTGTTATCAACCAATGCTCTTGTCGCACCTCCTCCAATTTACTTTGTTGTATGGTAATATAATTCAAATTCAAATATATTAAAATACTATGGATTTCTCATGTTTTATTTTATTTGCTTTGAATTCAAAAACATTACCAAATAATAACATGTGAGAAAAGCATAAAAATTCGATAAAAAAATTTATTCGGTAAACCGGGACAAAACATTGGTTTAATGGATTTTAAGTACGA
The DNA here is from genome assembly GCF_002738365.1 of Cucurbita moschata. Lineage (NCBI taxonomy): Eukaryota > Viridiplantae > Streptophyta > Magnoliopsida > Cucurbitales > Cucurbitaceae > Cucurbita > Cucurbita moschata. Next base: position 1,701,230 of record NW_019268561.1, on the reverse strand, counting down.
CATCAAGACATTAATGCTCTCATTTCCTTCTCTTGGATCATGCTTTTCGGTTTCGTTGAGATTTTGACTCTCATATGCTATTGAGCATTTTGACTTGATCGCTCACACATCAAAGTAGTAGAAAATATTTCATTATCGATAGAATAGAATTATAGTCAAGAAGATTGACCACGCAGGGTTGGGATCGTGAAACTATCACTCAAGAAGTAAGTAAGTTAGTTCTTGTTTGGTCGATAATGGTTTTTATTAGATCTTGCATAACTAATGCAAAAACATTCATTTAAAACGACTTCATAAAACAATGTCATCGATTTACATGTTTGAGAAAAGGTCTTGTACAAAAGAAATATTAAAATAAACATAGGTAAATATAGAAATAACAATGCTCTATGCAAATACCCTATACAAGTTCTATGTTCTTTAATTGCGATGCCGACATCAAGCGTAGAGAGGTGTTAAAAAATATTCAATAAATGACTCCACTGTTGAGGTTAAGGAATGCAAACACATGCGATCATTATTAGAGACCTATCGTAACACATCTAATTCGAGTAAAGAGGCGATGAGGGGTGCTAACCCGGTCACCGAACCTAGGTCGGGTCGAATAAAATAAACAATTAAATTTGGTCAACCATGAAGACCTCAGTTCGAACTATCAAGCCCATGGGTTTTCCAAATTAGCCCAAAAGGCCTTGGATAGTAAATGGGCTTAGTGTAGCAATCTGTAGAGCCCATTGTGACCAGGTCCAGGCCCAATCCACTTCTTCATCTCCTCTGTTCATTGCTCATACAGCTGAGCCTGAACCAGAACAAGCTTGGTTTGAATTCGAATTAGTGCCAGAGCTTTCCATGTTGGCGCTCACCGGAGAATCGAAGGGAACAAACTTCAGTTCACTGAGGCAGCTCTAGAACGGTCAGATTCTTGTTCTCTTTGCATTAAGGGATTGAAGGATTGTGCTGTTTGGATTCCAGGAAAATGGTGGAATCGAACCTGACTTACGAGGAATGCCGACGCCAGAGGTTGGAGGAGAATAAGAAGAGGATGGAAGAGCTCAATCTCAACAAGCTTGCCGATGCTCTGAAATCTTCCAGCCCTAAATCCTCTCCGGTAGGTTTCCGTTGTTCAAAATGCTTCATAATCCAATGTATATTCCAACATGATAATGAATTTGAAGCATGTTCTCTCTCTTTGTATGGATTCTGATAGACGAAACAGCTAAAGCGTCCTCGCCAACCACACGATATCTCGTCCTTCAGTGTTAGAAGGTCCAGCCGATTTGCGGATAAACCCCCTCCGAACTATAAGGAGGTAGACTTTGAGTTCTTCATTTTGAGTTTTACGCCCTTTCTGATTGAACAGTTCCTAATTTAAGCATTTAGATTCATTATTTTTGAATTACCTGTTTTGGATTGTTCGTTTCTTTCTTGGTGGCTTTCACAATGTAGCTTAATGTTCATATCTTATTGGCCTCTGCAGGTGCCCATTGAACCACTTCCAGGTAACAGAAGTTATAGAAGGTATGCAAGAAAATGTGGTTTCAAATTACTTTTACTTGGAACTTTTAGTTCTTTTAACTTAAGAAAGCGAAAATGATTGGCATAACAGGACATATCAACGGAGAGATTTGTTGAATCGGGTTTATGCTTCACATGAAGAAAGGCAATATGCTATTGACAGAGCACGAGACCTTCAATCTAGCCTGGATTCTAGATACCCAAGTTTTGTGAAGCCAATGCTTCAATCACATGTCACCGGGGGATTTTGGCTGGTCAGTTCATGATATTTCTGATCAAACTGCTTTGCTTTTTGTAGATCATTTTACTGAATTTTGTGAGCTTTGATTCATTTTTAAAGCTTATGATTTGACAAAGTATGTATATTAGGCACTTATTGCACTGATGTTGTCTTAAGAAGTTTCTTATAGGGTCTTCCAGTTCAATTTTGCAAGCAACACCTTCCCCGTGAGGATGAAATGGTTACTCTGCTGGACGAGGATGGAAATGAGTTCCAAACAAAATACCTTGCCGAGAAAACAGGTCTTAGTGGTGGTTGGAGAGGGTTTGCCATTGATCACCAGTTAGTAGATGGGGATTCTTTGGTGTTTCACTTAACTAAGCCAACTGAATTCAAGGTGATTGCCTAGAAAATTAATTCATTGCCTAGTTTCAAATATTCTGAATTGGCCAAGCATCTTTTCATATGACTGAGTTTTATGGGTCTATGCACATTTAATCTAGCACATTTAGTTTGAGGTTTATGGCATGGTTGGTTAGAAACCACGACCTCCACTATAGTATGATATTGTCCACTTTGAGCATAGACTCTCATGGTTTTGTTTTTGGTTTTCCCAAAAGGTCTCGTACCAATGGAGATAGTGTTCCTTATTTATAAACTCATGATCTTCTTCTTAATTAGCCAAAGTGGGACTACTCCTCAACAATCCTCCCCTTGAACAAAGTACACCATAGAGCCTCTCCTTGAGGCTTCCTTCTCTAGAGCTCTTGAACAAAGTACACCTTTTATTCAACACTTAGTCACCTTTGACCATATTTTAAAGACTCACAACTTCTTTGCTTGACATTTGAGAATTCTATTGGCATGACTAAGTTAAGGGCATATCTTTGATACCATGTTAGAAACCACGACCTCCTGGTATAATATTGTCCACTTTGAACATAGGCTTTTGGTTATAAACTTGTTTTTTATTATTTATTTAGTTTTTGGTTAAAAATAGCTGTTAGTATTTATTTTATTTTATTTTGTTGTATATTTCTCCATAAAAAAAACTGAGGATATCGTTAAACGAAGGGTGTAAGTAGTGGAAGAGGGGAACTAATTTGTAGGGAGTGGAATTAGTGGAAAGAGTGGTAGCTGATTTGTAGCCAGAAATGTGTTATTTTTTTTTTTATTATATAAGAAAAATGGTGTCAAGTTAGTATAAAACCACAAAAAGAAGATAAAATTAATTTGTGTGTCTGCCCCTTCTTCCCTTCAGTTATTTTCTTTCATTTGCTATCAGAGCTACAAGCTCAAGGTCGGTTTTCAATCATGTCTCATCTAGAGATTGAGCGGTCAAGAAGGGAGAGAGATAAAAAAATGAGACAGGAATCGAGTGACAGGAGTCAAAGCATCGGTGCGATAGAAGATGATGCCTCAAACGAAGTGAGTGTACGGATTCAAGAAAAGGAGGGATCTGTTACACTCAAATACCCAATGTTGACAAAATGCAACTATGCAGCTTGGTCGATTAAGATGGAGGTATTTATGATGGCACAAGGTGTTTGGGAGGCAATTGCATCACCAAAAACAGTAGATAGCCTCAAAATAAGATGGCTATAAATACCACAAGGTGTTTGGGAGGCAATTGCATCACCAAAAACAGTAGATAGCCTCAAAATAAGATGGCTTTAGCAGCTATTTATCAAAGTATTGGAGAAGATATGTTGCTACAGTTGGGTGCTAAGAAAACGGCCAAAGAAGTCTGGATCATGTTGAAAATATGAATCTAGGTGCGGAAAGAGTGAAAGAAGTTAGAACGCAGACTCTCTGGCGGGAGTTTGAAGCGTTGAGGATGGGTGATTCAGAAAGTATTGATGAGTATTATGGAAAACTCACCATTATTGTTAACAAATTGAGAGGCCTCGACAATGCAGTGGATGATATCCAAGTAGTTAAGAAACTTCTACGATCCACCTCTGCAAAGTTTCTTCAAATCACTTCAACAATTGAGGAGTTCAATGATCTCAAAACAAAATCCGTTGATGAGATTATTGGATCACTCAAGGCACATGAAGAAAGGTTGCAAGGGTTTGGAGAAAAAGATGAAACCGTTCTCCTTTCTCGTGCAGAATGGAAGGGACGAGAGAATGCAAAATCCTCAAAGAAAGAAGGGAAGGATCAAGGCAGTTCCAGAGGAGGCAGGGGACGGGGTCGTGGAAGATGGAGAGGCTGTGGGAGAAGTAACTGGCATCGAGGAGATGAAGGAGAGTCACAAACTCAGAAGAAGAAGTTCGACAAAAGTAAAATTAAATGTTACGGGTGTTAGCAGATGGGACACTTCGCATCAAAGTGTTCCACGAAAGATGAAACTCAACTTGATAGAGATGCAAAAGGATGAGGAGTCTTCATTGCTGATGATAGAGGCGTGTGAAATTAAAACCACACGTGACAAAGAGCTTGATTTTGTGATGTTGAATGAAACTATAGTGCTGCCACCAGCCAATATTGGAGTTGAAAATTCCTGGTACCTAGATATTGGAGCTGAAAATTCCTGGTACCTAGATATTAGAGCAAGTAACCACATGTTAGGAGAAAGGAGGGTGTTTCGTGAGCTCGACAGATCTGTTGTTGGAAAGGTACGTTTCGGTGATCACTCTGTAATAGACATTTGTGGTCGAGGAATAGTGCTATTCAAATGCAAAATTGATGAGCACTTGATCTTATCGCAAGTCTATTACATACCCAAACTCAAAAGCAATATAATAAGTTTGGGACAACTGGACGAGAGTGGAAATAAAATTGTCATAGAGGACAGTGTGATGAAGATATATGACAGGATCAGGAGCTTGATTATATGGTGACTAGAAAATCCAACAGATTGTATGTAGCAAAGCTAAAGCTTGTGGATCTGGTGTGTAATATCAATAACGATGGTTGGCTCTAGCACGCGAGGTATGGACGAATTTTCACTCTTTAAAGCAATTAAATGACAAAAGAATGGTTGAAGGGTTGCCGAAAATCACCTAGGTCAATCAATTCTGTGATGGGTGTTTAATTGGAAAGCAGCATAGGACTTCTTTTCTGCAAACAACAACATATCGTGCGAAGGAGTCACTGGATCTCGTCCATGGGGATCTATGTGAACCTATTTCGCCAATGACTTATGGAGATAACAAATATTTTATGTTATTGGTGGATGATTTTTCACGATTTATGTGGGTGTTTTTGTTGAAACACTGGTGGTATGTAAGAAGTTCAAGATCAGGATGGAGGTAGAGAAATGCAAGAAGATTAAGGGCGTTAGAATGGACTGTGGAGGAGAGTTCGTACCTACTGCTTTTAAAGACTATTGCGAGAAAGGAGGCATGAAGAGATTTCTTACTGCACCATTTTCACCACAGCAAAATGACGTAGTAGAAAGGCGTAATCGAACGGTTGTAGAGATGATCAGATGTATGTTAAAAGAGCAAAAAGATGCTTGAAAAATTTTGGGGAGAAGCTGTCAAAACTGTTGTGTATATTCTGAACAGATCGCCAACAAAAGGAGTTGCAGATGGTACATCGTATCAAGCTTGGTTTGACAAGATACTGAAGGTTCATCACTTTAAAATCTTCGAGTGTCTTGCTCATGCCAAGAATATATATTCACACCTCCCCGAACTTGCTGATAGGAGTGTGAAGACAATTATGTTGGGATATGAAGATGGAACCAAAGCTTACCGACTATTGGATCCACAAAAGAACAGAATTATTGTGAGCAGGGATGTGTTGTTTGAAGAGGAGAAAAAGTGGTGTTGGGAAGAAATCACAAACGGTGATGATGAACAAAAAGGAACTTTCACCGTTCAAATTTTAGAAAAATAGGGTAGAATAGAGGAGAGGAATATTGAACAAATCGAAGTTGATCCAGATGAAAGGCAAAGAAAAAATTTGTCCTCAACTTTATCAACGCCAGATAATACCTCAAATGCATCATTATCAAGCTCGTCGACGTCGAAAAAGTTCAAGTCTCTCGAAGAAATTTATAGAGAACTGAATGAAGCAGAGGAAGAAGCAATGGACCTTTGCTTTCTTTCTATAGAGGAGCCAACCTCATACGAGGAAACTGCTAAAAATGAAAACTGGAGGAATGCCATGAAGTTTGAAATTCTCTCCATTGAAAAGAACAGAACGTGGGAACTCACAGATTTGTCGAAGAATCATAAAGCAATTGGCATCAAATGGATTTTCAAATTGAAGAAAAATCCAAATGGAGAAATAATGAAACATAAGGCGAGACTCGTGGCAAAGGGATAGACACAACAGTTTAGGATGACAGTGAAGTTGCACCAGTGGCCAGGTTAGAAACAGTGAGATTAATTCTTGCCTATGCAGCCATTAAGAACTGGGAAGTACATCACATGGATGTGAAGACAGCTTTTCTGAATGGCGAGTTAGAAGATGAGGTGTATGTTGTTCAACTAGAAGGGTTCGTTGACAAGGAAAATCCAAACATGGTATTAAAACAATGTAAAGCCTTGTATGGATTAAAACAGGCTTCGAGGGCTTGGAACTTTAAACTTGATCAATGTTTGCAGTCACTTGAGATGTCCACAGGAATATGCTCTCTACAAGAAAATTAATGGAGTTGAATCAATGATAATTGGCACATATGTGGATGACTTAATCATAGCCGGTTCAAACAAACAAGTTATAGCTCAATTCAAGGAAGAGATGCACCAGAATTTGAGATGAACGATCTTGTACTTTTGAGCTATTACTTGGGTATTGAGGTACGACAAAGCAGTGAATCAATCACTTTATGTCAGGCCGGATATGCAAGAAAAATCCTAGAGAAGCTAGGAATGAGAGAGTGCAATCCTTGTTCGATTCTCATGGAACCAAGAATGAAGATGAGCAAACATGGGAATGGAGAACCTGCGGTTGACAAAACACTTTACAGAAGTGTTATTGGAAGCTTACGCTATCTTGTTAATACCCAGCCCGACATAGCCTACTCAGTTGGTGTGATGAGTAGATCCATGGAGGCACCAACAACTTCACATCTCACAGCAGTAAAACAAATATCGATGTATGTGAAAGGTACTCTAAGTTTTTGGTTGAGTTTATAAGAAGCTATCGAATGTGGAGCTCGTAGGATTTAGCGACAATGATATGGCTGGCGATATTGATGATAGGAATAGTAGAACTGGAGTGTTTTACTATTTGTGAGTAAATCCAATAATCTGGGTATTGCAGAAGCAGAAGGTGGTGGCTTTGTCGTCATGCGAGGCTGAGTATGTAGCCGTAATTGCTGGAACGTGTCAAGGAGTATAGTTGGGCGGGATTTTGAGTAGCATCAGTCAACTGCAAGTACAACCCAAACTTTATGTTGACAACAAATCAGCTATAGCGTTGGCGAAAAATCATGTTTACCTTGATCGAAGTAAGCACATTGATACCAGATTTCATTTTATTCGCCAATGTGTGCAAACTAAAGCTATTGAATTGGAATATGTGAACACATGAATAATTGACGGATATTCTGACAAAGCGGTTAGCAAGACAACGATTCCTGGAGTTAAAGAGAGAAGATTGACTTGAAAAAAGTCACATTCTAGTTAAACCAGGAGTGACGGTTGTTTATAAACTTATTTTTTATTATTTATTTATTTTGTTTATAAGTTTTTGGTTAAAAATAGCTGTTAGTATTTATTTTATTGTGTTTTTATTTCTCCATAAAAAAAAAGTCCTGGATATGTGAAAGGAAGGGTGGAAGTAGTGAAACTGATTTTTAGGGGTGGAATTAGTGAAAGGAGTGGTAGCTGATTTGTAGCAAGAAATGTGTTATTTTTTTTTTTTTTTATTATAACAAAAAAATGGTGTCAAGTTAGTATAACACCACAAAAAGGAGATAAAATTAATTTGTGTGTCTGTCCCTTCTCCAATTCTTTGAAGGCTCTCGTGGCTTTACTTTTGGTTTTCTCAAAAGGCCTCATAGCAAGAGAGACAATGTTCCTTATAAATAAACCCATGATCTTTCTCTTAATTAGCCAATGTGAGACTACTCCCAATAATCCTCGACATGTCTCAGAAATATAAATCATATCTAAGAGAGTTAAATACAAGAGGAACAGCTTCTTCAAAACATTCAAAACTCTCTGTTGCCATGAGCAGCGCCTAATTACAAGAGGAAGTACATTTTGGTAGTGTGGGGGTGGCAGGATGGGATACTCAAGACGGTTCATGCAGATTCTTGAGTGTTGGATGATGAAAGTCTCACACCACATCGGCTAATTTAGGAAATGATCATTGGTTTATTATTAAAGAATACTCTTTCCATAGGTGTGAGGCCTTTTGGGGAAGCCCAAAGCAAAGCCACGAGTGCTTATGCTTAAAGTGGACAATATCATACCATTGTGGAGAGTCGTGTTCATCAATGTAACTCAATTTTTTCTTCCTCGTGATATCATTATGGAATTGACTTAGCATTGTAACTCACATTTCAAGATTTCACCATTCATTTTTCAAGCGCAGGCTTTAGGTTGAGATGAATCTTCAGTTCTCAATCTTGGAATCTCACATAAATGACACGAAAAATGTCTTCCCCTTTGAAGTTGTTAACATCACTGCTCGAATCCTGTCTGAAATTTGAGTAAATATTAGTAATGAGCTTAACCTTGCATTCATAGGTATATATCATCAGGGCGTACAATTTGGAAGACAAAGAAGATACCAATGAGGATTCCGATGATACCCAGTCGGAAAAAAGTGGGCAAAGAAGTACCAGATCATCAGGGCACAAAATCATGGCAAATAATTCTGAAGATAAATCAGATAAATGCGAGAATTCCGAGGTCTCCCAACTCGAAAAGAGTGGCAAAAGAAGTACTAGATCAGCAAGTAAAGGTTTGGTTTTCGTATGCGTTTTTTAGTGTTGCTGTTCACATGTTTTTGAATGGTAATGGATGCCTGAAAAGAGGGTCAAACAATTACTGAGTTTACAAGTAATCAGCATTCAATTTTGATGTCTCGTATTCACTGGTAATTTGTTCATTTTTTTCTGGCAGGGAAGAAGTAACTCGGACATTGGCTTTGCCACATTGTTTATTAGAAGTATCCATGGCATTTTGACTAAGAAAAAACAAGGGAGCTTTCAGGTAATTGTCAGTCTTAGCTCTCTCTCTCTCTCTCTGGACTGTTGTAATTGTAATATCAGGTTATGTTAATGAAATGACCCTGTTTTTTATGACATGGAGCAACCCCTCGCTCGAGTTTCTGGAAATGATGCTGTTAGATACCTCTGTCTGTTCTAACCAATTGAGCTATTTGCTCTGATAAAGTTGGCTCCTCCGCAATGATATACTACAGGTACATTAAACCTTGCTCTGATATTATTTGATGGAGCAATTTGCTGAAATTGTCTGAGGAAAAACCGCTGGAACAAGAAAAAAAAAAAAAAAAAGAAAAAACTCGAGATGACAATATTTAAGATTCTGCTCGGAAGACAGGAGGATCTGTTTCTCATTGGCATATTTAAATAACAATTATATCCTAAAAATGGAAAGGAGCGACAACTTAATTAAATCATCTCATTTGGAAACTAAAAATGACTTTTAACATAAAAACAGGGATTTATCTAACAATCTCAAGTATTGTGTATATCTATCTTATTGTTTGAAGTTCGATCTTCAAGCGAAGTTCTTCAAATTTCACCTGTGCTAGAGATTTAGTGAAAATGTCTACAAGCTGTTCCTTTGTTCGGATGAAATCAATCTTGATGAGCCCCTATCTGCATATTCCTGAATGTAGTGGAATCTGATTTTTATGTGCTAGTTCCGGTGACGTGAAATTGAATTTTTTATCAGGAAAATCGTAGTTTTGTTGTCCAAGCATTAACATGGGTGGATCGTCTTCTCCATCAAAGTCATTCCACTCACGTGGACATTCCAACTTTAATTGTGTGGGGGCTTTAACTAAAAATAGGAATGTCTCCATTCCACGTTCTCCATTAAAGTCATTCCATCGAAGTGCACATTCAACTTTAATTGTGTTGTGTGGGGCTTTAACTAAAAATAGGAATGTCTCAAGAAAAAGAAAATTCTTTTCGCCCATGTGGGTTTTAAGGGCTTAAAAATAACTTTTAAATGTTAAAGACGTGTTTGTTTTTACACGTTAAAAATAAAATTCTTAAATTAATCAAAAAGACAAATAAGAAATGAAATGAATATTCTTAAATTAATCAAAAAGACATGAGAAATGAAATGAATTACCCGAGCATCGGTTTGATGGTCTTCACACATCATCTACGTCATTTGTATTGTGGTGTCTTGCATTTACTTGAAAGGTAGGAATAACAAATGGCTTGAGTATTTTTTAAATTACTCAATAAGTGATATCACTATTGTCAACATGGCGGGACCTATCATTTAAAACATTATTTCATTCTCTTGGGCGACTTTCCAATTCGAGCTAAATTGAATGTATAGTATTCTCTATATACGACTCATACATGGAATGTGGATTCAGTAGGCGGGCTCGCACACCCCATTTGCCTGTTGGTCGGGCTAGCACTAGCTAACGGATTGTTGCTGAACACTTGGAGGGAATATCGACTATCATATCATCATGGCGAATATACTTGTCATAATTAGTCTCATAGTGTATGTGTCCATGTTCATCATAATGGGCGAAATATCTTGATACACGTGAACACACAGTTATGCATGAAGTTCACATACGTTCCATCACGACATAATAAATTATGCAAGACAAACCTTATACCCGATAATTATGCGTACATAATTCTTATACAATATTTCATATATAACATAGCTTCCATGGCATGACATATGAAGGTTGTGCATCATAGATCTCCTTATTTCAACACATATCATGTCATATCATAGCATAATATATCATGACATATCATAACATATTTTATCATTACATATATGACATTTCGGATATACAGTTTGCTATTATAGATGGTATGTATTTTTTATAGAACATTGGTTTTGGAACGGGCAACATGAAGATTTCGAATTGTTTGGGAGTGATAAAAAAAAAAAAAAGAAGGTAATTTTGAACATGATGAAAGTACTCGTGTTTGTATGTATTTTGGTCTTAGATATAATTGCTAGAATTCTCAACATTTTCTTCCGATCATTTAGTACTTCACGACTCTGACGTATGTTTCTTACTCCTAACTTATAAGAATGAAAGATATCCCCACATACCAACAGAGTACTTTCAGCATAAAATTACTCGAACACAAATCATATTTAACCTTGGAGTTCCTATGATTGAGCCACTGAAAAAGAAACGTGCACCTTATTGGTATAGGTAGTGACTTTCAATTATTTTAAACATTTTTAACCATCCTATCCTAAGAATGAGTCACATTCGAACGTAGTTTCGGTTCATTCATGTATCCATTTTTGACTCGGTTGTTACATATACATGGTGAAATTTAACGGATTGAAAAGAACCAAACAACATTAAAAATTCATGAGAAGAAAACAATGTAGAGTTAAGATTTGGCTCAATTGGCACTAGCTTGATAATTAGTCCTTATAAAATGATAATTTGTCAAAATTAAACATATTGGGCCTCTTTTAAAATTGGGCCTTGATCTAAGCCCACATCTGAGCCCAATGCAAATTGAAAACTCTCCTCCTTAAGCTGGAAGTAATGGCTGAGGTTTCATTCAACCTTTTCTTAGGGTTTAGGCCATTTCCGATCAGAAATGGCGTCTCTCATGGCGGTCCGGCGTGCTCGAACCCCCATTCTTATCTCCTTCTTCTTAAAGGTACGGTCGTCTCTCCCTTCTCGTTTTATCTTTTCATGCGGAAACCAGACAGAGACTCTAATCAAAGCCCTATGCACCTCGGCAACCCCTAATGATTTCTCAAATTTCCCTCCACCGCCGCAACAACATTCTTCATCCGATCCTCGATTTCTTCAGGGCCAATGGGGCTCACCGAACCAAGTTCATTCTCGGAGTGGGAATTTTAATAATCAGTCCTTCTCGGAGTTTCAGAATCGCGACTATGTTCAACAGGGAAGCTCTAATAATCAAATGAATTATCGGAGTGAGAACCAGAGCTCTCACCCGAATCCTGGATTTTCCCGGCAGGGTCAGGGCTATTCTCAAGCCGGTAACCCTAATTCGTGGAATCCTCCGAATCAGAGCTACCCGCAGTATCAAAATCCTCCGCAGCCGAACGCTCAACATTTCAATTATCAACAACAAAGAGGCCCCAACCAATGGAACAATCAAAATCAGGGATACCCACAATTTGGAAGGCCTGGGCAGGGGAACCCACAAGTAGAGAATTCTTATCAGTTGAATAATCAAGCGCCAAATCCCTCTGTATCTCCTATTGATGAACTGCGGCGCTTTTGTGAAGAGGGAAAGATTAAAGAAGCTGTTGAGTTGTTGAAAGAGGGTGTTAAAGCTGATGCTGATTGTTTCCTTGTATTGTTTGATCTGTGTGGGAAATCAAATTCATTCGACAACGCTAAAGTAGTTCATGATTACTTTTTACAGTCAACTTGTAGAAGCGATCTGCAATTGAATAATAAAGTTCTTGAGATGTATGGGAAATGTGGAAGCATGAGTGATGCACGGAGGGTGTTCGACCATATGCCTGACAGGAATATTGACTCTTGGCATTTGATGATAAAAGGATATGCAGAGAATGGATTGGGTGATGAGGGTCTGGAGTTATTTGAGAGTATGCAGAAGCTGGGATTGCAACCCAATTCACAAACTTTTCTTTTTGTAATGCGAGCTTGTGCTAGTGCGAGTGCTATAGAAGAAGGATTTATGTACTTTGAGTCAATGAAAAATGATTATCAAATCAACCCAGATCTGGATCATTATTTGGGGCTCTTGGGTGTCCTTGGAGAACCTGGACATATGAACGAAGCTTTCGAGTACGGCGAAAAACTGCCCATGGAGCCGACGGTTGAGGTATGGGAGACATTGAAAAACTATGCTAGAATTCATGGAGATGTTGATCTTGAAGACTATGCCGAGGAGCTAATTGTGGATCTGGACCCGACGAAAGCTGCCTCGAGTAAGAAGATACCTACACCACCTCCCAAAAGGCGGTCTGCAATTAGCATGCTTGATGGGAAGAACAGGATTAGTGAATTCAGAAATCCAACTCTCTACAAAGATGACGAGAAGTTGAAGGCTTTAAAGGCAATGAAAGAACAAGGGTATGTTCCCGATACTCGATACGTTCTTCACGATATCGATCAGGAGGCCAAAGAACAGGCATTGCTGTATCATAGCGAACGATTGGCAATCGCATACGGGTTGATCAGTACTCCGGCACGAACACCTCTTAGGATTATTAAGAACTTAAGGATATGTGGTGACTGTCACAACGCCATCAAAATCATGTCTAGAATTGTTGGGAGAGAGTTAATTGTGAGGGACAACAAACGGTTCCATCATTTTAAGGATGGTAAATGTTCTTGTGGAGATTACTGGTGAACCCATCATCATTCTACAACACCCCACAACAGGTACCTGATGAGTTTGTCGTCCCCATAGCAGCAGCTCAATGTAAAGTGTCAAACCATCAAAATGATTATCCAAACCCAGGAACGAGGTACCGATCGGAGATGAGCTAGCCCGCCTCATACGGTATGCTTATCCTGATGCTTAATCATTCGTCTTATCATCATGTTTTTTTCTTCTTTTGCTACCGTTCCTTGCTGAACTGAATTAGAAAGGAGTTATGAACTTATAGCAAAAGGAAACATGGGAGTGGCATACCATACCTTGAATTCTTTGTTAAAGCTTTCCTGATTTCAAACATTTTAAGAGAGACATGGTTTGGATGCATATTAGTTTTATTGTTACTTCATTACAGTTATAAACAGCATCAACGATACTCTCTTGTATGATGCAAAATTGATAGGATTGTGCAAAGGAAAATAACAATAAAGCTAAATTTTATTAAATTTTGTGAGTTGTAATAAAGTTTTTTTTAAAAAAAAAAAAAATTATTTTAGGATTAAATAATTAAAATAATTACTTCAACCAGTCTTTCAAACGTGTTTCTCAAAATTTAGGAACACAAAAATGTATATCTTGAAATTTATGAACAAAAATATAATTTTTTGAAAATGATATTAGAGCATCTAAGATACCCACCCAATCATAAACTTTGACTTGTTTATAAAATAGAGTTTTTTTATTTTAGATTTTTTTAAAAAATTTAATAATATGTAAAGAAGAAGATTCGAACCTTTGACTTTTTAATTTATCTTAAACGATTGAATAAAATCATTTAAGATGATTAACGTGTATATCAAAATCTTGATGTAGATAGGAATTTGATTCTTTTAGGTATTAGAATATTATTAAGTGTAAAAAGGAATAATTGTATAATAATATTAGAGCATCCACAATGCCAAATACTAAAATTTGACTTCAAACCCTAAACCCTACAAAATTGTACCCAATATATTTATTTCTTTATTCATTATATACTTAAATTAATGTATGTAGGTTGCTCGCGTTACCAATCCATTGTTAAAATACTCCTACATTAATTTTGGATGCAAACCACAAGCTCTCGTGGGTTTGTTTTGGATTTCCCCAAAATGTCTCATACCAATAGAGATAGTATTCCTCACTTATAAACTCATAATGTTTCACTAAATTAACCAATGTGGGACTCACTCCCAATGATTCTCTCCCCTGAAACCTACTTTCTTTTTCTGACAAAATCAACCAAGCCTAACCACGCCATGTTGTTGATATTGATTGAGTTGGACATTCGTTGACTAAATCCATCCATAAACCTAGACCCCGCCAACCTTCGTAACCAAAGCGTCACGACAACATCCACAGGTCACTTTTAGATTCTGAAGTCGGTGAGCAAGGAGGAGCACATTGGAATGCCGACCACTACATAAATAAGTCACTTGTGGCCGAGAGGAAGCCAACTGCACCTTGTACTAGCTAGCCTTTTTATTAATTTAGCCCCCAAATATTTTATTTTAAATTAAAGTGGAAGTATAATTATGATGGAACGAAGGTAGCTGTAAATTCAAATTAAGACGAAATAAAATTTAAATTAAACACTTATACGATTCACCAGACTTCCATAAAAGAAAAAGAGTCGTTGAAGTTCAAAGTTCAAACACATCCCTTAAACATTACATCACAGAGCGAGTCATCATAGTCATGAACTCATCAATGTCCACCATACCGTCGCCGTCGCTGTCCACCGCCCTCACCATCCGCCGGCAATCCTCAATGCTACACTTTTCCCCTAATCCCCTCAACACTCTCATAATTTCCTCTGCACTAATCTTCCGATCCCCATTCAAATCAAACGTCTTAAAAGCAAATTCCACATCTCTCGCCTGAACTCCGTCCCCACTCCGGTGAACCTCCATGAACTCATTCAAGTTTATGTACCCATCGCCGTCGGTATCCACCGCCCTGAAAATCTTCTGCACCTCCTCCATCGAGTTCCCTCTCCCCAGCGCCTTCAGAACTCCCCTGTATTCGTGCTTTGAGATCAGCCCGTCTCTGTTCGTGTCGAACTTGTTGAAGATCTGCTTGATCTCCTCCGTGCTCGGTTGCAGAGCCCGCCGGACGCCGGAGCTCTGCCGGTCCTTGAAGGAGAACAGTCGGGAGGGCTCCCGGAGGAACTTTTTCTTGGAGACTCTGTATTGCAGGTCGAGGAGATTTGGGTTCATCGGCATTTTTTGTTGTTGGGGTTGCTCTGTTTTTTGTGGTTGAAACAGAGGAAGATTGGGTTTGAAATTTTGAAGGTGATCTGAGATGAATTTGATGGGTTTAAATACTGAAAAATGGGGTTTTTATTGGCTGAAAACTTGTGGTGATCGGCGAAGAAAAGTGGAAGCTTTGGAGTCCGTGCGTAAAGGAACAACAGAATACGTATAAAGTAAGAGACCTAAAAACACAGAGGTAGAACAAAGGTAAGAATATGATTCTCTTCTAAATATTTCTTTTCTATATTAAAAATATATATTTTAATTATCCTGTACCCAATAGTTATATGCTGTAAGCGGTTGTTATTGCCTTTTTGGTCGCCATCTCTCAAATTTTGCTTTCAAAACTCTCTACCCCGTTTTCTAAAACTTTCTTCTTGAACTGGAGCTAGCGGCTCGAGCATACACCTCTGTAATTCTTCTTCAATCGTCTGATTTGTTGTTTTTATCGGTGGTAGTGGTGGTGGGAGGAGGGGGTTGAGAAGAAGTTGTAGCTCAAACAGCCGCTCTAGCATACGTCGCTTGGCCGTAGACGACGCAAAAATAAATTGACTTTAACTTATTTTTTGTTGAGAAGTGAGTGCGCCATAATCATAATCGCAAGTTTGCTGTCAACTGAGACAATACTTAAATTGATCATCAAATTTAATTTTTATTCCGCTTGTGTCGTGAAATTAATATTCCTAACGATAAGGAATATTTGAAAGTATAGTTTTTTTTTAGTGAGGAGGGTTAGAGAATAAAAATATTTGTGTGGCTATCATTTGTGCTATGCACCAACAAGGAGGAATGTTTTTTTTCTTTTTCTTTTTGGACTTTGGTTAAATGGATGAATTTAATGAGAACAAACCGATCACTTCAGATGAAGGTCGAGTTCATGATTGAGATGCTTGAAATACACGAATGGAGCTTAAAGTTAAAGTTAGTAAATACATCGTTTTTAAATCATATCGAATGTGTTCTTTTAGTTTAAAGAGAATAATAGTGGAATATATGTTTGTGGTTCATGAAATTTATAAAACAATTGTATGATGTAACTTTGAATTATGTGTTTGGGTTTATGTTCTAAAATCTCGTAATTCATTATTTAATTTTAATAATTATTTTGATTATTTTATTTATAATTTAATATTATGTATTGGATAAGATCGTACATGGGTGTCATATAAGAGAATCATATTCAAGTAATAATCTATTGGATCTATACTATATGTTTAAGGTTGCGTGCTTTATCATAATAACACGATTGATATGATTTGCTTTGTAATTGTTATCAAATCATTTATGTACAAATATATGAGTGAGGTATCATACGTGATGAGTTTGTATGAGATATTGTCGAATATTGGGTTGAGGCGCTAGAAGACGCCTACTCAGATGCTCCTCACGCTTCAATCGCTCCTCACATAACCCATCTCCAAGAAAAAAAGGGAGTGAGAGAGAGAGAGAGGTAAAAAGAAGACAATTTCCCTTACGAAATCACTCACGCCACACAAAGGATAAGCAACGAGTCTCGGGCTTTTAGTGGTAAGTACATCATGTATTTGGGACGCGATACCACTTAAGGTGTCGCCAGCGATGATGAGTTTAAGAAGAGTCGTAACGTTGGCTATCACATTTTTGTAGGTATATGAAAGCATTACAACATCGTGGATGAAGAGAAAGCGACTAGAGGAGCAATATATATCTCAAATCCAAAAGATAGCAATAAATATTTATTCTCTTCCATCCTTTGGGATAGCAATAAAGATTTTTTTATTGTACTACCTAACAATCAACAAAATTGAAGATCATAAGTTAAAACGGTATATAATAGAAGCATTTGTTCATGGAGCTAAACTTGAAGAACTCGAATCAATTTTCGGGCTCGACCTGTATGCCTCGCCTCTGTAGTGCTCCAAGAGCTTCCGACTTCGGATTGTTACTTGGAGAAATTTGTAGACACAAAAGTAATCGATCAAAACCATATGATCATCTCTTGAAGCTATGCGGAGGAAAAGGGAATAATGTATTTTACTCCTCTATGCTCAACCTTTCGATTATGAAGATGGTTTTCATCAATCTTAGGAGAATAGTTTGTAGTTATTAACTTGTGGAGCACCCGAAGGGAAATTGTTAGTCTTTTCTCTCCTATAAATAGAATTGAAAAGCCACTCTGCCTAACTTTCTTTAATACAATCATCGTAAGAGATATGACAATGATAAAGAGTAGAAAGGAGGGGAGTGTAACGAAATATGTAGCATGGTCAATAAATATGTGAGTTAATTTAAAGGCGCAGGGCATAGAAGACGCTACAAACAATGCATATGGGTGCGGAATTGGTCAAGGAAGCAAAGATGCAGACTTGAAGTGCTGAGTTTGAGGTTATCCACATGAAGGATGGTGAGTCGGCAGATGAATTTGCCATGAAGTTGACAACTATTGTCACCATCATCCGTTTATTAGGCGGTAGGGCAGAAGAGATCTTTGTCGCTAAGAAGTTTCTTCGAGTCGTCTCCTCGTAATTCATATAGATTATTACCTCTATTGAGCAGTTTGGTGACCTCAAGAACATGTCAGTTGAGGAGGTCACGGGTCGTCTCAAGACTCATGAGATAATAGAGAGGAGAAAAAACACCTCTTACTCACACAGACAAAAAAAAAAAATGCGGCTGATTCTTCTTTTTCAGGTACAGAGGGATGCGACAGACACAACAAGGAAAGTAGAGGTCGAGGGCGTGACCTCGATCGTGGTCGCAGACGCAGCGGTAGAGGAGGCCGCAACAATACCTCAAAAACTCATGGCGATGTCAACTCCCTGAAAGGATACGAGCATGATCAAGTGTTACTCTTGTGGTAACTACAGACATTATGTGGTAGAGTGTCGCAACAAAAAGTAAATTGAGAAGGCAAACCTCACATTCACGCATGACAAAGAGCCCACACTAATGTTGGTCGAGAAGATATCCAACCTCTTGATGCTCAATAAAGAGAAGGTTATGAAAAACCTCATTGTAAGTGAAGATGACCGAGTGCAGATCAACATGTGATACTTTGACAAAGAAACGAACAACCACGTAACTAGAGATCGAGCAAAATTCAAGGAGTTTCACAAGAAGCTCATTGGAAACGTGGTGTTTGGTGGTGGACTAATTGTATCTATCCAAGGAAAATGATCCATCTTGCTCCAATGCAAGAATGGTGATCAACGTCTACTGATCAAGGTATATTACATCCCAATCTTGAAAAGTAATACTATAATCTTGATCAAATGATAGAAGAAGACATCAAAGTCGAGTTATTCAGCTCGTTCTTCAAGATATTGGACAAAAATGGAGCCTTGTTGATGAAGGTAAAACGGTCGCAATGCCGCATATACAACATATTGTTGGAGATCAGCCAATCTACCTCTCTATTGACCCAGGCTGACTATGACATGCAAAACTTGGGTACGTGAATTTTCATGCGCTCAAAAGGTTTTTTTTTTTTTTTCAACCCCTTGGTAACACCAAGAAGGGGAGCTTAACAATTTCTTCGTCTAAAAACTGATATTATATAAGCGTAGTGGAGATTCTCGTCTGCGACCATACTTGGGATACTAAAAAATTCAACTTAAAATGAGAGTCTTGAAACGGTAACTGCTGTAATACCTTTGAAATGGCTTGACATTACTAGTAAAAGTTCATTATTAATTTTCTACAAAAATTAGTTTATATTAAGCTTTTACAATGTATTTGTGTAGGGGTACTGGGAAATTACCACGCAACTTCTAATTGATTTAGTGACAATTTCCACTTTTGTAATTTTTGTTTTAAAGAAGGGTTTCCTAAATTTAAAATATCTTGACAATTTCACGTTGTAGTCCATCTCGATACATACCTATAAAACTGTGACCACTTCGTAGTGACGGAATTTTCTTTCGACATTATCACTTTCAATATCTATAGCAAACTATAAGATATTGTCGTCTATCAAGTTTTCTTAGTCATTTGCATTTAAAACTATTCACTCGTTAGTATATGTTGGTACATTCCTTTCCATCTCTATGGTCATAACATTTCGTTTTTTTTTTTTTTAACTATGTTCAAGACATCTAACTGAAACATTTGGCTTTTCTTAACAAAATCATTTCTGTGCATACGCTTGCATTTAGTAGCTTACTAAACTATGGCTCCTCATTCACACTACAAACTTGGCTAAATCTAAACATCTAAACATTATCAATACATCAATTAACTTTCACATGTCATGCAAGGTAAATCATATCATGTGCTATATCATAGTAAACATAGAACTCAGTAAAAAAAATAATACGGTCAATAGTGACAAATTCAATCATGAGCTACATTCGATAATGGTCAAGCAACAGTGATATTTACCCAAATTTTTTTCTTATCTTATGCATGACATACGTGACGATGACGAAGCATTGACGATGGGATTATATAACATGTCAAGTCTATCTTGTAGGCTAGTCTACATAATTTATAACCTAAAGCTCTGATACCAACTTTAACGACCCTAGATTTTTAACTGACTTTAAAAGTGCCATTTTCATAACATCATCTCTTATGCGAAAATAATATTTTAAAATATCATCGTAAAACATTGTTGTAGACTTACATGTTTCAAAATGTCTTTAGAGGGACATACGAAATATTTAATAAAATAAATAAATCTTAAATTGAAAAATGCCCTATACTAACATGTGGTATAAGAATTAAAATACAACTATCCTATGCATGTGTCATGGTCTTTATTTGCGATGTCATCGTCAGTCGCATAGGGGTGCGTTGCCTTTACTTGAAAAATAGAAGTAGCACAAGACTTAGTATTTTAAGAAATGGTCAGTAAGTAATCCCATTTGGGCCAGGGAAATGCAAACACATGCAACTCATGTTAAGGATCTATCGTTAAAACTATCGTAGAGGTGGCCTCCAGTTAAGACAAAATTGGATGTGTAGCAATTCTTTACACACGACTCACATGTGAGAGCGTGAGTCATCAGGCGATTTGTACCCCCCTAGACCCATCATAGTCGGGTTAGTTGTCCGTAATCGGACGTCTAGAGGTCAACAAAGTCCTGAGTATCATGCGAGGTATGATGATGATGGTGTACGCATCCGTACTCATCATCATAAATGGTGAAGTAACCCGATGTATATAAACACACAATATGCATAAGGTCTCTATAGTTTTCATCTTTAAATCATTCTTCTAACACAACTCTGTACATCATTCACACATTATCCTAGGTAACTTGCATGCATTGACCTTCATATGTGCGTCGTCATTCACATCAATTAGGGTTGAATCTTAGAAAAACTCGTTGTCATAATGCATTATGACATTTAATACATGCACATTATCTTAATATGGAATATCATCATATTAAGTCATCTCATCATCATGCACCTTACATCATCATGTTATCATACATCATCATCATTATGTCCCCATATCATGTCATCAATATCATCTCATATCATCATATTCATCATCACGTCATCGTATAACAACATCACACCATCATATAACAACATCACATCATCATATCATCACATAACATAAAGCATAAATGACACGTGTAAGGGCCACTAGGCACATGATGTTATACATAAGGCAAGTCTTCCGACCGAGCCAATAGTAAGACCACTTACTTGGTTGGCCTAAGTTCTATCTAGCTCCAAATTTACTTGCTTTCGCCCTTCGAATTCGTTCTCACTTATGTCGAGACTTCACCTATTTTTAATATTCACTTAATTACCTTAGTAAAAATCGAATTTCATGATTTCATTATTTTAGATTAAAAAAATATGTCATTATTTCATGTTGGGGATATGCAGTGAGTCCTTTTCTTTCTCAATCTATTTACTCTATCTTCTTTTTTTAATGGTGGCTAATCATGACAGTGATTTCCTGAACTCATATAAAATTATTGGTATTTAATTTCTAACTCAAAGCTAAATAATTGCAACGAAATTAGGGAAGAAATTATATATGATTTCTTAAAATAAAAAAAGAAGTCTAAGATATAACTTGATGTAACAAAAGAAAAGGTCTAAGTTATAACTTAAATCTGGTGCATCTATTACATGTGTAAATCTAAGCAAATGCCATCTTCCTTTTCCTCTCTCCAAGTAAATTGGTCATTTTTGTTTTTCTATTTATTTTTGTAGGAATTCTTATACCCAAGTATTTTTGGGGGAGGGTATGAGACATTGGTGGAGAAATGGAATACCGATGATTATTATTATTATTATTATTATTATTCTTTTACCGCTATCACATAAACTATGATTTTATTAGATACGAGTTGTTTTGAATGGAGCTATACAAGTCACCTGTCGTACGCTAAACGGATTCTTGTCTCATCTTTATCAAGCTACACCAATTTAATTGAGCTATGACCCACTTCTTTATGTCACTTATCGTATGACCCACTTGGTAGTCTCTAATCTCACTCGATCAATTTAGTCCACTCGTTCTCATTCGTGAAGTTGCAATTCATCTCTATTTTGTTAGGTTGTACTTAATAACTTCTCGGTGCCACTTAGTTGAGTTACGGTTCACTAACACAATAGCAAATTATTTTTATTTTTATTTTTATTTCGAGATCTATCCTTCTATTTTTCTTACTTTTAGAGTAAATAATTTTTCAAGAAGTGTTAGTATTCATCAACCAAACCCGAACCCAACTTAAAAATAAAGGGTTGAGTTGTGAAACATCTCGAGTTGAGTTGAGTTACTAATACAACGGACCTGAACTTTTGAGTTGTCCAAAAAATTCTCTGGATTCAACCCAACTCAACCAACCACTTAGGGCCCTACAAATAACTAACTTAAACAATTTTTAATTTTAAAAATGTCATAAATTAAAAAAATATAAAATTTACTAAAATTAGGATTAAAAGAATACCTAATAATTAGATTTTAATTTTAATTTTTTGTTTGTTTAAAGTAGTTTGAAAGAATGAAGGCAGTGATTGTTGTTTGAAGAGTCCAAGGAATAAATGATGATACGACAGCTCACGTATCGAAGCCGAACCTCAAACAGCCTTTGTCCTTAGACCGGACCGCGTGGCGCGTACCGTCCATAGCTTTTCAACGTCACCGTGTACGGTACACTTCCAAGAATCTTACTGATTTAATAATTTTATTTATTTTATTATAAATTATCATTTTAAAAATTAAATTTATTTGATAATTCATAAATAATTTATATGCTTCATAATATTTTTTCTAATTAAATAATCGTAAAACTATTTAAGAAGGTCTTATTAAATTATAGGAATAAATATTATATAGGAAGATTTATCATATATAAACTAATTCTAACCATTTAAACTATAAATACTAAACTCTAATTTTCTTCGACTAAATTTATAATTTAACTTTGGTAAGAAAAAATTTTAATTTTACTTTACATAGGGAATGTGAATTTGAACGCTCAACTTCTAATTTTGTTAAATTCGGATAAAATTATTATATTTAGAAAAAATGGACAAATGAGTGAGTAAATGCCAAAAATAACCCTAAATTGTAAAGAATGAAGTGAAATTTTTGGTACCGTAACTAAATGTGGGAACAAACTTTATCGTAATTGTCTATAGCCTTTGTAGCAATCATTGTGAAACGTCTAAGATTTTCTTTTCGTTATCGGAAAAATATAGAAAAATGGTGAATATTTAAAAATACTTAGTAACTGACATCACTATTAGAGCTAAAAATGCAAACACAAACAACATATCTATAACTATCACAATTTGTGGGATCTAATTCCATGATTGATCTTGAGCTTCACATTCTTTTTTGAGTAAAATTGGAATTGCATTTACTTCACTAAACATGGCTCGTGTACATTCATATGGACCCACTAGACGAGTCTCAATTTTTCATGGATCTGATTATGGGCATTTGTATGCTCATACATACCGAAACCATGAAAAAGAAGAAGATGCAAAATAAAGTGTTTAAACATAATGTATGACTGGAGAAATAATTCATAGAATGAACACACAATATGCCTAAGACCCCACAATATAAGAAAAATCAATGAGTGTGCAATCATACATAATCATGATTCATATTTTGATAACCCGTGTGATTGACATTTATACCATCTATCACTAATTCATTCATATGTGACTATCAATCTCATCACACCTATGACGAATCATAACATGTAACTTGATTGGAGTTTCGTCCATTTTTGGTTTCATAAAACCCAGGACTAATTATTATAATTCTACGAGATGACAAACTTGTTCGCACCAACTCTTTTCCTTTCTCGGGCCACAATTGGTCTCACTAAGCCAACTTATATTCAAATTGATAAGCGCAGTCTCATATATAAGGAATACGACTCATCTAATTGTTGATTCTAAATAGACTAAGACCATGAAAAAACCACAAATACTATAGAAATAGAAATATTTGTTTCATTTTATTGTCCCATCAAAATATTTTTAAAAATTAAAAAAAGAAAAAAAAAAAAAAGAGATGATAAGTGGAGTGGCGTATCAAAGATTTGTGAGCTTGGGCTGGAGCGCGTAACTGGCGAAGCAGTTCAACGGGACCGAGTATAAGAAGCATCCCAGAAAATCCTCGTCACTTCCTTTATTTGACCAATAATTTCTAAATATAAATCATTTTCTCTCTCTTACTTCACTATTCAGGTGCTTTCCGTTTTTTAATTAAATCCCCAAACCCCTTTTAATATATACATATATATTTTTAATTTAATTTAAGCACGAGATAAATATGGCGCAATTTTTTAATTATTAAAATTAAAAAATTAGAATTTTTTTAAAAAAATTTAAACATTTTTTAATTGCAACTTTGTTTAATAATTAAAGAAAATATTATCAACCAAATGTAATTTTTATTTCTTTTATTCCATTTGGATTTGACTATTGTAGAATTTGTAAACAAATAATTTGACCAAAAAATGAATTCTTTCCCTAATTTAAAAGATAGTTGAAAGAATTTTCACAATATTTAAATTTAATTTTGATTTCAACGGCTCCGGGATTGACCGGCGAAATCCATAATCAAACTCTTAATGTCGTCGTCGTCTTCGAATATTTCAGCCAAAACGACGTTGTTTTGAATCTCCATCATTGATGACGGTGTCCTCGGTGCTACAGCTGCTTCATTTGGGTTGAAATTAGAAGTGGCGGCGGCGGCGGTGGCGGTGGCAGGGGCGGCGGTGACTGTGGCGGAGGTGGAGGTAGTAGTGGAGGCTGCCGGGGGAGAATAATTGAATGTCATTAAGGAATTGTCTGAGGAGGGGAAGTTGAGTCTGGCACGTGGGCCTCGGAACTTAATGGCGGCTTCATCGTAGGCACGTGCGGCTTCCTCAGCGGTATTGAAGGTGCCAAGCCAGACTCGGGCGGCGCGTTTCGGGTCGCGAATTTCGGCGGCCCATTTGCCCCATGGACGTTGCCGGACACCTCTGTAATTCTTCTTCAATCGTCTGACACGGCGGCCGGAGTTGTTGTTTTTATCGGTGGTAGTGGTGGTGGGCTGGTGGGAGGAGGGGGTTGAGAAGAAGTTGCAACCCAAACAGCCGCTGATTCTACAGATGTGACACGTGTCAAAATCAGAAGAGGGCGGAAAGATAGTGGTGGTGGTGTTAGTGGAAGGTGGGTGAAGAAGGCGGAGGAAGTGGTCGTGTCGGAATTCGAGGCCGGCGGCTGCAGCGCCGGACACGACTTGGGTGAGAGCGTCGACAATAACGAGGCCTTCCTGCTCGTCGGTGAGGCGGGGGAAGGCGGCGGAGTGGTGGTGGGAGGCCATAAGCATGCTGGACGGGCGGCAGTGGAAGAAGAGAGTGTTTTGGGAATTTTGTGATTTTAATTTTCCAAGTGTTGAGAAATGGATTGGGAGGAGTGAGAAAGGGAAGAGGGGTATATAAGAGAGAGAGAGAGAGAGGCGGAATGACGTGGCAGACAGCTGGTCACACCGTTAAGACACGGACACAGAATTGTAAATTGTAAAGAGTACGGGCGTGAGATATGTGATGACGCGAGACGGAGGTTTGGAACTCTTCTAACTACGCTCGTCCTCTGACGCGATGCCACGTATTCTTTTTCTATTTTTCCTTTTTTTTAATATTTATTATTTATTCCATTCATATATATATATATATATATATTTTTTTTTTTCTTTTTTTGAAAAGGTATACTTTATACCTTCCAATATTTCGTAAACCATGTCATAGACTTAAACATTTAAAATTTTTAAAAACAACCTAACGAAAAATCAATAATGTGATGTTTAAACAAAACAAGGTAAAAATAAAATAATGTCCTAATTAATTTTAAGGCTACCAATGACATGAATGCATCTACCCTAACTTCAGTCATATGACTGCCACCGTGACATCTTCATCTTTTGTACATTAGTAAGAATAGAAAGTGACTTGAGTATTTCAAGAAATACTTAGTAAGTAATCTCGTTGTTTAGGTCAGGATAAGCAATCACACGCAATCATGTCTGGGACCTATCATTTCATAAAAACATTTCATGGCTTTAAATTATGCTTTCCAATTTGGGCTAAAATAGGATGTGTAATACTTCTCTACTGATGGCCAATTTATGAACTCACTAGGAGCGTATACGTACCCTCTGGGCCTGCCCTTTAGCTAGTGCATGCTTACACTGCTGGAGCCATGGAGGGAAATGAGCTTGCATAATATCATGGCGTACATAAATATTGTAATGTATGCGTTTGTACTCATTATAACGAGAAAGTATCACAATGCACATGACATAAAAATGCATGAGGTTCCTATAACTTAAAATCATGGCGTAAGTTTATGATGCAAGTCAAACCTTCATTTGTTAATAACATAATGGGCCTGTGAATCATGCATACATAATTCCTAAAAAAATCTTTCATACTTAACATAGGGGACATGACATGGTGAAATGGAGGTTTATGTATCATAGATTATCAATATCATAAACGTGGTTTCATAACATGAAATAATCACATTACAGCAAAGCTTAAAAGCTTGGCATAGCATAGCATAACATAACATAATATAACATCACATGACATAACATAGTATAGCATGACATAGAATAGCATAACAATCATAATTATGACACGTTCAAGGGTCATGAGACATGTGTCATCATACATCATACAATTCGTCCAACTAAGCTAACAATAAAGCCACTTACTTGTTGGCCTAAGCGCCACTAATTTAACCTTAATGCTAATCTGGATCTACCCCTTGATATCTAACTCAACCTGTGGGTCTATGACATTCGGTTAGAAAATATTAATGAGGTTGACTCACCTAAAGATATTAAATAGTCAAATTTTCAGCTAAAAAATAATTTAAATCTTCCAAAAACGGTAGGAGAGGGTCTATAAATTTCAAATGGGGCTCAAAACAGGTAACCAGCCCAAGTTGACATTGGCGAGGGGTGCGGGTCACAATGTCAGGTTGGGTCAGGCGCGTGGGTTCAGACACAGGTCACAGGGTTATGTGCGCGACTCAAATACTAGGTCGAGTCGGCAACGGGTTGGTTATTACTCTACGTGCAGGTGTTGGGTCGAGTGTGGATGGGTCTGGCTGAGGGAACTAGGCCGTTATTGATAGAGAGTTACAAGGCACTACAAGCGGGCTGCTGAAGACGCGCGGGCTAGACTTCCCTATGGGCTGCATCTGCAGAGAGTTGGTTGGGATTCCAAGCCAAGCTAAGTTCAAGGGATCAACAAAGTGGCTCGGGTGGGATGCTTGCCAATCCTCAAGTTCAAATTTAGGCTCGAAACTCGAGCTTGAGAACAAACTTTAACCGAATGGTTTAATCTAATCATAAATAGATTCCATTGGTTTAAACTAATTTATGATGCTTTAAACGAATTCAAAAAATACTACAAACAAGAGTATGCCAATAAATCTTAGAAAAATAACTCACGGACCTTGTGGGTTAGTGTTGAAAATGGTTCGAACTCGTAGATTTGATCTTTATACGCTACGGGCAACATTATTTAGATTCCAATGCATTACGAGTCACAACCAAAATAATTCAATTTAACTAAAAAAAATTAAATAACAAATTATAATTTAACGTGAGAAGCAACAAACATTATTTTAAAATAGGGCTGGTGCTAAACAAATCCTTTCATTATTTTAAAATTTTAATCCGTTCAATATTCCAAAGATTTAAGACCATTTATATAATTGTATTATAACCAATAAATAAAATAATGGAATCAAATTAAGACTATTTTTTTAATAATTAAAAAAAAAAACAATAAAAATGTGACGGCGGCAAGAGGACAGGTGACTTCCGGCGAGGGCCCAACAGGTCCAATCGGAATGTCCAAAGAAATGTGAAAAGAAAAATAGAATCTTCCCATAGACATGGAATTTGACTTTTTCTTTTTTTTTTTCCTTTTTTAAAATATTAAATATTTTCCGTTTGACTGTTAAATTTGTCACGTTAAAAGCTTAAAGATATTTTTGAAAAATCTTTTAAAAACTTAAAGATAGTAAAATTTATGAAAAATTTATGAAAATTGGGGAGATTGTTAGATGCACCAAACTCTCCACAGTAGCATGATATTGTTAAATTTGAGTACAAGTTCTCATAACTTTGCTTTGGGCTTCGGTAAAAGATCTCAGACCAATGAAGAGAATATTCTTTTATTATAAACCTATGATCATGTGGGACTTTCATCCTCCATCAGAAATAACTACAAAATATATCCATATTTTTATTAATTTAGCTTCCAAATATTTGTAATAGGCAAGTCAATGTCTTTTAAATAATATTAATTAAAATATTTTAGCTATATTACCTTATATATTACTAAAAATATAAGTTTTATATAAATTTCATTAGCATAAGAATTTTTCTATTTATTTTTTTTTTAAGGATATATTTTCATTAAAAAAATGTTTATATTTGTTTACACTTTTCTAAATGGTCTAAAAAATATTTTACCCTCCATCTATTTGGTATCATAACGTGGAAGCATTTATTAATAGTTAGTCTCGACCTTCAAAAATGAAGCTCACAACTCTATTCTCGACATAGTGTTGCGGTCATTTCTTATCGATTCATATTCCTTATCCTCTTCCTTAAGAAAGATAGTACATAACTTATAAAAAGTTTGTCTACCCATTTAAAGTTGATTGTCATCGAGATCCATTGTTAAGAATGAGAAATAGAATTGGGATCGGAAGGTGTAACAAACAATGGTGGGATCAAAAGTCCAATTTTCATTATTGCTCACGACTAGAATATTAACGGATTACGAATATCTAAAATATATTCCATAACTAATTATTATAATATATTCTAATACTCTCGTCAAGTTGGAGTGTGTAGTCAATAATATCTAACTTGTCTTGTCGAGTGTAGGTCAATAACACTTTTGTCTCCCCAACAAAGAAAATCTCTAGACTTTCAAGAAATTATTGAATTTTCAAGAAAGATGCAAAATAAAAAATAGACGTCTTTCATTGGTTTACTTTTTAGACTTCTCAAGAAATTATTGAATTTCCAAAAAAGATGGAAAACTCAGAAATAGACGCCTTTGATGTATCTCAGAACTTGAAGAGTTGCTTCTTGATTTATGCATAAATGATTTCCTCCAAAGTTGGTAATTTGTCCCATTTAATTTGATTGGAACAAAAAGAATACCCTGGTTGATGAGAGTGACGAACATAATAATGATGTGTTAAATAAACATATGAAGTTTTGAAGTTAGATAATAACATAAAGATCGGTACTCTGAATCACTTGAGAGGTTGTGAAAGAAAATACGAACATCTTGAATATATTAAATATTTAGTACTAAATATCTTTAACACCCATCTATATCGACCACAATATCAATATCATTCGATGAAAGTGACAAGGATATCGTCTACTGTCACTTTTCTCCACCTTTTTCTTCTCTTTCTCCTCCTTTTATCTCCCTTATACACGTTTCTAGAATTAGGCCAACCTCAAGTCTTGGCTCCCGAAGTCAACTAGCCATCCTATCGAATTGTGATTAACAAAGACATGATTTAAAAAAAAAAAAAAAACATACGAACCAACCTATCGAATTGTGATATTGATTGTGCTCCATCAAAATGAGATTTCATAGTAATTTTTGTTCTTCGTTCTTCATCACAATATCGATTTTATCCGATAAGATTATATAAATCATAAGTTAAGTGTTTTTTGTTTGGTTGGAGTAAAAAGAATCCCAAAGATTTGTACTAATCAATTTGATTTATAATATTTAATTATAAGATTAAGGGCCACGTGGGAAATTGCAAAAGTGAAAATGGAGTGTGGAGTCCGTGTATGTTGTGAATTCTGATTGTGAAAACGACAAAATTGAAAATAGTTTTGAAAAAAAAAAAAAAACCTTTTTGGCCATTTACTTTTTAAATTTTAAAATATTATATATATATATATATATATATATATATATATTTTACCTTTTAAATATAATTTCCAATTTAATCGATATATTTTAAAATATAGATTTTACACTTTTGTTATCCTTAAGTTTTCACCGTAAATATTTACTTTTTGTTTTTATCTTTCATGATGATTTTTGGTTAATTAATTTAAATATTATGGGAGAATTTTGTAAAACTAATTTTAATAGCGATAAAAAAAAAAAACTTTAAATTAATATTAATTTATAAAAATTAAAATAAATGGTCAAAAGTCAAACCTCAGTAAATGGAAGTAAATATATAAAAAGTTTAAATATAGAGATATAAAAATCTAAAATTTTGAATTAAAAAATGAGAATTAAATAGAAATTTGAAAAATTAAAAGACAAAATTGAAGCTTATTTTTAGTTTTGAGAGAGATGTTTTAACGATGGACTCAGTCTCAAACTCATTTTAATGCGCTAGGTGCTGTACCACCTACCATTTGCTATGTTCACACCAAAAGCATCCACCATTTTTTACCTCCAATTTATTTCATTTTTGTCTGATCAAATAATTAGAGATGTATATCGTACCGGACGACCTTCCTGCTCCCATCCACGTCACCTATTTCATTTCCCATCCTCTCTCCTTCTTCTATATCTCTCTCCTACAACCTCTCTCTAAACGCCCCTTTCCCTCACTTTTTGAGCACTTAAGTGTTGTCGCACGTTCTACCGCTCATCGAACACGTGCCCCATTGTCGATAAGTCAGCTTTTCAGATCTCGTTTCTCTTAATTTTTCTAGGGCTTTATAATGTCGGGTCTCAACTGAATTAAAGGAGCTTAAGGTGCAATTAGAAGACTTAGTTGGATAAAGATCTTATACACCCTTGTGTTTCGCTTGGAGCTAGAAAAAGGAGGATGGATTGTGCGCCTATGTAGAGACTACAGGTTGTTGAATAAGATTATGATAAAGAACAAATATCTGCTTTCTCACATAATGGTTTGTTTGACTAGTTACAAGGAGCCACCATATTTTCAAGACTGACTTGAGATCAAGTTATTATCAGTTAGGAAATCCAGAAAGAATCTATCCCTAAGACAACCTTCAAGTCTGATTATGAATATTACGAGTTTATGGTAATGTCCTTTGGGCTAAGAAACAACATTCACATTCTTTATGGGGTTAATGAACTTTGTGATCAGAGAGTTCCTAACACATTCGTAACTATTTCTATCAGACGACATTTTAGACTACTACAAGATGGATGAAGAGCCCGTTGAGATGCATGTTGATTTTATGCTTTCCACTGTGTTAGAAAGGAAGACGAGATATTGTTATCTGTGTTTCGGGTGATTGATGAATGTCATCTTCTTGTTGAGCTTGCATGAGTGTTTAGATTATGCTTTTCATGCTTTAGGTGATCGATAGGAGTATCTCTCTAACAAAGCACACATGAGAGAACCAAGTTAAGATTAGAGTTCTATAGCTAGAGTTGTTTTCACATTGACCTGTCAGTACGTTTCCAGTAGACCGAGCACTCTAGGATCGTGAGCAGCGATTAGAGGTCAGATTTAAGTGCACCTCGATATTGGTTTAGTCTTGAGGAGTTAGTCTCGAGGGTCCTAGAAACACTAATGAGATTTAAACTACCTAGATGCCCCTAAGAATTTAGTAGAGATCTCCACATCTAGGAATGACTAAGGTAGCTCACTAGGTTGTCAGCAGTATGAACAATGTCACTAGAGGCTCCACCACCTTATCCCTACCGGTACCCCGTTATTAGCGACCTAAGTCAAATCCAATAGCACCCTTGCCAAGTGGCGCTCGTAGTGCGTCAAGCTGATTAAGTGCTTCAACTTTATGGAAACGTCCAAGGGCCTCCTGAATAAGGTCACCAAATTATAACCAGTCTTGAGAGGGGATTTGAGGCGTAGGTGTTGAAATTTATGGCCTAAAATTTTGTAATGAACTACTTAATTTTTAATAATAATTTTGATGATTTATTTATAATTTAATATTATCCATGTATAAAAATTCAAAGTTATTAATATAATACTGTATAATTCGAGGTTGACATACAAGAATATCATATTTAAGTAATAACCCAAAAGGTCTACAAGAGTTATTCTCACCCGTGTAGTTATTCTCACCCATGTAAGTCAAAGGACAAGCGCTCACATGCAAGAGTTCATAAACTCATTCAGGATTAAGATCAAGTCGTATATGATCATCATGTAAAATATCGATCTTCTCAATTAACGGATTTACAAAAAAAAATTAAATATTCTATGGTTCAGTCTTATACAAACTCATTATATAAGATATTCCAATCACATGTCTCCACATGGATAATCAAATTATTTATAACGATGATAAATTAGGTCATATTGCTCTAGTAGGACACTCAACCTTATCCATAATACAAACCTTTTGAATTATACTTGTTTGAAATTATACTAATAATTTAACTTTAAATATCCTCTTGAACAGGATCCTCGTCAACCAGCTAGGCTAATGGTTTGATAAGTTCAGTTTAACAATTTATTAGCTAAGTTTAATGGATGATTTGATAAACTAAGAAGGGTGGCGAGTTTGGGATGAGAACTTTACTGGGAACCAAAGCACATAGTCTGGCATCTAATACAATTAATTCTGGGCCAAGATCAGACGCATAATAGATGCATGAATGGAGAGAGCTGAGGAAACAGATTATACCTTTTTATATAAATATACAAAAAGTAATTCTCCTTTAAGGTGCACAACACAAACCAGAAAATGGATCGACGTTTTTGAAGGTAATGACTCGTTATCAAAAGTGAATATAGTTCAATAGTAATTAACATATATTCTCAACCAAAAAGTCAAAGGTTCAAATCTTACCCCCAAGATATTGTCGAACTAAAAGACCTACAAAAAAGCACAAATATTTTCACAATGAAAACTACAAGTAACAAACAAGAATTGTACTGTATGTTTATATGCATATATGGTGTAAACACCGTAAACTCCAAAGTCCAGGACATGATATAAGGCACAGTTGCCTTATTACCTGACCGAGGCGAGAGGAAAGTGTGCCCTACATGAGATAGGAGAAGTCATATAGTAAGATAATAGACATCATTTTTGGTTCTCCAAAATAAAAATAGAAAACTACAAACGTGTCTAAGTCAATAACAATGTTTCACTACATAGAGAGGCATGGAAGACCAAAAATAAGCGCAACAAAATTAAGAATCTTCCAGCTCAATCTTGTTATACATTCATTCAGTTTTCTCTTTTGTAGATTGTCCCAACACATTTGCAGTACAAACAAGATGCATTGTGAAGGCACTTTGTTTCACTGTTCAGAAGAATATTATATTCAACACAAATTCTGGCCTAATATGATGATGCTTAT
The DNA here is from genome assembly GCF_002738365.1 of Cucurbita moschata. NCBI lineage: Eukaryota > Viridiplantae > Streptophyta > Magnoliopsida > Cucurbitales > Cucurbitaceae > Cucurbita > Cucurbita moschata. The sequence continues at coordinate 1,667,972 of NW_019268561.1, read as the reverse complement.
TGCAAAACCTCAACAATCTCCTAAGAAATAGAAGAGCAAAAAGTGCTACATAATGCAACAGACTTTCTGTTTTTTCTTCGCCTCTCAACTCTGGTAAAGCCCCAGCCAACCCTCCTCTCCATCCCCACAGAAGATGGGATCCTTAACAAAGGATGCACCAATCTCCTATTCATAAACCAAATATATAGAGAAGTGATACTCTCAATGGCCATACATTTGTATCCCTACCCACTAAAAATGGAGGCGAAGTGATAAAATGAAAGTAACTTCTCTAACCCGTTGGACCAATGTAGACGAGAAATACAAAAGTAATTACCCCACAGCTACCATCACTAATCAGTGCAAAAAGTACTCTTCAACAGATCTTTCATCTAATCGTCATCCTCCGAATCTGTAAAGAAAATACAAGAGAAAAATTTCAACATCAGTTACAACCATTACATTACCCATTTGAATAAAGAAAACCAGAAAATCGAAACTAAGCAGTTATCCTGTACATTCAATATACTTTTCTGAATCTAAAACTCATTATAAAATTAACCATGATATTTGCTAAAAGCTCGAGGGCCTGTTTGAAGCTGTTTTTAATGAAGTTCTTTTTAGGCTAATATGAATCATGCAGATGAAACTCTTTTCATTTATGAAAAATGAAATTAGATGCATAACACAAAAGGTACCAGTGACTTGTAGGAAATTATCATACATAAATCTAAAACAGACGGGACTTGTGGGAGGGCTCCCCTTTTCCTATTTGATCAACGAGAAACTTTTAGTGGAGGAGTAGAGTTACACACCAGATCTTATATCCTCTCCAACTTTTCCCCTATTTTTCAGCTGTCTATGGATCATGGAGCATATGAGCAACCACCAGTATATGTGGAACACAAGCAACATCAACAACATCGTGTTGAAAACATAGTATATCAATCTGGAATTCGCATCTGATAGCTTCAAGTACTCACAGAGATCATAGCTGAGAAGTATCAATCACAAAATCAGATGAGCAAAAGAGTGTGGATACACACAAATCTTCAAAGATAAAAACAAACACCAGGAGCACAAACCTTGTTGATTTTATAACCCAGAATGGGAAGAATATAAGCCGCAATACGAGCCATGTAACAGCAAAAAATCCAAAGAAAACACTTGCTCCGAGTTCTTTTTCAGAATATTTAAAAACCTTGGCAGCTTCCATGAAGACATCACTTGCATCATGGAGGGCAAGAATAACCGATCCAATCTGGAAAAATCTGCAGAATTGAGTACAAAAATCCTGATTTAAAATGTCATCTATTAGTTTAATCAGTCTAGACTTCCATCATAAGAAATGCTGAGAAAGAAAGAAGAGTCGAGCAACTTTTGGTGACATACTCAAAAAAGAAAAAAAAAAGAAAAAAAAAAAGGAAGGTTCAGATGAGGCTTTAAAACAACAATTTGACCCAAAAATAAACAAATATAAAGTTTGCAAATATGTGAGTAACTTTCACACATGGTTACAGTGCAACATAATTAAATAAAAAAGAGGGTTACATCCTAAAGATCTCGCGGAGCCCCAAATTGAGCTATAAGGTGGGTACATTATCCCAAAAAACATCAGAAGACTTCTGTTTGACTTTCTTTCAATCCAAGTAAGGTTTTTTTAAAAGAAAAACCAACTCAAGTAGGGAAACTTCAAATAATTTCCATACTTCAATAACTCCCTAAATCATTCATGATACTAAATGGCACCATGATATTTATATTCCCGTAAATGGGTTAAGAAAAACCAACTCAAGTAGGGAAACTTCAAATAATTTCCATTCTTCAATAACTCCCTAAATCATTCATGATACTAAATGGCACCATGATATTTATATTCCCGTAAATGGGTTATTATTAATTATCATCAGGTCTACAATCAAATCCAGAAAAAGGAACAACCATCCTTTTATCAAAATTTGAATGGAAATGCTTTAACTTTGTCTAGTTTTTAAGAAAAATGAAAAACTGTGTAAGATACCGATAAAAAAAAAAAAAAGAAGTTAAAACAAGACATTTAGACTCGGATAGACATATCTATGTTCTGATATCATGCTCAAATGTTATATTAAATGATATACAATAAGACCGTTGTCCTCCAAACTATGTTAAACAGCACAATTCAATCTCCTAATAACCGTATACAAACCCAACACATAATCAGCTAAGCAAGATGTAGAACTCAAAATATATTGCAAGGCAAAGATAACAAAACTACAAGATAACCAAGGATTTGAGAACTGAGGTACTTTGAACTTCCCTTTCTTGAGCATTCTCACTCAAGCGCTAAACCAAACTCACTGAATCTTTGCTCAACTTCCCCCTTTTCCACTCTATTTATAACCAAATACCATAATTAACTCTCTGCTATTTACTAATATACCAGTATAATATCCCTAATTTCTTTCTAATGGGCATTCATATCACAAGACAATCATAAGAATGCAGGATTTTCAAAGAATCAACTTCAATTCAAGAGGTTTCCATCATATTATCAATGGATACTAGAATGATAAATGCCAAAATAAACGGTAGAAATGAAATACTAATTTGAACCAAATATATAAATCATCTGAAACGATTCCATTGAAAAATAAATACAGTGCTTCTAGAAGTACTCAAATCAACGGATCAGTATCATGTTGTACGAAAATTAATTTGAGAAAGTGAGAGAGAGAGAGAATAGGCCACAAAGTAACATTTGTTCTAATGCAATAATTCTAATAGACTTCAACAATCACAGCTTTGAATCTTTGACCTATTCTGTATCAAAAGTTACAAGGTCTTAAGACTGGTGGAAAACTTTCTCCAATGAAAAAGGAAAAAAAAAAAGAAGCCCAGCAGCAATATAAGTAACTACGATCATGAAAGCACAAGTAGGAAACAGACTCTGGCATGACTTTCCCAATCAGTAGAACAGCAATCAACACATTTCTAGTTATAATTAAATATTACTAGCTATGTTGAACTTGTATAAAGGAACTTTAAGAATACCTCGTCATATATGAATATCCGATCAAGATAACAGTAATTACATGATGAGACATCATGACAGAGAAGTCCTTTCTCCGAGTCTCCCATATAAGAAGAGCAGCAATGCTATATAAGTAGAACCCACATTGGCACATATAGAATAGTTTTAGAGGAAGCCTGCAGAAAGAAATGAAAGGGATCAGTTCATACAAAACAAAAATCTTTAATCCATTTGAATGTATCCCTTAAGAGTACTAATACACTGAAGTTAGAAGTAAAAATTTCAACTTCTTACTATTAAAGTTGCCGTACCAAGGAAGAAGAAGAATGGAGAAAAGAGCCCAAATGCACAAATGAAAAAAAAAGGAAAAAAAGCTAAAAAATTATTGAGGAGTAATCTAGATAGAAGAGGACATCGACCGACTTCAAGAATTTCTATCAATATTATCAACACAGCAAGTTAGATCTGATCCTTGACGCAAAGATGAAGTTCATCAATAAAATTAACAACAAAGCATGTAAACTACTCACTGCAACTCCTGATTTGGCCAGCCTTTGAAGTATTGATTTGAATCTCTAAACCATGGTTCATTATATGCAATTTTTAAAATGCATATTTCAACAGTACCATAGTATGCTAGTTTCCACATTGATTCCGAACATTTTACAACCTTTGACTGGGTAGCCTCATCAAGTTTCAGCGGAGCAGCTCCTTTGCTCAACAGCCAAATTGCGAACCTCTAAAAATAGGACAAGTTGAATAACATAATTAGTTCCCCTTTCTTAATAAGTAACAGAGAAATCTTATTGACAACACAAAAGAACCAAGTAGAAAAAGGGTTATAAGGATGCCCACAAAGTTCTGAAGATTACAAAAAAAAAAGAAAAAAAAAGTTTCTCCAATTGGCAGTGACAACAAAAACCGTAGCCACATTTTTCTAAGCAGAGCCTGGATACTTCATTTTATAAGTACAACCGAGAAAAAAATGCTTTGGAAAAGGAGCTCCAAAGAGAAGCTCTACAGTGTGCATTTGTTTTTCCAATTGCATTTTTACGTCTATAACAATGTGAGTCCTCTTACACAGAAGACCAAAGGCAACAAAACAATCTACGGGACAAAAGGATAAGGCATCCCTTTTTCCAAAGGAAGGATTATCGAATGACCTTCCAATCTAAAATGATGGTGTCAATGGAGTAATTACAAAACAACCTATGCTGAGCACTCCAAGTTGAGGCAGTATACTGTCCTGAATCACAAAAAGAAGAAGGACACTTAAGGACAAGATGCTGCCATCACAATCGCCAACTTGGGAATTACTCCGCAATTTTTTCCAGCCACTTTATCAGTTGGCCTTCGCGAATTAGACATCTTCCTGGTCAAATACAATGATCTTTTTCCATAAGTTGAACAGCGAGAATACCTTAGAAGGTAGGAGAATAATCACTTTCCACACAATCTAGAGATCAACCCTCAACCATTTTTTCTTTAACATAGTTGTATTCTTTATAAGTAGACCACAAAACATTGGAATAATTTATCTGGTGTTGCCCTTTTCCGCCAATACTTGGGCTAGATTGTAGTTCTATAGAGACGTGGCAGCAAATCCTAGTCAACTCCACTTGTGGAAGATTTCACTGGCATGCAATTTTCCAGAAGTTTTAAAGTTGTTGCTTAAAAGGATTTGAATGATCTTTGAGGACAATTGTCATTGGTGGGAGGAGGTTTGGAGCCTAACCCCTTCAATGTTTCCCTTTAGCCTCTCTTTTTTTATGCCTCTATTCCTGTTCTGCACTGCCCTAAATAAAAGCTAGTAAAAAATCTTTTTCTATTACATCCATTTTTGATGTTGGAATTGGATGCCATCTGAAATTTGGCTACCATGACAAAGGTAGAATTTCTAACATTTCATCATGATGACCAACCGAACTCCTTGCTTAATAAAGATGTTAACATCCACACGTCTTCATTGAAAATAAATGCAACAAATCCTGATACCTATCATTTAATAATGAATATTTCGTGTCTGGTTAAGTCAGCGGGGCAGTGCCACCAGGTGCTCTATAATATGACTACCAAACTAAGTAGATGTTGAAAACACCACCTATTAAGTTCAGTACAAAAAAAGTATTTGAAATTCACCAGAAAATCATAACCGAGCGAGAAAAGATCGAGTACGGCGTTCTTAATGTGAAGAAAATAAATGCAAGTAGAACAAGTAGAGACATTAAAAGTTTTCCATCTCATCTTCAATTTATCATATTTTCCGCCATCACAAAAAAGTTAGAAACAATTATTGAGGTGAATAACAGACAAGAAAATTTAAATTGCTACCTAAACGCACATATACGACGTTCTTAAAACGAATTATCAGAATCCATACATAAATCACCCGCACACAGACAAAAACAAAAGGCAAGTGAGAAACAAAATTGCACTACAGAAGAGCAAATGAAAAGTAGAAAACAAATGTAATTTGAAAACTCACACGAAAAATGAATCTGTCGAGTAGGAACCTCGCAGCGTAAAAGCCGAAGGCGAACTGGACGGCGATGACAAAATGCAAGGCGTCTGGCGCGCCAGTGTGGCTCCATATCGAGTCCATTGCAGGTATAATTCAGAGGAGAAGCATGAAAAACGAGGAGGAACAAAGAAACGAAAACAATTCTGAAACAACCTAGAATCAGAGCACCGAAATCAGGTAGCAGAGCGTAGAAGAAGAATCCTCGGCAGAGATCTAAGTTTGCCCTAAAATTTGCAGAGGGGCGAAGGAGGAATGGGAGTGAAAAGCCAGAGAAAATTCAGAGAGGGAAGGAGGAATAGTTGGGAGAGAATAGTCAGGAAGTGGAGGTTGAGATCTCCTCCTGCTCCTTTCTCCTTTTCTTTTTATTAAATTAATAAAAATACTTTTCACTTCATATTTTATCTAAATAAAAGTATTATTTTCGCTCCCAAAAATTTAAATAATATTAATTTTAATATCATTCAATTTTTAACGAATTTAAATAATACTAATGTTTATTATTTTTAAATATTATTGAAGTTTAAAAAAAAATGGAAGATATTTATTAAACTTTTGAAAGCTCCGATGATAAAATATCAAATTTAAAAATATGATTATTTTTAATTTTTTTTTTTTTAAGTTAAGGGTATTGAAAGACTAAATTAGTAAAAAAGAAATACTTTTAAACTTTCTATTTTAAAATATTCATAAATTTTGGTACGTTTCAATTATACTCTTCATCTAAAAAAATTATAAAATACACTAAAATTAGTTCTCAGTGAAAATCAGTACTATATTTTAAAAATATCCATAAAATTTTAAAAGTGACATTAACACAATTTACCTATCAATATATGTACGAAAACTGTCTATCAAAACCATAAATTATCTACCTATGTTTTAATTTTACTTTTGAAAAGTTCATCATGAACATTTTTTAAACGTATTTTTTATTTTTTTAAAAAAATTTAAAAGTATTTTTGAAGTAAAAAAAAAAATTAATGAATTCTACGAAAAATCGAAGTATTTTTTATTTTTTAAACAAAATATTAACTATTTTTAAATTTTTTTGATAGTTTAAAAATATTTTTAAATATATATTTATTTATTTTTTAAGTTTGAGGTATTATTGAAAGTAAATTTTTTTAAAGATAGAGTATAAAGCTGAAACGTATTTTTATTAATTTATTTAAAAAAAAGTATCTGTTATTTTTAAATTTTTGAAAAACTTTTAATATTATAACCATACTCGGCTCGACTCCAATTAAAGCCGCTAAGATTGGGACCAGCGGCTTTTGTTTAGATATTGGATTAAGTTTAATGATGTATTAATGGAAACCAATTAAGATTTAGAGGGTAATTAAGTCTTTTAGATAAGAAAATTCGGTGACTGTTATTAAATTATCATTTATTAACATATTAAAATGTATGTTAATACCCTAAATTAAAGGGTTTGGCAGAATTTAATGGATATTATATAAATACAATAATATGATCAATAACTTTTTTTAAATGGAAAATATCTTAATTATTAATTTTAATAATTTTTATATTTCTTTATTAAAATATATTTTTGTCTCTAAAATTTCAACTTTTGGATGTTTAAAACTAACGCTTTCGATCGTTGAGAGTTTATTTTGTTTATAATTGAGGTTCGAAAAGCAATATGTTTAATCCTTAGAGTTTGATATTCATTTTTAATTAGTCCATAAAGTTTTTAACTTAGTTTCTAAATGACGCGTGTCTGCCTTTGCACGTGTCAACCAAGTAAGTAGTTTTACTATTGGATTGATTGGATGACTTGGTTGTTGTACAAACAACGTCTGTCTGCTCTTGCACGTGTCATAATTATATGATTGTTCAACTTACCCTATACATGTTTGTGCTATAATGTTAGATATGATATAATACGAGTTGTGCTATGTTAGAAAATATGCAAAGAAATGGACCTAAGATGGAAAATAAGTAACCCACAATGTTATCGATGTTGGATGATGCATGAACCTCCATATGCATGCATGTATACTACATAATACGTTTAACCTATGCATTTGAGACATTAGTAAGCATGTAAGTTAATCGTGGAAGATACGACAAGTATTAAGTTTGCACGTTTCAAAGGAATATTACGCCATGAAAAGAATTGGGCATGACTTGCATCTTAAGTATATGTCACGCATTTTTATGTCACGTGCATCGAGATACTACTCATTTATGAGGAGTATAGATGCATACATTACGATATTTATGTTTTGCCATAATATTATGTGGGTTCCTTTTCCTTCGTGACTCTAGTAGTGGGAGTGTGCACTAGCTGAAGGGCAGACCCAGGAGGAAGTTATACGCTCGCCTGGTGGGTCCATACAAAAATTTCAAGGTGAAGAGAGAGTTTCGATTAAGTTGAAGTTAGATCAACTTCGAGATTAAAACAACAAGAACCAAAGATTGGTGCGAAAATACTATGGGCCTGTCAAAGTCATCCACAAGATTTGAAACACATCATATAAGATCCAATTGCTCCCATGGATGCGGACTTGCCATGTTATCCACATCAGTAACTTGAAATGTTCTATTCGACCAAGAAGACATCAAGCACCAGGAGGTGGTACGACCTCAATCAAAGAAGAAAAATTTCCAAGTCAAGAAAGTAGGAGAGACACTAACAAATAAGACGCAAAAAGTCAACAAGTTGAGAAGTGGTTTTCAGTAGTTCATAGTAGATTGGAAGAGAATCCTCAATACTGAGATCAGTTCGAAGCACGTCGAGAAACCTAAAGTCAACCTCATCCTACAACGCTGAATTTGTGAAGAGTCAGTTGACAGAGACATCAATCAATTGAGTGGGGGAAGATATCATGGTCATGCTTGTCATGGTCGCATGTTAGATGTCTCAACCATGCTTATCCAGGACGTGTTGTTCATGGCCGCATGCCTGCTCCAAACCCATTTTACTTGCTTTCATGTTAGATGGGTTTCACCATTATTTTTGTGTCAACATAGGGGTGTATGACCGGTCACCAAAATCATGTCTACACCCACGGGGACTAAAATGCTCCAAAATATACTCGAGGGGATGTGACTAGTTGCGGTTGTTGTTGCTTGTTCACTTTTAGCTTACAACATTTGTTTCTTTGAAATTGTTTTTCTGTTTCATTGCTCATGTTTTCTAAAATATTTTTCTTAAACGTGATTCGAGAATAACAATCATTGTTCGAGTTCCATGCTAGAGTGGCGTGGCTAGGAGTCTTGGGTGGAAGTGAATGTCACGGACCACATATGGACTTTGGACAGTGAGTTTCAAAAAAAATACATTTGAAATCCCAATATCTTACATGATTCAATTTGACATTGTGTTTTGGGGGGGCATTTCGAGAATCGAACTCGAGACCTCTCGCACCCGAAGCGAGAATCATACCACTAGACCAAATGCCCTTTCTTCAACACCAATTATTTTTAGCTCTTCTCTCGATATATTTTTTCCTCTCAAGTTCGAAATCTATCATTTCTATGAGTTGGGGCTAACAACGTCGAGGGAGAGAGAAAAATGGTAAGTTGTACCATTTAGGTCTCGAGCAAAATGAGAAGTTTTAGAGTGATTAAAGCATTTATTGAATGGAAAGGATAATGACAAAACTTCCAACCTTAACAGGAGTACTCTATCCAAATTAAATACAAGAGGAAGTTTACACGATTTTTATCATCCATTTTGAATGTTCTAATATACTCACAAAGGGAACAATGCTAATAAGCTCATTTTGGCAACTTGTTTTCTAACGGTGGAATTTTACAATTCACTTTCCTCCTTTGGAGGCCCAGCATCGAATGTTTCATTTTCCTTTCCAACTGATGTGGGATCTTACGATTCACTCCCTTCTAGAGGCCCAATGTCTTTGTTGGCATATCGTTCGATGTCTAGCTCTAATTCCATTTGTAATAGCCCAAGCCCACCACTAATAAATATTGTCTGCTTTAACCTGTTATGTATTATCGTCACCCTTATAGTTTTAAAACGCGTTTGTTAGAAGAGGTTTCCACACCTTATAAGAAATGTTTTGTTCTTCTCTCTAACCGATATGGTCTCACATCAAACCAAATAATTGAAATTAAATTTTGATTTAATTTATAAAGACGTGGTCATAGAGGAATTACTTAGTGAAAAATTAATCATTGAACTAAAAAAAAACCTTTAAATATAATTGGTTTATATATATATATATATATATATATATATATACATGAAGATATTCAAGATGGTCGATGTACTGTAAATACTTGGGAAAGCTTAAAACAAGAACTTTGCTCTCAATTCTTACTAAAGAATGTCAAGATAATCGCAAGGAGAAAGTTAAGGGAGTTAAGGCATATCGAAAATGTTGAAGACTATGTCAAGTGATTTTATGGGGTTATGTTAGATATTCATGACATGTTCGAGAAAGACAAGGTCTTTCAGTTTTGTTGAGGAGATGAAGTTGTGGGTGAATGCCAAACTTTATGAACAAAGAGTCCAAAACCTTTCAACAGCCTTTGCTATAGCCGTACGACTAACCTTTGCAACAATCAATCCCAAGACGAAAGACAGAACCAAGCTTCTATAAGTGTGGACAATAAAAATTACCGACCCAACTTTCCTAAGGGTGAGGGAGGTGACAAACTTGAAGACAAGGGAGGGGAAAGCTAGTCCCCAACAGAGACTCAATGGCAAAATCCTCATAGCCAAAATAGTCACCATCAAGGCTCCTTGTCCTGCTGTATGTGCAAGGTGGCCATTGAGAATTCGCATGCCACTGAAGGTGACACTATATACCTTCCAAGATTCCAAGAAAAACTTAGAGTGAACTCAAAAGTTGAGTAGGAGATGGTAGAATATAAATATCATAAATTGAGAATATTGAAACCCTCCCATGGAGGCACTAAAATACTTGTTCACTCTTTAGAAGAGAGTGGAAGAGGTAAAGGAACCAGTGAACGCAATCTTATGTATGTCGAGGCTTGGGTAAACCATAGAGCGGAAAGGAACACCATTGTTGACTCTAGAGCCACTCACAACTTGATGATAAAGATGAAGCAAAATGCTTGAACATCCTTTGGCATCATGACACTGGAAATATGAAGGCCGTCAATTTGGAAGTTCTACCTGTCTTAGGAGTTGCAAAGAGAACTCCGATGAAAATGGGGACTTGAACTAGGCAAACCGACTTTGTGATAGTCAAAATGGATGACTTCGACATCGTGTTAGAGATGGACTTCCTACTAGAACACAAAGTCATTTCCATGCCTCTAGCAAGATTCTACTTTCTCAACCGTAGTGTCGACATCATTTTCACACCTCTTGGTTGATGGGTGTAAGAATCTCACATTGGTTGGGGGAGGAGAACGAAACACCCTTTATAAGGATGTGTAAACCTTTCCCTAGTAGACGCGTTTTAAAGCTTTGAGGGGAAGCCCGAAAGGGAAAGTCCAAAGAGGACAATATCTACTAGCGGTGGGCTTGGGCCCTTACAAAGGGTGTTTGTCTGAATGATCGTCGGGTTAGACCCCATTATTACCCTCGTTAAGGGGAGCTCGAGTGATCCAACCCAAATAGAAACCTCGTGATCACTATAAGAACACAAGATACTCCTCCCTAGGTGCTCCCATGAATCTACTCACGTATCCAACTGAGTAAGCAAGGTCAGAACGTGTGTTTACCAGATAGCACAGGCTCCCGACAATTGTGCGGTAATGGGTGGCGTCAACTGCCGTCGTAGTTCCATTGATTGCCAGCAGATCGTGCCGCCTGAGAGAAAGTAAATCATCCTGCTGGTACTCTTACGATCATCAACGTCACTGGCAATGTCACTATCACTATAGCCGACCAGCTCAAGCTTCTCCTTTCCTTCCCTCTTCCTGCGCAGTATCTCACACCCCGAGCTTCTCCTTTCCTCTCTCTGCGTAATATCTCACACCTCAGCCTCTTGCAGTATCTCACACCCCGAGCTTCTCCTTTCCTCTCCCTGTGCAATATCTCACACCTCAGCCTCTGGGTCCAGCCACAAGATGCTCCTCCCTAAGTGCTTCCATGAATCTACTCACGTATCCAACTGAGTAAGCAAGGCCAGGGCGTGTGTTTACCAGATAGCGCAGGCTCCCGATAATGTTGCGGTAATAAGTGGCGTCGACTACTGTCGTAGTGTAGCAAGCCCAGTTGTGTCCAGCAGCTTCTTTGCGTACGCACTTTGGCAGATGGTGATGTCGGCAGTACTCTGTTGCACTTCGAGCCGAGGTAGTAGCTAAGCATGCCGAGATCGCTCATCTTGAAGTTCTTTGACATCTTCCTCTTGAATCTTCCGAGGACTTCTATGCTTCTTTGCATACGCACTTTGGCAGATGGTGATGTCGACAGTACTCTGTTGCACTTCGATGCCGAGGTAGTAGCTGAGCACACTGAGACCTGTGTGTTGTTAGGTCGACACTCTAACCACTTGAGCTATTCAACTTAACTGTTAATAAAGTTGGCTCCTCCGCAATGATATACGACTGGTGGATTAAGCCAGGCTCTGATACCACTTGTTGACTTCTGGCAATTGAGAGGAAAACGTCGACCGACTAAAAACCGGCAGAAGTTCTTTCGAAGAAAAAAAATAAGCCAAAAGGAAAGGAGAGAGAAACATTTGCTGAAGACGATGGTTATTTGATTCTATTTCACCTATCTAAATAACAAACCTATCCTAAATTTAGAAGTGGCAGGAAGACAAAGTTGGCCTGCAAAAAAAATACGCTCTTCCATTAGAAGTGAGTCTTAATTCATATATTAAAAAAAAAAAAAAAATAAAAAATAAAAAACAACTAATGAAATTTAAGAAAACGTGTGAATATATTTAAATAACAACCCTATCCTAAATTTTTAGCAGCACAGCGGACAAAGTTGGCCAGCAAAAAAGACACTCTTCCATTAAATGGGAGCGTTAATTCATATATTCAAAACTCGAAAACATTTATCTAACAAAACCCATTATCTGACCTTCTGCCTTCGGCCAGCAAAAAAATACGCTCTTCCATTAAACGGGAGTGTTAATTCAGATATTCAAAAGTAAAAAACAACTAAGAAATTTAAGGAAACATATGAATATTCCATTAAACGGGAGCGTTAATTCATATATTCAAAAGTAAAAAACAAAAGTAAAAAACAACTAAGAAATTTAAGGAAACATATGAATATTCCATTAAACGGGAGCGTTAATTCATATATTCAAAAGTAAAAAACAACTCGCTTTTATCTAACAAAAGTCAAAAATAAAAAACAACTAACAAAATTTAAGGAAACATGTGAATAAAACCATAGCTTTTATCTAACAAAACCCATTATCTGACCTTCTGCCTTTGACCAGCAAAAAATACGCTCTTCCATTAAACGGGAACATTAATTCCGATATTCAAAAGTCAAAAACAACTAACGGAATTTAAGGAAACATGTGAATATTTCATTAAACGGGAGCGTTAATTCATATATTCAAAAGTAAAAAACAACTAATGAAATGTAAGGAAACACGTGAATAAAACCATAGCTTTTATCTAACAAAATTCAAAAGTAAAAAACAACTCACTAAATTGAAGGAAACATGGGAATAAAATCATAGCTTTTATCTAACAAAACCCATTATCTGACCTTCTGCCTTTGACCAACAAAAAATATGCTCTTCCATACCAGCGAGACGATTTACTTCCTCTCAGGCGGTGGTCGGCTATAGTGATAGTGACATGGCCAGCGACGTTGATGATCGTAAGAGCACCAGCGAGACGATTTACTTCCTCTCAGGCGGCACGATCTGCTGGCAATCAACAAAACAAAAGATAGTTGCTTTGTCTTCCTGCGAAGCAGAATACATCGCCGCTTTGACAACTGCAACACAGGGGGTCTGGCTTGCGCGATTGATGGAAGAACTCATCGGAAGAGAAAGCAATCCACCAATGCTATATGTGGATAACAAAGCTATGATCTCCCTGATCAAAAATCCAGTTTTGCATGACCGGAGCAAGCACATAGAAATCAGATTCCACTACATTCGAGAATGTGCAGATTGAGGGCTCATCAAGATTGATTTCATTCGAATAGAGAAACAGGTTGAAGACATTTTCACCAAGTCCCTGACGCGAGGTTGGAGTGTGAGATACTGCGCAGGGAGAGAAAAGGAGAAGCTTGAGCTGGTCGGCTATAGTGATAATGACATGGCCGGTGACGTTGATAATCGTAAGAGCACTAGCAGGACGTTTACTTCCTCTCAGGCGGCACGATCTGCTGGCAATCAACAAAACAAAAAGGTAGTTGCTTTGTCTTCCTACGAAGCAGAATACATCGCTGCTTTGACAGCGGTAACACAAGGGGTCTGGCTTGCGCGACTGATGGAAGAGAAAGCAATCCACCAATGCTATATGTGGACAACAAAGCTACGATCTCCTTGATAAAAAATCCAGTTTTGCACGACCGGAGCAAGCACATAGAAATCAGATTCCACTACATCCGAGAATGTGCAGATCGAGGACTCATCAAGATTGATTTCATTCAAATAGAGAAACAGGTTGGAGACATTTTCACCAAGTCCCTGACGCGAGGCTGGGGTGTGAGATACTGCGCAGGGAGAGGAAAGGAGAAGCTTGAGCTGGTCGGCTATAGTGATAGTGACATGACTGGTGACGTTGATGATCGTAAGAGCATCAGCGGGATGATTTACTTCCTCTCAGGCGGCACGATCTGCTGGCAATCAACAAAACAAAAAGGTAGTTGCTTTGTCTTCCTACGAAGCAGAATACATCGCTGCTTTGACAGCGGTAACACAAGGGGTCTGGCTTGCGCGACTGATGGAAGAGAAAGCAATCCACCAATGCTATATGTGGACAACAAAGCTACGATCTCCTTGATAAAAAATCCAGTTTTGCACGACCGGAGCAAGCACATAGAAATCAGATTCCACTACATCCGAGAATGTGCAGATCGAGGACTCATCAAGATTGATTTCATTCAAATAGAGAAACAGGTTGGAGACATTTTCACCAAGTCCCTGACGCGAGGCTGGGGTGTGAGATACTGCGCAGGGAGAGGAAAGGAGAAGCTTGAGCTGGTCGGCTATAGTGATAGTGACATGACTGGTGACGTTGATGATCGTAAGAGCATCAGCGGGATGATTTACTTCCTCTCAGGCGGCACGATCTGCTGGCAATCAACAAAACAAAAGGTAGTTGCTTTGTCTTCCTGCGAAGCAGAATACATCGCCGCTTTGACAGCGGCAACACAGGGGGTCTGGCTTGCGCGACTGATGAAAGAACTCATCGGAAGAGAAAGCAATCCACCAATGCTATATGTGGACAACAAAGCTACGATCTCCCTGATAAAAAATCCAGTTTTGCACGACCGGAGCAAGCACATAGAAATCAGATTCCACTACATCCGAGAATGTGCAGATCGAGGACTCATCAAGATTGATTTCATTCAAATAGAGAAACAGGTTGGAGACATTTTCACCAAGTCCCTGACGCGAGGCTGGGGTGTGAGATACTGCGCAGGGAGAGGAAAGGAGAAGCTTGAGCTGGTCGGCTATAGTGATAGTGACATGACTGGTGACGTTGATGATCGTAAGAGCATCAGCGGGATGATTTACTTCCTCTCAGGCGGCACGATCTGCTGGCAATCAACAAAACAAAAGGTAGTTGCTTTGTCTTCCTGCGAAGCAGAATACATCGCCGCTTTGACAGCGGCAACACAGGGGGTCTGGCTTGCGCGACTGATGAAAGAACTCATCGGAAGAGAAAGCAATCCACCAATGCTATATGTGGACAACAAAGCTACGATCTCCCTGATAAAAAATCCAGTTTTGCACGACCGGAGCAAGCACATAGAAATCAGATTCCACTACATCCGAGAATGTGCAGATCGAGGGCTCATCAAGATTGATTTCATCCGAACAAAGAAACAAGTTGGAGACATTTTCACCAAGTCCCTGGCATGAGTAAAATTTGAAGAACTACGCTAAAAAATCGAAGTTCAAATAATAAGGTAGATATATCACTGCTTTTAGGAGGAGATTGTTAGATAAAAGCTATGGTTTTATTCACACGTTTCCTTAAATTTTGTTAGTTGTTTTTGACTTTTGAATATCTGAATTAACGCTCCCTTCAATGGAATAGCCTATTTTTTGCTGGCCAACTTTGGCAGAAATGTTTGTGCCATTGTTGTTAAATTTAGGATAGGTTTGTTATTTAAATATGTGAAACTCAATCAAATAACCCTCCATCGGATCTTCAACAAATATTTCTCACTCCTTTTCTTTTCTGTTATTTTTTTTCTTCGGTCGGTTTTTTCTCCGTCGACGTTTTCCTCTCAATTGCCAGAAGTCAACAAGTTTATCTCCACCAACCGAGATAAATCCCAAGATTTTTTTATGTTGCACCGAGAGAGCCTGCCACACACGGATGTCATTCGGTTCAACCTTAGCTAATTGAATTCTTCAAACACTAAATTACTTATTGACCGTTAGATTTATTAGACCCATAAAGACTCTTGTTAGTGATCATTCAAATGTTGGGGAGAAGACAGTAAGCCAACACCACCACTAGAGAAGGGAGATAGAAACAAATCTCTGAAGCAACACATGTTTATGCAAAAATAAAACAAACTTCTAAAGCAACACATGTTTATGCAAAAATAAAACAAACCTTTGAAGCAACACATGTTTACACAGAAATATCATCCAGGGATGAAAAGAAGGGCCAATTTAAAAGCATTGATCACAAAAAGTTCAAGGTGAGAAGAGAGTTTCGGTTAAGTTGAGGTCAAATCAACTTCGAGTTTAAAGCAACAAGAACCAAAGATTGAGGTGAAAATACTAAGGACTAGACAAAGTTATCCAAATAGGAACCAATTGCCCCTATGGGTGTAGACTAGCCCTGTTATCCACATCAGTAGCTTGAAATGTTGTTATCCCGACCAAGAAGACATCAAGCACAAAAAGGTGGTATGACCTCATGCAAGAAGAAGAATTTCCAACCAAGGAAGTAGGAGAGACATCAACAGAGAAGACGCAAATCAATTCAGAAGTGGTTTTCAAAAATTCCTAGTAGATTGAAAGAGACTCCTCAATACTGAGATCAGTTGGAAACGCGTCGAGAGACCTAAAGTCAACCTCATTCGAAAACGCTGAGTTGGGAGAGGATGTCACATTCATTCTAGGGTGTATGAACGGAAAATCATGTCTACACTCGCCAGTGTTACAATGACCCAAAATATACTATTGGGGGATGTGACTAGTTGTGAATTCTTGGTACAAGGTTTTAAAAATGCAATTTAATGTGGTATATTAGATGATGCAATTTAATGTAGTTGCAAGGGCATTTCAAGAATTGAACTCAAGACCTCTCACACCCATAACACACTCAAACCACTAGACCAAATGTCCTTGTATGGATATATCATTTTTAGTGGCTAATCCATGTATTTTCTAAGCCTCAAGATCTGAAATTTGTGCTTCAGAACCTATTATTTTGTAATATTGACATAGATCTTGTATAAGAGATGATTAAAACATAGGGGGCATTCCAAGAATTGAACTCGGGACCTCTCACACCCTAAGCAAGAATCATACCACTAGACCAAATGCCCATGTTTTATTCTAAATAAAAATTTGAACCTAACAAGGTTTCGTTTTATTCAAAATGACCACTAGGCTCATGTGGCACCTTGTTTTCTAAGGGTGGCTAGTAATATGAAAGAGACATTCTAAGGATCGAACTCAAGACCACTTGCACCCAAATCAAGAATCATATCACTAGACTAAATACCTTGGTTGTGGACTATATATTCAGTTATTCATTGAATGTATCATTATTATTTCATTTATTTTCTTTGGGCTTCATAGAAATTGTTAATATAATCCACTGTACTTATTGAGCATTAATCATTAAAGAAATAAGACGTTAATGAAATCCATGCAAGGGAAAAGATTAAAAGTGTGTTTATCTTTGGGTAAAAACATGTAAGGATGGGTGAAAATGTTCCTTTTATCTTCACTTTGCATTGTTTTGCAACATGTTTTAAAAAGAAATTAAACCAAATCTATGTTTTTTTCATGCACAAAGATGTTTGTGAGAACAACATTAGTGATAATCCAAGGCGTGTTCGTTTTCTAAAGTTTGGGAGGTGAACAATGTTTTACATTCAAAAGGACACATACGAGAACTTACAACTGAAAGAACTTGCTTTCTAAGGGGTGTTACCTAAACCAAAGTACTTTCTTTTATGTATTTAATTTTTGAAGGAAATTAATTTTTTATTAAAAAAACAAGCTTCAAAGCTACATTCAAATGTGAAGCAAAGCCAAGCCGGTAAGAAGTATATTGACTAAGAACTAAAACTTCATTGAAGACGAGAGAAACTTTAAATTATTAGACGAGAGAAACTCGTGTCATCGATAACAATGGCCTTTAGAGCGTCTTTTTCATACCCCACCAAATTGCTCCTTATTAAAAGTTTTTGGGTGTGCTTGTTGGCCTCATCTTCACCCTTATAACAAACAAAATCTCTCTTTTCGATCTAAAGAATCTATCTTTCTAGGCTACAGTTCTTTACATAAAGGGTATAAGGATCGATTCTCGTCGTGTCTATATTTCTAGAGACGTCATATTTGATGAGAATCTTTTTCCGTTCAAGAGAGTTCTACCCAGTTCTTCCCGAACCTTGCAGCCAACACAAAATGCCCCTAATTTGTGCACCTTGCATTTGGGTAACAATAATAGTAATTTGGAGAATAATCATATACATATATCTGTGCCTACTAACTCTTTGGATGCAGAAAATCTAGTGCCCACATTAGCTTCGGGATTGCCGCCACAATCCTCTACGTCGCTACCGTGCGAATCAGTATCGGTTGTTTCTCCAATGATTGGGGGTCTCGGATCCTCCGCCTGCAGATGATATTGCACAATGCCTGGTCGGATCCTCGACCGCTGGTCGACCGATTACTGTAGCACTGGTTGCTCCCCTCGCAACGGCTGGCACGACTGTCCCCTCAGTTGTGGATTCTCAACATCCTGGTTATCTTTGCAAGCTAGATAAGTCACTTTATGGTCTCAAACAAGCTCTGTGTATCTGGTTTTCTCACCTTAGCTCCAAACTATTACAGCTGGATTTTACACCTTCAAAGGCTGATGTCTCTCTTTTCATTTTTAACAAGACGGGTATTTAGGTGTATATCCTCATCTATGTTGATGACATTATTATCATCGGCTCATCTTCTATGGCTACTGAGAAACTTCATACGCAATTTCAGGATGATTTTGCCATCAAGGATCTAGACACTTTGAGTTATTTTCTTGGGATTGAGGTTCGCCATACTTCCAATGACTTGTTCTGACACAACATAAACACATTCAAGATTTATTGTCCAGAACCAATATGCTCACCTCGAGAGGTGTGCCCACACCTATGCTTTCTAGTGAGAAGTTGTTATTGGATGGTGGTGAAAAGCTCTCGCCTGAGGATACTACTTGCTTTTGGAGTATCATTGGTGCTCTCCAATATTTGTCTCTGACACGTTCTGATATATCATTCTGTCAACAGAGTGTGCCAGTCCCGACTTCTGTACATTGAGCGGCGGTCAAACGAATTTCCCGTTATCTACATGACACTATTGATATCGGCTTGTGTTAGTGTCTTACAAAGTCCAGCACTGATTTGATTAGTACCTTCTCGGATACTGATTGGGTCAGAAATCATGATGACCATCGAAGCACTAGAGGCTATGCAATCTTTTTTGGTGGCAACCTTATCTCCTGGAGTTCAAGGAAACAATCGACAGTTTCTCGTTCTAGTACGCAGGCCGAATACAAGGCGGTTGCTGATGCTACTGCTGACTTAATCTGGATCCAAGTCCTCTTGCATGAACTCGGGATCTCGCAAGCGCGAGCACCTAGCCTGTGGTGTGACAAAATTGGTGTCACCTTTTTGTCCACCAACCCAATCTTTCATCGACGAACGAAGCATGTTGATGTTGATTATCACTTTTTTCGTGAACAAGTATCGACTCGTCAGCTTGATGTGCGGCTCATATCTTTTAAGGATCAACTCGTCGATATCATGACAAAGCCACTGCCAGCTCCTTCTTTTAGCATTTTTCGGCACAATCTAAACTTAGTTGTACATGTCTAGATTGGGGGTGTTAAACCTAGAATAGATCATATCTATACGTAGTAGGATAATCTATTGATTTCCTAGTTTGTTACCATCGAACAAGGAGAATCTAGTGATTTACTGGTTTTTTACCATGAATCAAGGCCCACCACCTAGTTTCATTTATTTTAGAACTATTTTGATTTATTTTGGTTATTAACTCTCACTTAGTCCATAACTCTTTTGATTAATATTCTTGTTTATTTGGTTCATGTATGAAAATTAGTATTGTTATTCTAGCATTGTTCCGAGATGTGGAGTCATCATTGTTATTTTGTATTTACGTAGAGACAATGGGAGGAACTTTTGTTGAGATTTTGTAGTGTGAGAGTGTGAGATATACTTTGTAAACACTTTGGTTATAGTGATTGGCTACCACCCGCTGGATGTATGAAAATTTCTTCTCTCCAAACCACGTAAATCTTTGTGTCTCTCTGCTTTCACTTTGTAAACACTTTGGTTAAAGTGATTGGCTACCACCCATGGATGTATGGAAATTTCTTCTCTCCAAACTATGTAAACATTTATGTCTCCTTGTTTAATTTATGTTTCGGAGTGTGTGAATGCAATCGATCTTGCTTTTGCTTCAACTATAACAATTGAGCATCATAACATTTTTGGTTGTGGCATTCGGGTACAACAATTGCTATCATAGTATTTAGGTTGTGACATTACGGCACAACAAGTGGTATTAGAGTGCCAAGTTTGAGGTATTTGGGGTATTCTGAATACTTAACATCATTGACCACAAAACGTGCTCACACTCACCATCAATTATTGAAAATAAGCTTCTCATTGCAAACTTCCTTGGTTGTTCTTGGAAATCATATTTTCAAGATTTGTGATAATCTCCCTCCATTCGAATTTTGCTGGCTTTGGTTGCTTGCACAACTTGGTATGAAGAATTGTTTTCGTGTTTGGTGATTTGGAAGAAGAAATATATATAACACAGCCAGTTGGTTTTCAAGTAGTTGGATAACAACATTTGATATGTAGATTGAAGAAATCTTTGTATAATGTAGGTATGTCCTTAACTGAGATTTCTTAATTTGATTTTCCTTGGTGTTTTGGATGCAAATAGTTATCGTATCACTTTGGAAGGAGGAAATTTGAAAGTAGCTTGTGGAGCTTTGGTGGTAATTAGACAGTCTAGAAGAGGTAGCATATACTACTTCAATGGAACCATGATAATGGGGCATGCTGCTGTGGAAAGTTCGAAAGAACAAGATATATCGAAACTATGACACATGTGACTCGGGTATGCTGGTGATTTGGGTAATCGCTGATCCACTACTAGGTTATCCGACACAATAACTGGTGAACAAGATTTGTTTTATGTCGTAGCCGAGTTCACCTGCCCCAAATGGATGTCATACGACTCAACCTTAGCTAGTTGAATTCTACTAACAACTAAATTACTTGATGACAGTTGGGTTTATTAGACCCACAAAGATTCTTTTAGAGAAGAGCTGGTTGGAAGCGTCAGCCACAAAAGTTTTAAGATGAAGAGAAACATTCGATTAAGTCGATGAAGAGACACCTACATTGAAGACACAAAAATTTAATGAACTGTCCATGACTTGTTGCCTATGGCCACATGCCTGCTCCATACCCATTTTACTTGCTTTCATGTTAGATGGGCCTTTACCATTATTGTTGTGTCAGGTGTATGACTTGTCACCAAAATCAAGTCTATACCCGTCAAGGCTAAAGTGCCCCAAAATACACTATAGGGAATGCCGACTGGTTGTGAATTCTTCATACTCGCGTTATATGTTAACAAAGTCATTGTCGTTGCTTAAACATTGCTATCTTTAAATTTACTTCTTCAACAATACACAGTCCCCCCCTCCCCCCCCCGAGGCTCGGGGCTATTGTATTTTTTCTCGGCTGACTGAATAGCATTGGGAGAGGACATGCGGGCAGCACGTTGAAATACTAATATCTCACAGCTTCATTGATATTATAATTGTTGTGGGAGGGCCATTTCAAGAATCGAACTCGAGACCTCTCGCACCCAAAGCGAGAATCATACTACTAAACCAAATACCTTGTAGTAGAACTAGGATTGTGTTCCTTACCTGACTTGCATCTTCCCACATAGGATTGTGTCCTATGTAAAACTAGCATTGCAAATTGCAAAGATAATGACAAGGCTTTACCTACTTGACGGTCATCGCCATCAACATGTTGATGGTATTGGGAGAGAGAAGACACCCGTATATGAAATTCTAATATCTTGCAGCTTCATTGATATAGTTGTGGGGGCATTCGAAAATCGAACTCGAGACCTCTCGCACCCGAAGCGAGAATCATATCACTAGATCAAATGCCCTTGTAGTACAACTAAGATTGTGTTCCTTACCTGACTTGCATCTTCCCACATAGGATTGTGACCTATGTAAAACTAGGATTGCAAAGATAACAGTGATGACAAGGCTTTACCTACTCGACGGTCATCGCCATCAACATGTTGATGGTATTGGGAGAGAGAAGACACCCGTATATGAAATTCTAATATCTTGCAGCTTCATTGATATAGTTATGGGGGCATTCGAAAATCGAACTCGAGACCTCTCGCACCCGAAGCGAGAATCATATCACTAGATCAAATGCCCTTGTAGTACAACTAGGATTGTGTTCCTTACCTGACTTGCATCTTCCCACATAGGATTGTGACCTATGTAAAACTAGGATTGCAAAGATATCAGTGATGACAAGGCTTTACCTACTCGACGATCATCGCCATCAGAGCAAAAAACGTTGATGGTATATTGGGAGAGAGGACCACCCGTATACAAAATTCTATTATCTTGCAACTTCATTGATATTAGTTGTAGGGGGGCATTTCAAGAATTGAACTCGAGACCTCTCACACCCAAAGCGAGAATCATACCACTAGACCAAATGCCCTTGTATAAGAACTATCATTTTTTAGTCACTAGTCCATGTATTTTCTGAGCCTTAAGATTTAAACATACTATTATGATTTTCAATGTGTAAGATACATTTTGAGCACATCTGACACTCTTGAGATTATTAAAATATAGAGGTATTCCAAGAATTGAATTTGGGACCTCTTGCACCCTAAGCAAGAATCATACCACTAGACCAAATGCCCTTGTAGTAGACCTATCATTTTTAGTGGCTAGTCCATGTATTTTCTGAGTCTTAAGATTTGAACCTACTATTATGATTTTCAATGTGTAAGATACATTTTGAGCACATCTGACACTCTTCAGTCAGAGATTATTAAAACATAGGGGCACTCCGAGAATTGAACTCAAGATCTCTCGCACCTGAAACAAGAACCATATCACTAGACATAATGCCCTTGCATCAACCCTTATCATTTTTAGCTCCTACTCGATATGTTTTTTTCTAGGGGGCTAAAAACGCTTTATTCAGCTTTTAGATCATGAACTACTTTGAAGGATAATGGTAAATTTATTTCCTTACGAGGCATTGTGTTACAAAATATTAAAAATTAAAAATAAAAATTTGAACCTAACACAAAGGAAACAATGCTAGGCTCATTTGGCACCTTGTTTTCTAATGGTGGCTAGTAACATGTTACTTCCAAGTTTCATAAAAAGGGGCATTCCAAGAATGAAACTCGAGACTTCTTGCACAGTAGATCAAATATCCTAGATGTGGATTGTATATTCAGTTATTCATTGAATTGGGTCTAGTAGTATGATTCTTGCTTCAGGTGCAAGAGATCTCGAGTTCAATTCTCAAAATGCCCCTATGTTTTAATAATCTCTAACTGTCACGACCCGATTTTCGAGGTTTCGAAAAATCGAATAGTTTCGAGAAACCGAATCGTGACTAAAAAGACGAAAGTAAAAACAAATGAAATTAAAAAGAAGATAAAATACGAGATGAAAATTTGATAAAATTTAAAACAAGAAAAAGAGACCAAAATTAATACAAAATTAAAATCAAATATTTCAAAATACAAAAGACTCTCAAGGACAGACAATTTCAAACTCGAAAAACAATTATGAAAAAAATACAAAAGACTCTAGGGAAATACAAAAGACTCTAAAGGACCGACAATTTCAAACGGGAAATACAATTATGAAGAAAAATACAAAAGACTCTAAAGGACCGACAAGGGACTGACGCTCTGGAACGACCCCCTCTGTGACCGCACAGCTCTCGAACGCTCCTCCACCTCGACGGTACCTGAAAAAAAGAGTAGAAAGGAATGAGTATAAAAATTTCAGTAAGCCACCTACTTGTAGGCTCTCATCGCATCCTAAGTTTAAAAGATTTCCACGGACTTCTCTTTGGCTCTAGGACATCTGGTTCTGGTCTTAGTCCCTTGGAGCTTGCCCCTTGGGTTTCACCGGTTCATCATCCTTTCATTAGACGCCTAAAGGTTCCTTACACCAAGCTAATATGGTCGGTATCTCTCTATGAGGTGCTACCTTTACATGGCTATCTGGGACTACATGGTATCTAGCCAGCGGTGTGCTGAATACCCCTACGCCCATATAGTCCCCTATGGGGGGCGCGACCCAACCCGTTCCCATGCAGCTAATGGGTTGTACGACATGAAGACACATTTCCCATGTGAAATGGCTAAGAGCAGTAAGGACTGATCAGGGACCTTTGGTCCTCCCATGAAACTATAGATACCGTTCTCACGCTAGCAATCTATGAACACTCCTGAGGTACCTTGTTGCCGTGGTAAACCGCTAAGTTCCTAGGAGAAAATTAAGTCTGGCTAGAGCGACATATCGCTCCTAACAGTAATCCTCTAAGCTTATCATAGAAATGGGCCCTAGCAATTAACAGAGTGTACATGCAACCATCTTCTAACATCATAATATATAATTCATGCAAACTAGGCATACCGGCTAAACGGGGCGATGACCTCCATCAAGCACCCAGAACACGAAGTTTGCACTCAATGAGGCGAATTCATCCATCAAGCACCCGGAATACACAATACAAACATAAATTAAACGCATGCATACATATGGCAGAAGCTTAAAGCATACAACAACACTCATATAATTCACCCAATACAATCATAACAATTAGTCTGACTAATAATTTACATGGAGAGCTAATCTGAAGCAAAATTACTACCATGCATGCAATCCAAGCGAATCCTACGAGTATTTCTTTCTAAATACCAGGCAGTGACTTACTTGGTTGACGCGTGCCTTTTAGCAAGCGTTTCTTTGCCCGTGAGGTGTCCAAAAATACTGATTTCTTTATATTAGGTCCCTATACACGTAAAAACAGTATTAAAACTGAAATCAGGAAAAAAATTGGGCAAACAGAGGGCAACCGGGCCAAAACGGTCGTTTCACGCATGCTCACGCGCCAGCAAAGTGCTAACCACACGCGTGGACGTGCGCCAGTCGCAGGCCGCACAGCGCCTACCATGTGTGGTAGCCCCTACGCAGTCACGGGTTGGCCGGTTTGGTTTGGCTCGCGTTTGCAGTTCGGCTCGACTTTGCAGGTGACACGTGTCGTCACCTCACTAAAGCTGTGTTGCTCCAGCCGACGGTCGACGCGTGTCCGGCGCCTGTCACGCCACCCTCCGCCGGTCACAGCCGACCTCTTTTTTTTTTTTTCTTTTTCTTCTCTGTCCTCTAAAATCCGTAACACAGTCCCCTTTCTCGATTTTCATATCTTTCGATCCGTAGATCGGATCGATATAATTTTTTCAGCAAAGTTCCAGATCGTATTACGGGCTACGTCTTAGTATTTTTTTTTTTTTGTAATTTTTGCTTGACTACCGAACGAGTTAAGAGCATCGGAAATTCGCTCACCGTTCTTGGATGATTCTCGGGTTTCTGCCTTCGAATCGAGGTTTTAGCCAAACTTCTTCAAAGATACTGTAGAGAGTTGTTCCTAAATGAATATATCAAGATTTCAAATCTTGATTCACAAAGGAAAATCGTAGATCTGAGAAAACGTTCAACATCTTACCTCACGAATTTTTCTGATTTCTTGATGGATAATGGGACTCTGGCCGCCCACATTCTCTTTTCCCTTCCAAGAAAGGCTCCTTGCATCATGATCTTGACCGGAGTAGACTCCAATGGTAGTTTTCGGTGAGTCTTACGTTCATTCTTCCTCCTCTCTCTAGGTTCTCTCTAACCCCTTTCTCTCACTATTTTTCTTTTGCAGGACTCTTGATAGGGTTTCATTTGGACCCCTTTAGCGGTTGGAGGGGCAAACTTACCTATTTGCCCCTCTCTCGACTTTTCCTTTTTTTTTTCTTTTTCTATTTCTATTTCTCTTTCTTCAGGTATTACACTAACTAAAGAGTGTCAGATGTGCTCAAAATGTATCTTACACATTGAAAATCATAATAGTAGGTTCAAACCTTAAGACTCAAAAAATACACGGACTAAGCACTAAAAATGATAGGTCTACTACAAAGGGCATTTGGTCCAGTGGTATGATTCTTGCTTCGGGGAGTTCAATTCTCGAAATGTCCCTATATTTTAATAATCTCTAATTGAAGAGTGTCAAATGTGCTCAAAATGTATTTTACATATTAGGTTCAAATCTTAAGGCTCAAAAAATACATGGACTAGTATTAGGTTCAAATCTTAAGGCTCAAAAAATACATGGAGTAGCCACTAAAAATGATATGTCTACTACAAGAGAATTTGGTCTAGTGGTATGATTCTTGCTTAGGGTGCAAGAGTTCCCGAGTTCAATTCTTGGAATGTTCTTATGTTTTAATAATCTCAAGAAAATCATAATAGTATGTTCAAATCTTAAGGCTCAGAAAATACATGGACTAGCCACTAATAATGGTATGATTCTTGCTTTGGGTGCGAAAGGTCTCAAGTTCAATTCTCAAAATGCCCCCAACAACTATATCAATGAAGCTGCAAGATATTAGAATTTCATATATAGGTGCCTTCTCTCCCAATACCACCAACGTGTTGTGTTGATTTTTGCTCTGAAGGCGATGATCGTTGAGTAAGTAAAGCCTTGTCATCTCTGTTATCTTTGCACTTTGCTTTCACCGACCCCAATAGTAGAGTCACTTAATGAGTATTTCTTAAAATACTCAAGTCTTGTGTTATTCTTATATTTCAGGTAAAGACAAGATACGTATACGTATGATTGACAACGGCATCGTGTTGAAGACTATGGAACATGTGTTAGGGTAGTTGCATTTTATTTTCGTAGATCTTATTAGAATAGGGTACCGTTTTCAATCTTTTCTTTGATTTATTTATATTTCACATTGGTTATATTTAGTTGCTTTGTTTTACAAGTTTTAATGTAAATGTATAAGTCCTTGATACCATTTCGTAAATTATTTTAAATGAATGTTTCCACATAAAAAGATCACGTCATGCATCTAGTAGCAACTCTATTTCAATATAAAATTAAGATAAAACTCTATTAAATGTTTTCATAGCATGGTATATAAGCTATATTATTTATATTCTATTATAATGATTTCACGTGTCTTTAAGTAATCGATATTTATGAAATCGAGATAGAACATGGTATTACTAGACAATCACACGAGAGCTAATCAAAATCAAACCAAGAAGTTGTGTAACCCAACTAGAAGTCGGCCCAAACATGACTCTCGAGCAAAAATAGAGAACACGGGCTTAATATGAATCGATAAAATGACTCTTGAGCTAAGAGAGACACGCTCATGAGTTATCGGTGAAACATGATAGCCAAATGAATACAAACTAGCTCAATAGGTCCAATACGACATAAGACTAGCTAGATCACATTAGTCAATCATCCATTAATCGACTTATGTCAATATGTGAACTTGACAACAAATGCGACAATGCTGGATTTGTCTAGCCAAACTAGACGTCGGTTAATCTATTTGAACTATCGGTTAATCTATTTGAACTAGTTAGTATATAGAGGACCTACACCGATAATATCTTGACTTGAAAGTACATTTTATGTCTAGAAACCATATCCTAACACATTAAAACTCTCATACTTCTTGACATAATATATTGGGTATGATACATCTAGAGATGTCTATTTTAGCCGTAAGGACCTACCTAAAACGGGAAGAGGATTCTCGATTTAGATGGGGAATGAGGGAGGGAATGGAGAACATTTCTCCATTAGATAAATGGGGTCGGGGATGAGATTATATTACCCGTCCTAATCCTCACCCTGTTTAAATTGATATATTTTTATAAAAAACTAAATTAGTTAATTTTGAGACTTAATATTTAAATTATATTTTAGATTTTTTTTAATTATTAAAATCCATGTCATAATATTAAAATTTGATTTTTTAAAAAATATTGGTATTGCTTATATGAAATATATTGTTTTCTTTTTTCTTTTTTACAATTTTTTAAATAAAGATTATATTAAAAACTTTAAAATAACTATTTTTTAAAAAATAATAATAAACGGAGAAAATTATCCGAACATGATCATGTGGGAATGTCTACTTCAATTCAAATTAAACTAAATGGAAAATCTCACAGGGATGAAAAATGAAATAGGTGACATGGATGGAGACGAAAAAGCCTTCTTCGTCCTGTCCCACCCCATAGACATCTCTAGATACACCGAGACCAAAGTAATTAATAATTTTGTGTATGATAAACTAAGTTACCCAACGGCCGTAAATTTTTATATAAATAAGGGAAGTAAATTATCAAATAGTGTACTTACACGTGGCAGTTTCAGGACCATAAGCAGTGGACCCCATGCGAAGATATCCACAGACAGCGATCCACGTCAGAAAAGGATGTCCTTTATTTTGCCTAAATGGAAATGGGTGGTAAGTCGGCTTTTAGAGTCCATTTCCCAATAATTTATTTCGAAAAATATCTCTTTAAAAAATGAAATAATTTTAATTTATATTCCAAAATACTCGAACTCATACTCTTTCGATTCAAACCTTAAAATGATGTTACATATTATGCGCTTATGGTCGTATTCCTAGTAATCTTTTCCTCGAAGGAAAGATCACTAAATCTCCCTTAAAATAGTCATCTGTTCGTGTTTACATTTGAGCAATTACTTTTAACCAGACTGATACTGTCGATCCGATTAACTCAACCATAGATTACTGTGACCGTCTTCAAAGCAAACAAATTATAATTAAAACCCTAATTAGACCATAATTTAAGTAATTGAATTATGTTCATATGGATTTACGAGGAAATTGAAAATTTATTTCTTGGGAAGAGAAATAAAATTCATTATTCGAGATTCATTGTCTCGTTCGATGCATCTTACATTCATAATAATATAATTCATACCATTCTTAGGAACAAGAGACAACAAATACAAACCGCTTCTTTTTCAATACTCGAAATAAAATTAATACGAGCATTGATCGGAGAAGAGCATTAATTTCGTAATCTAAAAATATATATCAGAAGATTTAAAATAAAATTAAAATATATATATATATATATATATATATATATATATTGAAAGAGAAATGAGAGGCTATTGGTTGGTTGTCGTTTGTTTGAAAAATCTGGCCGGTAGCCCGTTGACAGGCATTGGGAATGGCCCATATTGAACCCCGCTTTGTGATCCCACAACTTCCCACCTGCAAACGTAACACACCCTTTTATTTTCTCATTTACTTATTATTTCCGCTCATAATTATCAATTTGAACATAGCTCAATTAACTAAACTAAAAACAATATAATCAATTTTTTTATTTTTTATTTATTATCGTAAAACAACGGCTCGAGACTCGGAATTCCATTTTAACATTAATCGAACGGATGGGATTTACCTAAACTTGGTAATGAGGTGATGAAGTAAGACGAGGATCTCCAGCTTGGCAAGTTCGTTCCCAGGGCAAGAGTGTACTCCATTGCCAAATGGCATGAATGTATTGGGCCTCGGAGCCACCTGGATAATCCGCAATAAAAAAATGCTTTAATATTATTTTTTAGAATTAAAATAAAAGAGAAAAATATGAATATTCAAAGCATACCTCAAATCTGGAGGGATCAAAGATTTGAGGGTTCGGGAAGTAGTCAGGATTGTGATGAATATTCCTGAACAAAGGCATCACCTTCCAACCCTTTGGTATTAGGAACCCTAAATTATTTAATATTTAATATTTATTAGTTATTTATTTTAATTTAATTTTAAAAAATAAATAAAAATGATGTGAAATGACCAAAAAGCCCTTGGAATATACCTTTATATTCCACATCCACCACTGCCTCCCTAAAAGTGAAGGATATGATACTAGCCATCCTCAAGCTTTCTAATACAACCTGAAAATAAACCACATGCATGAGATCGAAAGTTCAAATCTTCGTAAAAATTGAACCGGGACGGCTCGAAAACAAACATACCCTATGAGTTAAGGGCATATCCTTAATCTGTGCCCAAGACAGAGGCATCTTCCCATCACCATTTCTTCTATAAATCTCCATCTGCTCTGCCTATTAGAAAACGACGGCGTTTTGCTTCAAAATTCCAATTAAATGGATAATTGAGTAACTAATATTTGTATAATTCCTTACCCGAACAGCCTCAAAGAGCTTCAAATTATCATGGAGGTATTTAAGGATCCACGTCAGCACACTGGCGGTGGTGTCCTGCGCCGCAAACAGAACTCCGATGATGTTGTCGGCGATCTGATCCTCACTTAAAATTCCACCATTTTCATCTCTGAAGCTCAAGAGATGACCCACCAAATCTCTCTCTGTTACCCTTTTTTCTCTCCGCTCCATTATTATCTCGCCCAGAATCTCTCTCAGTTTCTTCCTTGCCTGTAAAATTCAATGAAATATGTCAAAAGAACATTCTGGGTATCTCCGAAATTTAGAAAGTTCGTGCCTTTTTTGGAAAAGATTGGATTTTTTTAAACTTTTTTTCATTGTTCTTACTGATAATGCTTTGGAATATGCTGTTCCTGGTAATCTGGTTGGAAAAGAGTTGTAGCCTTTGTCTAATATGCAATAGTTTTCTTTGAGTTTCTCACTGTAATCACTTTCTAGCTTCCCAAACACTGCTAGAATTCCCACATCGAAAGAAAACTGTTTTAACAGAAAAAACAGAGATTAGATAAAATTATGAATAATTTCGTGTTTATTTTGAGAAATGTTACGGACCTTTTTCATTTCGAGGAAGGTGTTGATGACGTGGCCGGCGGCAGCCCATGATTCGGCGGCGGAAATGGCGGCGGTTTCAATATGAGGAACAAGGTTTCTGAGGCTTCCGAGACAGAGAGAATTTTGAACAAGTTTCCGAATGTTAGAATGGTAATTTCCCTGGTGGAAGAAAAGCGCCGCCGGACCGATCATTGTCTCTTTGCTTTTGGGGTAAGTCGGTCGGAATAAATGAGCATTAGTTACCAAAACGAACCGGGCTGCGGCGGCGCTGGCCAACATGACACAAGGACATCCCAAAATGTTGGTTTTAAAAATTTCTCCATATCTGCCACAAAAAAACATGAAAAGAAACAAAACCCAATTAAAATCTCGAGTTTTTTCACTTGTTTAGTCGATAAAATTCATTAAAAAAAAAACATTTTTTTGGTGTTTTTTCTTTACCTTCTCTGTTTTTCGGAGAAAAATATGTTGGGATCTTGAGAATAAAGCTGCAAAGTTTCTCCAATCCATGGCAATCCCATGGAACCAGGAGGAAGCCTAAGAGATTTTCTGGGTTTTGGGGTTTCATTTCTCTTGAAATAAAGCAAAAAAGCAGAAGAAATGAAGAATATTATTAAATACAGAGTGAAAGAGAGAATCTCCATTAACAAAAATGAAGCAATCTCTCTGTGTTTCCCTCTTGAAATTGAGGGTTTTTTCTTGGAACAAAGGGAAAAAAACGAAAGATTGAGAGAGCAAGTGATGGTTTTAGTTGCAAAGTTGAGAGCTTTTTTTGTGAGGGAAATTAGTTTGAGGGCTAAGGGTTTATATAGAACAAAATAAGAGAGTGTGGAAGAAGAAGAAGATATGGGAATTAGAAAAAGACAATTTTTTTAAATTTTTTGTTTTTTTTAAGACAAAATCTACCCAAATGCCTCCGTGCATTTTGCACGAACATTAAGTCAACTCAGGGTCGGAGGTATTTGAATACTATGAGTATATAAGTAAGAAACACTAAAATTTTGAATGTTTATGTAATTGTAGAAGAATAGATACCATGTTAGACAAACACAACTCTCCACAATGGTATGATATTGTCCACTTTGAACATAAGCTCTCGTAGTTTTGCTTTGGGCTCCCCAAAAAGATCTCAGTCGAATGGAGTTAATATTTCTCACTTATAAACCCATGCTCATTTCCTAAATTAGTCGATGTGGAACTTTTATCATCCAACAAGAGACACTAAAATTTCGAGCGTTTATGTAACTGTAGAAGAATATGTGACACGTGATCGGAGAAGGGTCTATTTTTTTTTTAAATATTTTAATAATGGATTGATTTAAGAGGGAAGAAAATAGTTCCCACATTAAATGATATACAAATAATCTAGAAAAATCAAGAAAAATAATAGGTTGAAGTTTTGAAAAAGGTTGAAAAAAGGGAGATATTTTTTCGAGAAAATTCTGTAAAATATAAAGTGGGTCCAAGTTAAATAAAATAATAAATATGAGAATACTAAAATATAAAGAATATATATTGTGTAGTAAATAAGAGCACTTATAAATATATATAATAATAATAATAATAATAAAAGACAAAAATGGATGAATGTAGATGATCCAAGAGAAACATGAATGGTGTCCAACCATTGAGAATCCAATTCCCAAATTAAAAGGGGATGTCCACAGCACTTTTCCCAAGGGATTTGGGTGTTTCCTCCCCCATCAGCCATAATCCTTACCAATCACATTTTTACCATTTTATTTTATTTTTGGGAAGTTTTCGACCATCGACACGTTTGTAATCAAAAACTCTTATTGAGATCTTTCTTTTAGCTTTTCGCACTCTATCTAAATGAAAAGGATTTGATTTTGATTCTTGGGATGAGTGTACACGATAAGCTGCTTCCTAGACTTAGTTGAGGTTAAGATGATTCGGGGTTCAAGCACATTAAGCGAGCTCAAACGCTTTCCCTCCGTGAGACACGGATCTCGATCTGCCTCCATGAGAAGAAGTAGAAGTTCTCGTTTATTTAGGAAGCTTTTGGAACCGATGTGGATGTGTACGGGGAAATGGATCCAGTCAGCATTAGGGCGAAGGGTCGCTCAAAAAGCGTTAGGATGGGTGAGGAATGTTGGATGATGGAAGTCCCACATCGACTAATTTAGGGTGTGATCATGGGTTTATAAGTGAAGAATACTAACTCTATTGGTATGAGGCCTTTTGGGGGAGCCCAAAGCAAAGCCATGAGAGCTTATGCTCAAAGTGGACAATATCATACTATTGTGGAGAGTCGTGTTCCTCTAACAAGGAAGTCCTTGAAGAAAAAGTCCATTCACTAAATCTAATAATTTGTGATGGTTAAATTGGAAAGAAAGTCAATTTAAACATAACTCAACAAATCAAAACATATATCATTGAGTAACATAAACTTAATTTCTTGATAGCCTGCTCGGTTATAAATTTCAGAAATATCAGTGTTACCCGAAATTTAAGAGAAGGATAAATGACATTAAGGGGTATTAGAATATATTTTATATAGCGGTAATCAGTTAAGATTTTATATTTGATATATTTTTATCTTATCTTCATAATGTATTCTATTTAAACTTTGTGAGCATTTATGACGTTAAATCTCACTGGGACTTTTGATCGCACCTATATTTCTCGTACTTTCAATTTCACTTCTATTCTCATTCTTCATGACATCGTAGCATCATTTTTAACATGGTATCAGAACTTGTTTCCGTTAGTATACACTCTACATTTGAATGTTTGTATTTCAAATTTTATTACTCCAACTCATCCATTCATCTCTATAATAATTAAAATATGTAAATTTAATTTTGTAATTTGAAAAAGAAATTTGAGGGAAGGATACTAAACTCGTTCGAAGATCAATTAATTAAAATTTTATCCAATTTAAGTTGCAAATTATTATTTCATAAAATATTCTAAGAATAAGAACACAAATTTATAGAAAAGTTGATTTTTGATTTTGCACCTAAGAATAAATTAAAAAGTGACTTTATATAAATGAACAAATCATCCGTTTTACCCCAAGCTGACCATAATCATCGACTGATGACACCCGAGTAAAAAAGACATACATAAATTAATCGAAATCATATTCAAATGAGAGTAATTATGAAGATAAGTCAAAAAATGTTTAAAGAAAATGAAAATTACTACTCATACCAACAAGGTACACCTTTATTTTCGTTGGCTCAATCATGAACATGTGAATGAGGAAAAAGTATTTTGGGCGGACTCATGTTGATTTATAAGGATAGTTTTCAAGAAACGAAAAGTAAATAACATGATCATGTCGTAGGCGAATGCCAGGGCCATCAGGTGCTAAATCTTGATCCAAATCCTGAAAATGGATGGTTACATTTGTCGGAAGGGTCACCTTCTACCCCAAATCGACCCTAATTAAGGGCTTGTTAGACAATATTTATGTAAAAAATGTAAACTTTTTTATTTTTTATTTTTTATTTTATTTTTTTTTTGGGAAAGAAGAGACAATTATTCGTATTTCATTCGTAATCCCTATTTATAAATCTATTTCGAAATGTATGCAAATTCATTGCATGCAAATATATTTTAACTCTTTTCAAGCTTAGCGGTCAAATTTATTCCTAAAATAATTTTTTTACTTCAAATTTTTACGTTATTAATCTAAGGTTACAAATTTAAATCTGAATCTCGACATAAAAGAAAGATGCAAAATGTTCATAATTTCCTATAGAAATTAGATATAGGTTTTGCATGAAAAAAAAATACAATTTTTTTTATCTCAATAGTAACAGTTACATGAAAGTGACAATAGAGAGATGGTAAATTTAACGGATATGAGAGCGACAGAAAAATTGAGAAAAAGAAAGTTCATAACGTTGAGAAGTCTCTCGAACATCTGTCAGATATAAGAGTAAGATAGCTTTGTATCAGATATAAAAATGTTATCTAGCGGTTGTCGAGAGTGGTCGAGAGAGAGAAAAGAGAGTAATATGCACATGGAAAAATGGAAAAGAATGGATGAGCAAAATGGGACCTTTTTCATGTCCTTTGCCCAAAGGAGGGAGGAAATGGAATATAAGAAGACAACCTATAGCATACCCTCCTTGCATTTATTGCCCAAAAGCTTAGGTTGGTTGCTACATCATTTTCATCTTTTAACCTAAATGTTATTTTGTTTCCTCGTCATTTTTACGGTTTCTTTATTTGGATAATTTCGTTTTCTTTCGTAAATTCTAGAACGACCTAATTTTTATCGAGAAAAATCACACATCTAAATTAGAGTTAATATGGAGTATATATATAAAGTTAATTGTTCTCTTACGTGTTCTTGTTCCACCTTAAAGTTTAACTCGAACTTTAGTGCTATCTAACTCACTGCTAATCCGTTTGTTTTAGTTGTCACTTTCTTGAGACATTTTTATTGATTTTATGATAATCTCTTCTACACAGATCAAAATCAATTCGTTAAGAACTTCATGAGTTTGATGGTAGGTGGAAGCCTCTGCTCTGAGTTCGTGTAAAGTCATGTCCCTAGTATTGTATTGTAGGCTGACGTATAGTCTACAATTGAGAAGTAACCATTTTTTTTTTTTATTATTCTCTATAAAGATGATTGGAAGTTCTATGTAGTCTTTCAACAGCTTCTTAACTTTAAATGTTGTCACAAATAAAACAATTGTGGAATCAAGCTTCTCGGGGTATAATTGTTCGCTTTTTGCTTGATTCTCCCTGGCTTAACTCCCAAATATGGTCGTGTTCTCACATGGAGATTCACGCTCTAGTCGGTCTCTGCTCCCTAGATTTTTGTGTCTAGTGTATTCTTTAGATATCCTTAATAAATCACGACTTTGATCTCAATTAATGAAAGTCTGTAGTTGCGTGGTCGTGGCTTCTATGAAAGAGACCATACTTGTTCTTGTCATTTTTATATTTATTTTTTGAGGAGTCCTAATGGTAAGGATTACAATGTTCTACATGTTTCAATTGGATCTATTATATGATCCAAGGCGAAGAAATTTCAAAAAACATTCATTCTTAGTCTATTAACTTCGATAGACTCAATTTAGCCTCCATTTCATGTGTTACAAATTGGCTCGGGTGAGGAAGGATCATTTGAAACTTTGGAAGCCAACATTTACAAGGCTGAAGTAGAGTACGAGTTTGAAATAAATAGCACTTGATTGATAATTTCTTTGAAGACTTTATTTATTGTTTTAATTTCATAACTTATAGCCGAGGGAATCTGAAGTATAGTGTGGAGTTTGGTGGGGGAGTTACTTGCCAATCATGGAATAACATCTTGTAGTGGACATTTGAAAGGTAGCGGAAAATTATCAAACGTGTCAATCATGATCATAACTTCTTTTAGTGGGCATTTAAAGGATCGAAGGTTT
Source organism: Cucurbita moschata (assembly GCF_002738365.1). Lineage (NCBI taxonomy): Eukaryota > Viridiplantae > Streptophyta > Magnoliopsida > Cucurbitales > Cucurbitaceae > Cucurbita > Cucurbita moschata. The sequence goes on along the minus strand of NW_019268561.1, from coordinate 1,631,808 downwards.
GAGAAATGCTATAAATACTCATAAAATTGATATGTAAAAATCAGATTTTAAATGAATGACTCAAGTTGGGAGACTTTTTGACGTTCAGAAATTTGAATATTATCTTTGAGATTTCTAAGATTTTAAGCAATTTTTGTAGTAGATTGCATCCAAGTGGGTCAATAAAGTCTTGATCAAGTTTAATTAAGTGATTCCATTTAGACAAATGTTTCAAATCTTGTTTCTAGATATTTAATTTTAAGAGATAATCTAATCGTAGTATTATCTTAATTTTGTTTAAGAATGTATTAATTTCTTTGATTTAAGAATTTTTTATTCAACAAAAGTTTGGATTATTGGCAGGAGAATTAGAATTCGACCATTCTTCTCCTCAGCTCTCCTTATTTGTTTAAGGTTGCTAATACTAATGTATTTTGGTGTCCTATAAATGAGTTCAATGTCTGAAGTTATTCTTTGAGTTCAATGTCAGAGGTTGATTCTTTCTTACCTTTTAAATGAAGGAGTCTCTTATCGTACAGTCTAGCGAGTATTACCATTATGTAGAACTTCTTTGTTGGAATGTAAAACATATTCTAGAAAAGTTTCTTTTGGCCTCTATTCGATTATCAACACGTGAACGTGAGGTTTCTATTAGTCTTTTCCTTCTAAGAGTTGAATCACAAAGGCACGTACTAGTTCTTTGAAACAGCTAATCGACCTTTGTTCTATCTCTCTAAAATCATTTTTCAAATGAACCCATCAATGAATAAATGAATGCTCTATTTTGAGCTGCATCTGAACCTTTATGGAGTTCCATCCACGATTTGTAGGTGTTTAGGTGTGCCACTAGATCCATCTTCCAACTTATCCAATCCTTCAACATCACTGGTCGGCTTGATTAGGTTGGTTTTCTACAAAGGGCTTCTTACCTAATCCCCCTCATCGGCCATGGCTTGTTGCTTCCACTTTTTCAGTATCAGAATTTGCAAGTCTGATCTTATCGCTTTGTGTATTCGAGACATTGTCATTACAAGGTCAGCCTCGACTAGAACTGCTGAGCACTATTTGTACGACATAATTGACTTTATCGATTCTCGAGCGAGTGGTTCCACCTCTTTGGATTTCCAAGAGAGTGGCTTGATAGGATGAGAAATGGAATAATTTATTAATAAATGTATTAAACGAACCTACAAAATTGGTGGAAAAGATTAGTTGGTAATTTAGTGGGAGGGGCAATGCGTCACGTGGAATGGGACCCAAAAATAAAACGGCGGTGCATTAGGGCTCACAAGGTTGTCATCATGGACGTCCCGTTGTGATCTCCTGATATTACAGATCCCATGGTGAAGCCAACGTCACCCCTCCATTGTGGGTCCAGTCGGTGCCCCAACTTACGGAGAAACCACCACGTGGAATCCCCTACAAGCTGGCACCCAATTTCCTTTACTTTTTAGATTTTTTATCGTTCGTGCCTGGTTCTGCCACGTGTCAATATCTGGATGGTTGGCGAAGGGGCTGGTACTCTGTGGGTCCGCACTAGTAAACCCATCCAACCGTCACCATCTGATAAACATTTTGTGGGGCCCATCCCATATGTTTGTGTACTTCATTGTGTATAAAATAAAACAAAATAAGTTAATTAATTAATTAACTAAAAAAAAGAAAACAGATTTTCCATCTCCTTAAAGTATTTAAAAACACCCATTAACGATCTCCCCGTTGAGGTTAGACATGCATACATTCATATCAAATCAAGGAACTAGTTTCTTTTTTAAAACGAGGCCAACCATTCATGACTTAACATGGATTAAGATCATCTAGCTTGACTCTAAAGGTGTGATCGGTTATAAGAAACCCATGAACAATTTGTTATGGCTTAAAGTAATGGTTTGATTTTATGTGCCGACCAAGTACTAATTCACATGTGTGTCCCTCACCTCCTCCTAGTACGGGTTTACAATCCAAAAGTTCTATCTAGGGGACCCATGGCCATTTCCACAAGGTGATGACACCTAGTCACCTCGACGCACTGCCATAACTCGGTCTAAACCTATTGGATTCAACCTAGGTAACTGGATAACGCTATTGGGGTACTGAAATGGAAAGCGTGGTGGAAAATCTGATAATATCATTCACACTACTAACACCCTGTAGAGCTACCCTAGGCATTCATGAGCGTCGTGGAGGTCTACTAAGTTCTTAGGGTATTTAAGCGGCTTAAAACGTTAACTTTCTACTCGATAACTCTCTATACTAACTCCTTGAGTTTTCTTGGTCTTGGAGTATTAGGGTCTAGGCCGCTGATCATCTTGGAGTATTGGAGCACTAGTGTCTAAACCCTTGATCGTGGCTCATGAACCTAAGGTGTTCGATCTACTAGAGGCATCCTGATTTAGGTTATAGTTTAACCAGCCGAACTCTAGCGTCGTATTCTTAACACAATGCATAAAACCATGCTCTACAGGGAGAATACTAAATCTATCACCTGAAGCTATCCTACATTTTCATGCATGCTTGGTTAAGGAGATAATTGTATCAATCACCTAAAACACAGAATACATGATCATCCTCCTTCTAGCACAAAAGACAACATTAAAATATTATGCATCATGTAAGTCACACCCTAAGGGCATTATCATAATTTCACATAACGTACCAAACACTCTCATCCAAAATTGCTCCCTAAGTTCCTAATCATACATATTCTATACATATAAGGGAAATTATGCTTGCATGCCAGTATATACTAGTGATGATTCTTACCAGTATTACTTGATAAAGTCCAAATGACTACTTACATGGGTGAAGCATGTCTTACTGAGCTTGATTTATCGCTTGTTATGAGTTCTGAATTTTTTGAAAAATTCTTTGGAAGGTCCTAATTCAACTGAAGGAGAGAAAGCTGGCGAACATCAGTCAAACAGGTAAAAAAAAAAAAAAAAAAAAAACAACAACAGTATTCACGATCTTCACATGTGCCGACATGCCCTATAAGTGCCCTCACGCAAGCTCATGTGCACGTGTCACACTCTCTACAAATTGGTAGTCGAGCTAGCAAGTCGATTTTGGGTCGGGTCGGTGGCTTCAGGGCAGGTCTTCGGGTTGGCTATATCCAATTCTCCTTCGAACTTGGGATGACACGACATGACTCGAATTATCTTCTATTTTCTGCCACCGACATGTGGCCCAACCAATGCCAAACATTTGTCCTTTGGGTCGGCTATATCCAATACTCCTAGTCTTTGTTGCATCGCTTGCATACATGGGGTAACCCATACTTTTTTTAAATAGAGAGAGGGAGGGGCAAAAAAGACTTTGCCCATCCATGTTGACTTTGACCACTTTTTTCTACTTTTTTAATAATATTTATTTCCTCTTCTACCCATCTTAAAATTAAGTAGACTTTGCATGTTTATTAAAAGATGTTTAAAAAATAAATTAAAATAGATCTAAATAAAATAATATTGACACACTCTATACTAAGTATATGCTACGAAATTAAATACAACTATCTTATGCATGTGTCATGGTCTTTTAAGTTGCAATGCTACTGTCAGCAGTATAGGAAAACCTTGGCTTTACTTGGAAAATAGGAGTAGCACGTGACTTGAGTATTTTAAAAAATACTCAGTAAGTGATCCCACTATTGAGGTTAGACAAATACAATCATGAGCGAGACCTATCATTTAAATTCATATTCTCTTAGTGACTATCCTAAGCGAGTAATTGGATGTGTATTTACTATGCTACACACGGTCCACACGTGCGAGTATGGACCCACTAGTCGGTTCGCACACTTCCTAAGCCCCTTTCCTAGTCGGGCTAGCATTCTGTAGTGCTATTGCCAGACAGCTAGTAGGAATAGTGATCGTCACAACATTATGATAATCATAATGATCGTTTTCATGTTTCATAATGTACATATTCTTACCATCGTAAAAGGAAAAATTCCCTGATGCATATAACATACAATAATGCATGAGTTCCCGAACATTTTCATTCATTCATGTAAAACAACCCCTTTCATCTTCCTTCGTATCATATCATTTTTATCATAGCTTTCAATACATGTATTAGAGTTGTGCATCATGTCGAAACATCTTATTGTATGACATTTATATCCTACTTCATGCCACATTGTATCATATTATACACGTGTCATATCATAAAATATATCATGTCAAAACATGTATCATATCCCAAAACATATCATATCATTTCATAAACGTATCATATCATAAATGTATCATATTATAGGCATAACACATTATAATCACATCACACATAATAGATATATGACATGTGCGTAGCCATTGGGCATGTGTCATCATACATAATACAACTTCTAACCACGCCGATAGTAATAACACTTACTTGGTTGGCCTTAGTCAAAGTTCTATTTAGCTCCAAATTTGCTTACTTTTATCTTTCGAATTTATTCTCACTTATGTCGAGGCTTCACCTAAGTTCGAATGTTTTCGTTGTTTTTAAATTCGGTTCAGTAATGAAACTTAAATTAAAAATTATTTGAATATTATTTCATGCAATGATCGAGAGGACAAAGCGTCCAAAGGCAAGTTGGGGAAGTGTGGAAACGCTGCAGATTCTAAGAACCCAAACAAGTACAAATACACAAATACATACATTCATTTTTTGTGGCTTTGTGGGCTTAATCTGCCTTGAAAACGGCGTCGCATACAAACAACCACCCCCCTTCCTCTTTTTTATCATACCCACAAAAACAAAAACAAAAACAAAACCCTCTTTTCATTATTTCTTCTTAAATTAATCAAATTATTCCAAAATTCTATACTTTTTATCTAAGAAATAATAATAATAATAATAAAAAATAAAAAATCTTTAAACCTTTTTAAAAGTTTAAAAATTGTCAATTTTTTTAATAATATTTACAAAATACCCTTAAATTTTAAAATTTCGTTAATATCCTTTTAACTTTTTAAAAAATATTAAAAAATACTTATAAAGTTGTAAAAGTAGCATTAATATCCTTAACTTTTATTAAAAAATATTTTACCATCAATATATAGACCAAAACTGTCTATTGATACATCATAGATCATCTTCAAACATTTTAACGTTATTTTTTAAAGTTCATAAAAAAAGAATATTTTTTAAACCTATTTTTATGGTAAATTTATTTTTAATTTTTTTTTTAAAAGTTAGATATTATTAACCCTTTTAAAAATTTAAATGTACTTTTAAGAATATTTGAAATTATTTTTGAAAGGAAACTTGCAATTTTTAAAATTTAAATTATATGTTCTTAAATCAGACTTTCAATTAAGTTCTTGGAAGTACCACCAACTTCATATTTTGAATATATACCGATTTAAAATTTAAAATTTTAAAGGGAAAATTTATAATCAACATTTAAAAATAATATATATATATATATATATATATATATATATAAAAAGATGAAAATTTAATAATAGGATATAATGTAAAAAAAGAAAAAGAAAAAACAAAAAAAGTGTTGAAATGGTAAAATAGAGATAGAAAACCCAAAAAGGTCGGCGTGAGCCCATTCCCTAAAGAAGAAAGAGAAGTAAGCTTGTTAGGGCACTCTGCCCATCATTGGAGGGTTTGAACAATCTTTACTTTAATGCCCAACTCACACATTACTCCAATAACTTTGAACATTTCCTTTGATTCTACATATCTTTCTACATTATTATGCCCTTTTCTTATGCTAATATACTTCTTTCTTTCAAATTTGTTATTGGTATTGTGGCACTCCGGCAAGGAAATGGTATATGAATGAATTCAGTTACCATCTATATCAACAAGGTGTTTCCTCCTTTTTGGTAGATCAATCATAGAAATTTCATAGTTAAGCATGTTTTGTTTAGAACAATTCTATGTCAGTTGGATGACTTCTTGGTAAGTTCTCTAACATGCATGTGAATGAGACAAAACAGGTTGGAAGAACTCGTTTTGTTAGTCTATGGAGATAATTTTTACTCTTAGAAACGAGCAGTAAATAACGTTACCATGTCGTAGGGTATGTAGGGTAAATTTTAAATTTTGATATGAATCTTGAGCATGAGTCGCTACAATTACTGTTGACTATGAACAAGGTGGACTCCACCTCAAATATGACAAGATTTTGATGTCGGTATGAAAATAGGAGCTATTGCAATTCTCGTTCTCTTTTCTATTCAAGATAGCAATGAGGGCAAAAGCGCAAAAAGTAGCTGTAGAGGAGCGGCTATAAAACGACGATTACCTCCTCTCGGCCAATGAAAAGTGAAAAAAAATAATAAAGGAAAGTCAAAAAAATTTATCATGAACATGTGTGACTAAAATCAAGGGACAATATTTTTTAGATGAGACATGAAATCTAGCAAAATAAACCACTTAGAAATTATGAGCTTTTATGTGTAGAAAATCTATTTACGAAAGTCTTTTGGAGTTTCTATGGCATTCTTTAGGCTCTCTTTTCAGCTTCCTCTCAAAACTTTAAAACACATCGGCTACGGGAAGGTTTCCACACCCTTATAAAGTGTATTTTGTTCTCCTCTCTAACTAACGTGGGACATCACAATCCACCCTCCTTCGGGATCCAGTGTCCTCGCTTGCACTCGTTCCTTTTTCCAATCGATGTGGGACCGCCACCAAATCCACCCCCTTTGGGGCCAAGCGTCCTTACTGGCACACCGCCTCGTGTCTACCCCCTTTGGGGAACAGTAAGAAGGCTGACACATTGTCCGGTGTCTGGCTCTGAGACGTGTTTTAAAGCCTTGAGGGGAAGCCCAAAGAGGACAATATCTACTCGCGGTGGACTTGGATCGTTACATTCTATGATTAAACAATCGAAAAGAAACATGCCTCTTGTTGGTATAAGTAGCAATTTTCAATTCTTTTAAGTCTTTGTAGCTATTTTATTCTAAGGATCGCTCTCATTCAGATGTAATTTCACATCTTGTTACAGGTGTCATACGATCTCTACATACAAAAAGAATAAAAAATGAAATCCATTCAAGCAATCATTACTGCATAGATGAATAAGACTTTGAGTTGATCCCCACATTCTATATTTGAGGACAATAGATTCTAATGTTGTTAGCTTTTTAAGTAATATTCCATTTGAAGTTTGTGTGTTAGATCCTCTTGTGATCTTCAAAATCCCTTTAGAAAATTACAAGTGATATGATAGTGCCTCATTCTTTATCTCCAAAACCCTATTTTTAAAATTTTATGCATATCCTCTTCTCATTATTATTATTCCATTGTTCTAAGTGGGCATTGAACATGTTTGAAAGCAACATGTTTGTTTTGAAGGAAGGGGAAAAGAGAAAACCAATTTGCTTTCAACTTTCATTTTGTTTCATGGGAAATGGATATTCTTATTTCGTGCACTTATTAGAACTTGTGCCTTTACAATCTTACCCTAAATTTGTGTTTGCCACAACGTGGCTAAAGAATAGAGTGATATAATAAGACAAACCAAACAAAAAGAGTTCTTATTCTCCATTATAATCATTAGCTAATCTATAATAATGACCTAATCTAGGGGAGGATGTTTCCCTTTTACTTTTCTTTTTTTAATTAGTTCAAACTAAATAAATGACAAGAACCCTATTTGTATGCACGATGAATGATATGATGGAAGAAAAATAGCGTTATTGTCAAAATTTAGATAAGTAACACACCTAACTTTCATACAAGACTCTGATGTTGAGTCTGGTCGACCTCATCCAACAGGTGTTGTCTTGTAGTTGTAGGAATAATGGAGGAGCTTGGCCCACCCTAACTATTGGTACCAATAGGTGTTGTCTTGTAGGTACCAATAACAAGTACTTTTAGTTGGAGCGTACCAATAATTGTTGTCTTGCAACCAATAAGTAATGATCTCAATCGTTCTCGTGGAGAGTGTTCTTCTAGTTGGAGTTGTGTTGTAGCTATAATATGCCTGGTCGACCTCAATCAGTAGGTATTGGTCGACCTCATTTTGGTTTTTGACGTTTGCTCTTTTGTTCAAATTGTTTTGGTCTATATTATGATCGTTATTTTCAAGATTTTTACTCATCTTTGAATATCATCTATGTGCTTCATAAGCAAACTTTTTCTTCCTCACAAACGACACGAATTATTTGTAATAATCTAAAAATACATTTTTTTTTAATATCCCACTTGAACGGTTCGAAACTAGTAGAAAATATGTTTTTTGAAAACTCTAGGCCAACATTTTGGCTGATCCGACTTGGGTTTGATACGCTCGAGTTCTTTATAATTGTATGTTGAATGATGACACATGCCCGTGGCTTCGTACGTGTTGTATACTCGTATATGCAAACTGTTATGAAATGATGTGTATGAGATGATACGTGAATATAATGTTGTATTTGATGAATTGATGTGTTTATGATATGATATGTTAAGGTCTGATATGTTTGAAGACATACTCGGATTATGTTATGTGACTATTATGATATATGATATATACATGATACGAATTGATACAATTGAAGACATCATAAGTTTATGATATGACATATGTGCATTATGAATGATATATGATATGATTGACAAGCAAATGACCAATTGGCATAGTATACAACCTCGATATACGCATGGAAAACTATGATAAAAGTGTTATGATTTGAAGGAAAACGCTAGAAGAGTTGTAATACATGATAATGAAAAAGAAAAAATGTAGCAACCCTAAATTTCCACATACTCAAAGTCGCTACTAATGTCTCATGCTCATCTATAATGCAGAAATATAACTCTTACATGAACATAGTTGATAACGTAAATTTTAAATAAACGTTTAAAACAACTTCTCTGGAAAACACAGCCATGGGCTTACGTGTTTAAATATGAAATATTGAAATTTAGAAAAAACAAAAACAAATACAAAATAATTTACAACAATGAAATGCAAAACAACCTATTCTAACTTAAGACTAGAAATTTAAATATGAGTCTACCCTATGCACGTGCCACAGTCTCTGCTCGCGATGCCGCCGTCCTCCGTACAAGTGCGCCTTGCCTTTACCTGAAAAATGATGTGGCACACGGCCTGAGTATTTCAAAGAATACTCAGTAAGTGGCCCCACTATAGGGGGCCATGCAAATGCAAACACATGCAATCATGATTTAGGGACCTATCTCTAATCATCTTAGGGGTGGCCTCCAGTCTTGGATAAATTGGATGTGTAGTACTTCCCTACACACGACTCACACGTGCGAGTGTGAATCTCCAGGGCGCTCGCACACCCCCTAGACCCTCTGGTCAAGCTAATCTATAGCGACGTCCGGAGGTCAGCGGAACCCCATAGTGTCATGCGCCCCATGAACACCCTCATCTGTGTGCATTTGCACCTATGCGCATTCGCGCTTATCATATAATGCGCGTCCGCACTCATCATCTCTAGGGGAAGTAGCCCTATGCCTATGAACATACAATATGCATGAGGTCCTTCTAAATCCATCATAATGTCTCTTCTGACACAACCTTCTAGTCTCATCTCTTTGTTACTCTAGGTAACACATACTCGTGGATATTTATATTAATATCATTTTCACGCTCTTAGGGTTGTGTCCTATGTCGATCTAACGACATGATGCAATATGACACTCATTATCATATAGCATGCTCAATATGGAAACATCATCATATTAAGGTAAACATCACGCAATCATCATACTCATCATATTGCCACAAAGTGCATCAAACATATCAAGTACGACATTCATCAAAAAATATATATATATATATATATACATACTGAGCACATCATCAGGTATCATAACCCACCCATCATCATAACTCATACATCATACATCATCATAACTCATATACCGCATCGTACGACATAGTTCATACATCATCATAACTCATACAATTTTTAGTCTATCCTATAGTAAGGCCACTTACCTGATTAGCTTATACGGTTGTCACCAATTTATCTTTAACGAAAGTTCGATTTTTCCCTTTGTATCCAAGCCAACCTATATGAATCCATGGCATCAATTTCATGTTAAATTCTCTAACTCTTGGTTCATGTGCTAAACTTCATGCGAGCATTAAAGACTTTGCATAGATAAAGTCTTGGAACGATTCTATTTATATTAAGATTTCATTTTTTATTTTTTATTTCGATTGACTTCTCTCTTGTCTTTTGATATTCTTTCTTTACTCTGCTTTTTCTCTCAATTTTTTGTTCAAGACATATTCTTGACTAATTTTTTTAATCGATTCTTACTTAATCATATTGTTGGTCGATTCCTATTCATTCTTACTCCCAACTCTTCCCTTTTGTTTTTCTCTTCCTCTGTATTTTTTTTCTTTTGATTTTCTATTCTGGCCTTTGTATTTTCTTCTCTGCCTTTTCTATTTTTTTTTTACTCTATATGCCTTCTCTGTATTTTTTTCTTTAACTTCTCTCTATTTTTTTTTTTCTCTGTATGCCTCTGTATTTTCTCTTTTACTCCTTTCCTACTCTCTGTATTTTCTCTTTTACTTCTTTCTGCTCTCTGTATTTTCTCCTTACTTCCTGCTCTTTATTTATTTATTCTTTTCTCTGCATTTCTACTTCTCTCTTTCCTTTTTTTATTTTGCTTACAGTATTTGGCCTCCTATCTATATATATATATATATTTTGTCTTTTCTTTTGATTTTGTTAACAGTATTTGGCCTCTCTACGGTTATCTCATTTTTTTTTTTTTGTGTTTTAATTAATTCTTCTTTCCAAATCTTTCCTTTTATCTTATATGTATTTTATTTTTTTTTCCCTTTAATTTTGTTAAAATCTAAAATTCACAGATAAATTTTCATTTCAAATTTTCCTTTCTTCTTTCCTCTTTCCTTTCTTATTTACCTGTTAATTTTTTGTTTCGATTCTTCTCTTTTACTCTCTATTTTGTATTTATTTTTCTATCTGTTCTGTATTTTCCTTTATTCTATTGACAAATATTTGCCTCATTTGTTCTAGTTATTTTTCTATGACCTGACATCAAATCTAAATAACTGGTCAAGAGAACCAGTGATCTAATTCTGAATAATTAGACAAACCAAATCTTATCTGGATAAATGAAGAAGAAATCAGAGATCTGAAACATGACTTACAGTAATAACGACAAGATCTCTCTCCACAAATTAAATCTCCAGCTCTCCTGGTAAATCAATCTTGTTGTTTGTATTTTTTTTTCTTCATTGTAGGAACCACTAATGATCCAGTATTCTGATTTGGGATATTGACCGATGAGTTGGTTGAGGAGAGATAGTGGGGAGAGGAAGGAGGGGTTAGTGGAGAGTAGTTTACTGAAAATTATTATTTTAATTATTTTAATTATTTTAATTTTTTTCTTTGGGTCGTTACAAAAAATGTTGGGACCTCCTACATTATTGTGTGCTCATGCATCGAGAATACCCCTTCTCCCTTTATGATAGTACAGACGCGTACGCTACAAAGCAAGGAAACGATCATTATGTTTACAATAATGTTGCTATGATGGCCGCTATTCTTGACGGGTGTCCGACATCAACAGCTATTAGAGAATGCTCGTCTGGCCAGAAAGCGGTCCATGAGGTGTGCGAACCGACTGGTGAGTTTATACTCGCACGTGTGGACCGTATGTAGAAAAGTAAATACACATCCAATTGCCCGCTTAAGATAGCCGCCGTAGGAAAATAGAGTGATATGATAGATCTCAGTCATAATTTGTATGTGCTTGCATTTAACTCCAATAGGAGGTCGCTTATCGAGTATTTCTTAAAATACTCAAGTCATGTGCTACTCTTATTTTAACCCAAGATACCCTTGTATTGTTGACAGTGACATCACAACCTAGGAGACTATGTGTTTCTGAGCACATAAGTCCGAAGTTTATGATTTAAGATGAAGTTTAAATACACAAAAATGATTATATTATGATCGACTGTATCGACTTTACGTAAGTAGAAATCTAAGACCATTACATTATTGTTATCAAAACCTATAGAAAGTAGTGTCTATTATTTCAATATTTACTATTTTTTATTGTTCGGGTTAGTTTGGATTATAAATTTCATTTTGGTTACTCTTCAATTGGACTTCGGGGTCGTGAATTTAGGTATCAACCGTAATTCGACAAAAAGTTTCTATACTTTCAACTCCATTCTATTTTAGTAGTTATACTTTCATATACCTAAATTTAATCTTTGTACTATCAATAATACTTAAATTTGGTCCTTATCATTAATTTATTATTAACTTTTCTAGAACAAACTTATGTTTGTATTGCATGGTTTTATAACATTAACATTATGAATCAACTTGAAAGCACATCAATCAAAATGAAATTTTAAACATAAAATAACTATAATCGAAGTTAAAACGATTCCTACTCATTATTACAAGAACGCTCTCCTTGACATGTATAATACGAGTAATTTGTTGAAAAGAATTAAAACAATTTCTACTCATTATTACAAGAACACTCTACTCGACACGTATAGTATGAGTAATTTGTTGAAAAGAATTAAAACAACTTCTACTCATTATTACAAGAACACTCTCTTTGACACGTATAGTATGAGTAAGGTTTTTGAAAAAGATTAAAACAGTTCCTACTCATTATTACCAGAACACTCTCTTCGACACGTATAGTACGAGTAATTTTTAAAAAAAGATTAAAACGATTCCTACTCATCATTACAAGAACGCTCTCTTCGACACGTATAGTACGAGTAATTTGTTGAAAAGGATTAAAACGATTTCTACTCATTATTACAAGAACGCTCTCCTCGACACGTATAGTACGAGAAATTTATTGAAAAGGATTAAAACGATTTCTACTCATTATTACAAGAACGCTCTCCTCGACACGTATAGTACGAGAATTTGTTGAAAAGGATTAAAACAATTTCTACTCATTATTACAAGAACGCTCTCCTCGACACGTATAGTACGAGTAATTTGTTGATTTCTACTCATTATTACAAGAACGCTCTCCTCGACACGTATAATACGAGGAATTTGTTGAAAAGAATTAAAACGATTTCTACTCATTATTACAAGAACGCTCTCTTCGACACGTATAGTACGAGTAATTTGTTGAAAAGAATTAAAATAATTTCTACTCATTATTACAACAATGTTGTCCTCGACGTATAGTACGAGTAATTTGTAGAAAAGGAAGCAATAGGCACAGAATGGTTGGACATGAATGATTGGTACGAACATTGTGAAAAAGAAAGAAGTATGGGTATGAACAAGCAAATCGATATCCACCAAAATGGAATCAGATAGAAGAAGAGATAGCAAATTTTGGTATCTGAGTAGGAGGATGTGACTAAAGAGTGGAGCAAATGAAAGAAAAAAGTGGGTGCGGGAATCAAAATCCACACCCACCCACCAAATCCCCAGCCTGGAATTTTCCCACTTGGAATTTTCCCAGGAAACAAACACAAACAAAATCATGAAGTTTTCCCCTTTGAATTTCTTTGCCATTTTTGGAATATACGGCGGTAAACACAGTTATTCAAACCCAATGAGTTGAGTTGCTTCATGTTATCCAAACAACTTCTATCCTTTTCTCTTTGTCAATGGACTTGTTTTCAAAGTACATTTGGGAGAGGGAGATTTGAATACGGAATGAGATCTTTTAGATAAAGATGAAGTGATGGCATTGTAATGTTTGTGGAAGTCGTCTTCGTTTGTTTAGAATCTTGTCGATGAGCTTGTTTTGGTAGTTATAAGATTGTTCGGGTTTGATTCAAAATTTGATCTTTTATAGATTGAATTGATCATATATGTTCGACATTATTGATCATATACATTTCGACATTTTTCGAGTTGAATTAGAAAGTTAGTATGTCAACTCAAACCCACTAGTAGCAAATATTGTCTTCTTTTAGCTCTTCCTTTAGGAATTTCCCTCTAGATTATTAAAACACATCGGTTAAGGAGAGATTTCCACACCATTATAAAAATAAATGTTTCGTACCCCTCTTCAACGAACGTGAGATCTCACAATTCACCTCTTTCAAGGCCCAATGCCTTCACTGACACTCATTCCTCTCTCTCTCTCTCATTGTTGTGAGATCTCACAATCCACTCCCCTTTAGGTCTAAATGTCTTAGCTGGCACACCGCCCAGTGTCCACCCCCTTTGGGGCTCAGCGTCCTCCCTGGCACACTGCCCAGTGTCTCCCTCTTTGAAGCTCAGCGTTCTCGCTGGCACACCGTTCCATGTCTGGCTTTGATACCTAATTTGTAATATCTGACATATGATTGTTACATAGTCTTTATGGTTTGGAGAACGTTAGAATTTAGTCCATGTGATTTTAGAAATAGTCCATGTATGAGAGTTTTTTCAAATCATAAAAACTATTCACCCGAGTTTATTCAACTATAAGACTTGAAATTCTAATTTTTACAATTATAGAGACTAATTTCCAGTCTCATAAAATCTAAATTTGTAATTTAATATTTTTATAATATTAGATATGGTTGGTAAAAGATTATACATCTCAATCTTATTAATTCCAATCACCATACATAATCAATTTTCTACGCTACACCATATTATCAAGAATGATGCTCTGATACCATGTTAAAAACGAAAAATAAAAGTGGGATTGAAAATAATATTCTTTAATATTCACAAAGTTAAATAGGATAAAGCTATCAATTAAATTTAGAAATAAGAAAAAATATACTAATAACCAAATCTAGAAAATACCTTCCCAAACATCATACATTAATGACATTAATGTTCATTATGCAGGTTTGAATAACGTCAACATACATAATCAATTTTCTACATCATACCCTCTACAAACACCAACCCAAAACCCACCGATCACCCCAATTAAGAGAAAGTCATTGAAGACAAAACCTAAATAACTCGGACCTATAAACGTAGTAGTTCAAGCCAGTTGAGAGTACAGTTCAATCTTTAAAATTTGAAATAATTCAAAACTTAAAATCTAAAAATGCATTTTTCTTTAAAATTTAAATTTATTTTAAAAATATAATAATTTCTAAATTTATTTTAAAAATATTTGTAATTTTAAATAGAAAAAAAAAATGAGGTCGACATTATCACGAGTAATGATGCAAAAAAATGTTTCAATTTTGGTTGGCACAATGGCTACACCTAAAGAGACTACTAATATTTATGGACAAAATTTTTATGTAAATATCAATAACGACTCTAGATTTCTGTTAATTTAAAGTTGCTATTATCATCGTAACATATTCTCTTATGTGAAAATAAGCATTTAAAACATCTTCGTAAAATACTACCATGGACTTACATGTTCGATAACATTTTTAAAACAATGTAATAAAATACTAAATAAAAAAAATAAACATTAGAAGTAAAGCACCTTGCACTAGCCTTAAAGTCTAAGAAATGAAATACCACTATCCTATACATGAGTCATGGTCTTTATTTGCGATGTCGTCGTTAGCGGTGTCTTGCCTTTACCTGAAATAAAAATAGCACACGACTTGAGTATTTTAAGAAATACTCAGAAAGTGATCCCACTATTGGAGTTAGAGAATGCAAACACATGCACTCATGATTAGAGACCTATCATTAAAACCATCATAGGTAGGAGTAGCCTCCCGTCTGGACAAAATTGGATGTGTAGTACTTCCCTATACACACAACCTACACATGCGAGCGTGAGCCTTCAGACGGTTCGCACCCCAGACCTATCATAATTTTACAAGATTGTAGAAAAAAGTAAAATAATTAAACTCAATAACCATTCTCCCAAATCTTTAAATACATATCTCAATATAGTTTAATAATACTTTACCGATTCGGGTGAATCCAAAATTTTTTCTAACGAACTCGAAATTCGAACCAAACTTATTCAGATCTAAAAAATTGACCTAACTCAACCCAGGCCTTATAATTTAAGTTGAGTAGATTCAAACTATCGAGTTCAGTCTACACCCTACAAATCTCTCCCCACTTTCAAACTTTCCACTTCAAAGGTCCTTTAAGGACCCTCTGACCCCTAGGATAAATAGACCTATTGAGTAGATGAAAACTTCCAACATTGCATAAATAAATAACAAAATGCCCAACTTATCTCCACTCTCTTTGATCCATCATAAGGCCCATATTACCACAATTTTTTTAATTTTTTTTTACTTCGAGTCCAACAACATCTATTGGGATTTGGACTCGTGATTGAAAGTACACGTTATGTATCAATTTATCATTGAACTAAGTTCACATTCGTAGCAACAAAAAATAGATATTTGGTGTACAAATTATAAAGTTAGTTTATATTTATAATTCAAATGGAATGTGTTATATTTTCATAGATATACTTGCTTATATTCATTTTCTTAAATAGATTTTAATGTCCAAAATAAATATCGAATAACCACATACAACAACACATTAGTTTGCTCGAAAAGAAAAAAGAAAAAAAAACAAAACAAAACGTTAGTTGGACCCATAGGTATTAGTCACTCACAAGCACACAGACCTAAAACGATCTAGGACCATTCAAATTATAAAAAGAATACTTCCATTGTCAATTTTAGTGGATAAAAATGGTGAGAAGCACTCGCATTTTTTCTTAACACCAATCGAGAAGAGATTACCAACTGAGAAGAGATTACAAGACACTTTGTGGAAACTACTGCTTCACTTGGTGCTTTGTATTTATTAGGATGAAAATCTAAGAAGGGTATTATTTATAGTAGACAGTATATTGGGCTAGTAAAGATATTTTAATATAATAAAATTATGTTCTTCTACTTGGTATCTAAGATGGATTCTTATATATTATCCTATGAAGTTCTTAAGATGAATTATATCTAACTACGTGAAGTATTAGTATATAAACTTCTAGCCACCATGGAGATTTCCATCTCAGTGCTAGTGCTAAACTATTTGTGTCTTCTCTCTTATGTTCTTTATGTTATTCATCTAAATTGAGTGAGAGAATTGTGCGATCCTAACAGACTTTATTTCACCTAATAAAAATTGACACTCAATCAATAGAGTCGAACTTCACCTGTCATAGCACTTCATGATAATAGATGAATAATTGCCACGGCAGTTATCATGAAATTACATGTCATTCATATTCAAACATGAGGTCCCATAATTGATATTTAAAAGAAAATATCAAATGCATGCAAAGATACCACAATCATTATACACATTTATCTTATCGTACAACCCAATTCATATGTATACAACGGAGCCCTAATATCGTCCATTAAGTGAGCTACTTACCTTAAAAGAGACCACAAAACAAACTTAACTTTTACAATACAGTCTTGCTCAACCTAGACAAGTTGTTCATTCAAGAAGATCAATAACCAAGGACCGGTCAATCATGAAGATGAACGGGTCAATGATCGTTCATCGAAGAAGATTGACAATAAAAGGACCAATCATCTAAGTAGATCAGCAAGCCAAGGGTCAATCATCAAAAAGAGATCCACAAGTCAAACACTATTTTGCAAGAAGATCCACAAGCCAATAAACGATCATTTAAGAAAATCAACAAAACAATGACCGATCATCCAAGAAGACCAACAAGTCAAGGGTTGTTCTTGAAAGAAGATTAACAAGATAATGGACAATCTAAATAGATCAACAAGCCGAGGAATGATCCAACAAGATCAACAAAGCCAAAAGCTTATTTAAGCATATCAAAACAGCCTAAAGGTCGATTCAAGTAAATCAACAAGCCAATAACCAATCCAAGTAGGAAAAAAAGCCAAAAGATTTACCTAAGAATATCAACAAGCCCTAGGATGAAAGTTTACACTCACGAGAAAAAGAAAAATACAAGAGGATAAATAAAGATGTTACAATCCACCGCTTATACAAAATAAAAATAAAAAATTAAGTACATTTCCCTAATTTTTTTAAAACCTCATGTGAACACCGAAGTAGAAAAACTGTTAGCAAACTATTAGTTGCTAACCGCCTAAATCCACCCCTAGCATATATTGTCTTCTTTGGGCTTCCTCTCAAGACTTTAAAACGCGTCTGCTATGGGAAGGTTTCCACACCTGGGCTTTCCCTCAAGGCTTTAAAATGCGTCTGCTAGGGGAAGGTTTCCACACCCTTCCTCTTTGGGCTTTAAAAAAAGCGTCTGTTAGGGGAAAGTTTCCACACCCTTATAAAGTGGTTTGTTCTCCTCCCAACTAATGTGGGACATCAAAATCCATCCCCCTTCGGGGCCCAGCATCCTCACTAGCACTCTTTCCTTCCTCCAATCGATGTGGGACCACCCCTTGGGGCCCAACGTCCTTACTGGCACTCCTCCTCGTGTCTACCCCTCTTTGGGGGGAAGGTTTCCACACCCTTATAAATGGTAGTTTGTTCTCCTCCCCAACCAATATGGGACATCACAATCCACCCCCCTTCGAGGTCCATCGTCCTCGCTAGCACTCTTTCCTTCCTCCAATCGATGTGGGACCGCCCCCAAATCCACCGCCCTTTGGGGCCCAGCATCCTTACTGGCACACCGCCTCGTGTCTACCCCCCTTTGGGGAACAGCGAGAAGGCTAACACATCGTCAAGTGTCTGGCTCTGATACCATTTGTAACGGCCCAAATCCACCGTTAACAGATATTGTTCTCTTTGGGCTTCCCTTCAAGGCTTTAAAACGGTCTACTAGGGGAAGGTTTCCACACCCTTATAAATGGTAGTTTGTTCTCCTTTCCAACGGGACATCACAATCCACCCTCCTTCGGGGCCAATGTGGATCCTAATCCCTATGATAATTTTTTTTATAACTTAGGCGAGCAATAATTAAACTTATTAAATGATATTATAAGTATATATATTTCACTTCCAATCTTGGTTTGGTGTGGTGGGTTAGGTGGTCGGATCTATCCCTCATTCCATCAATCCACCCAACCAAAACTTAAAATTTCTATTTGGTCCCACAAATTTTTGAAATTAGTAATTTTAACGTTATTGCTAAACTTCCCTCATTTTCTCTATCATTTAAGTCAAAACTTTGACTTTCAGCATTTAAAGTTTTCTTGTAAGATATTCTTCTACTTGATATATATATATATATATATATATATATATATATATATATAATATGTTTGATTTGTCTTTTTCGAACTACAAAATTATTCATGAATTTTAATGATAATCATCCAAATTAGGTCATTTTTAATGAATCATGGTAAGAAATGACCTATAATTATAATTAATTGTAAATTAATGGTAAATGAAATTTAAAATTAACGGGTATTGGAAATTTAGATTTTGCTTCTATTTGTTCATTCTTTATAGACTATTTAAAATAAAATTTAAATCTCAAAAACCTAACTAAATATTAAGTAACGAGAAGAGTTAATCAAGATTAAATAAAATTTAAATTTAAATTTAGTGTACTAAAAACTCTATTTTACCTAAATATTTTATAAATCAAATCCCATAAATTATTATAAATTTTTAATGGTAAACTCTCAAAGGTAATATTATTCATTAAAATTTTTCATATGAATTACATACCATAGAAAATTGAGATTAAAAAAGATAATATCAAATAGACATTAAAAAATCGAGTAAATTCAAGGAAAACATTCCTTTCCAACAACCAAAGTAATGTTTTAGATAGTGATGCAACAAATGTTAAAATGTTCAAATGTTCAGTTGATCCGACGGCAGATAGTAATTCCATCACCAACTGGGAGCATACAGATCTCAATCCTAGGGTCAGCAGCAAGAGCCTTATTGAGCTCCAGCACAAAGTCCCTATAATACCTAACGTACTTGCGCATTGGTGCATCAGGTGGGGCCACAACAGACCCGTTCCATAGAGTGTTGTCGTACCCAATTACTCCTCCAACTTTAACCAAATCGATCAACCTCTTATGGTAATTGATGTAGTTATCCTTATCAGCGTCCACAAAAATGAAGTCGTAACTTCCATGATTCTTCTTCTGTGAATTAATGCACACAATCACACCCCAAACAATATTATTTTTTGCTTTAAATTTTTAAATATTATATTTCAATAACAAATCCTATGTTAGCTCAAGAATATCTTTACAAATATATAGAGATAAGCTTAATATCCAAATAAATCCAATTATATAACTAGAAAATAAAAAAAATTAACAAAAAAAAAAAAAAGTTCTTACATCCGCTACCATCTCGTCAAGAACAGGGAGAGCAGGGCCTTCCTTAAAGTCGATCTTGTGAGCAACGCCCGCTTTCTCAATAACCGGCAAACCGAGCTCATAATTTTCTTTGTTAATATCCATAGCCAAAATCTACGACATCATTTTTGTTATATTTTAGAGAACTCACGTGAGAATATGGGCTAAAACAACACAAATGATGTAAAAGTTTTTTATTTATAATCATTTAGACAATAAATTACAAGGAAACAAAAGAGCAAATGGATATCAACAAAAGAGTAATAAATGGATATAAGATATTTACCTGTAATAAAAAAAACAAATATGATAGATATGGTAAACGGTAACAAATGGATACATATCTAAATATTTGCTTATGATTATAATTCAGCACTAAATATCTTTGACTTACGTACCTGTCCATCTTCAGGAAGAGCTAGAGCTGTAGCTAGAAGAGAATAGCCAGTGTAAACTCCAATCTCCATTGTCTTCTTCGCATTAATTAGCTTCAAAAGCATGTTTAAGAACTGTCCTTCGTCGGCCGATGTCGTCATGATGTTCCTATTGCCGAATCGATTTCCATTTCGGATCAATTTTAATAGCAAATCGAAAAACAGAAAAATTAAATCGAGATCGTATCTGAAGAACTAACCATGGATGTTTGGCAGTCAATTCTCTTAATTCCTTCATCGGTTCTGGCTCTCTCGGATAAACGCTCGTCTCGAGAATGTACTGCGAGAATGGGAGAGGAGAAGTTTCCAGTGATGGGAAGAATTGAAATAGGAATTTAAATTTGTGAGAATTTGATGGCGAGGGAGACGGTTACCTGATACAGAGCATCGCTCTGTAAGAGGCTCTTGTGACCGACTTCCTGGTGCCTTCCGGCTTGGTTCTGATCTTCTTGTGCGACGGTAGTGGAAGCCATTGCCGGAGATTATCGAACTTTCTTCTGGTTTTTTCCCCCTTTTTTTCTTTTGAAATTCCGATGAGCTCCGGTGAGAAGTGGGGGAAATGGAGGGTTGTTATATACAGGGATGACGGCCCGGTTTGAACCGGAACGGGTCGGGGATTGGTGGAAGGCTGAACCTATTGCTATTGGTGAGAACGTGGACCCCACCTTGGAACCTTTTTTTCTTTTTTGGTCATTGGTTGAATTAATAATACTGAGATAATAATAATAATAAATAATAATAAAAAAAAAACTTTTATTTCTTATGAATTATTGATATTTTTAGCAGGTACAAATTAATGGGGAAGTATTGCTCACTTTGAAGAAATTTAGCTGGTGAAGTATGATTTTGTATTAAGTCTGATCCCACCTGATGTGGTCCTTGAGATTAGGCAAGTTATACTTGTTTGAATTTGCTTATGAGGTGGTTCAACTAATCGAGTTTGTTTGATTTAAGTCCGGTAAGGTTGGCCACACAAATCCTAAATTGGGCTTTGCAAAATGTTAAGTCTGTTTGATTCAAAATGCTTGACTTATATCTGCTCAGCTCGACCTGCTTGACTCAACTTGGCGACCTAGTATGTCTTTCTCCTATTTGACTGCTCATATTAGTCTGTTTACCTTGACTTGTTAAGCTTAGTGATGTCTTAGTTTTATTATGATTTCTTTTCTCATGGATGTGTTGGAGTTAAGTTGTTGCTTCTAAGTTCCTTCTGTGACTAGCTACACTCAATGAAGGCTTAAGCATGTCAAACAACTCTTTTACCAAAAGTCCCTTCAATCGTTCTAACCTATTAAGTTGTGCTCAATCGTGGCTCATGCTCATCCAATGTACATTTTGTATTCGACTGATGTGTGCACTAACTATGTATGTGTTGAAAGCATAAAATGATTGTACAATGTCAGGTTGCCTTTATGGTAAGAGTGTATGATGCATGTTTGGCCTATATTAATGTTATAGTGGGTGATTGGGTTTGATATGGGCGTTTGAGTAGCGTTGGCCTATGGCATGGTTGGACATGATCATGGCAAGATCGACATGGCTTAGAGGGTCAGGACTTGATTGGCTACGATGGCCTAAAATTATGGCCTCAATTTTAAATGCCACCATGACAGATGCCAGTGACACTATTTTGCTCGAGCACCTACTCTCGTAGTGCCTTTCTTTTGGAACGGTAGTGGGTGGGGTTGTAGTTAGTTTGGGCTCCTCTACCTTTACCTACAACGTATCATGTTGTCTTTAGTGCGGGTGCTATAATCTATCACGAGTCAACAAACTTGGAATACAAATCATTCATGATTGTCAATGAACATCAAATTATCTCATAACTTATTAAGGTAATCCAAGACGTACATCTCAAATTGATAAAAGCTTTTATGTTTCCTTAAGTTAAGGGGATAGAAAACTCTTTGACTCACTATATAAAAAAAAGTCGACAAAACTTATCAACTTGCAAACAAATAAATATTTGACTATCTAATATTTAAAAAATAAGAATTAAAATTAAAGCAATTAATTAAAAAGGGTTGAATAATTTAAAGTGATGATAAATCCTATAGAAGTAGGTTAGAAGGGTCGGTGAGATGGGGATGCCAAATAATTTTCTTTAAGTCCAAGCAATACACAACGCCCAACAACAACCAAACAATAACATATATATCTATATCTATATATATATATATATATATATATATATTTGTCCATCAAAGTCCACCAACAAGAATACATTAAAAAAGGGAGTAAACCAGCAAGAAAGTGTCTTGTCTTGAACTCGAGCTCAAGTAATAAGCTATAACCAGTTATCGGGGTATCTAATTCCATCATTCTTCTAGCTTTCGTCTTTTACTATCTGTGTTGGCCCAATATAGTATTTGCATTATTTGAGACAGTTACCTGATGATTATTTGTTGGTCTTTGTTGAATTGGAAGTGAATTACGAATAATTTCAAAAGCAGTTAATGTAGTTTGAGAAGAGCTTGTTAAAAAAATTTGGTAGCATATCATTGGTTGTGAAAGTGTTTAGAGGAATGGAGAAATTAGGCAAGAATTATGAAGGATCGCGATCGACTTTGAAAAATCGAATGAGAATCACATTATAGGAAGCACATATTTTATCCACAATCAAAATAGTGTGGACCATCTACCATCTTTCTAATTGAAACAATATTTTACCTATTGTTCAAATTTTCCATATGACTTTCTATTCTATAAGGAAGATGGTAATCTATTCTATAAAGAAGTACATAGGCTCGGTGAAATATACATGTCTGTGAAGATGCAGACTACTGTTGCAATGAAAATGTAATCTTTGATGATCACATTAACATCTACCGGTATGTTTTAAATATTCATTCATTGGTAATAAATAAATTTCTAAATTATTTAATCGATAAAATGAAGTATTGAGATAGTTATGACATTAATAGGTTATATTTTAAGCTCATTGTGCATATAGGACTCCTAATGTAACGATTCTAAATTTCTACTTATTTAGAGTCGCTGCTAACTTCTCATGCACAGCTAATATGGAGAATATAACTCTTAAAGAAATATCATTTCTAGCATAAATGTCGAAAACATTTATACAATTTAATCTCTAGAAAACATTGTCATGGTCTCATGTGATTCATACGAAATACTGAAATTTAAAAATAAAAACAAATACAAAATAATTTAAAACAATGAAATGCAAGACAACCAATTCTAACCTAAGACTAGGAATTTAAATATGCATTTACCCTATGCATGTGTCATAGTCTCTACTCGCGATGCCGACGTCATTCGTACATAGGCGTCTTGCCTTTACCTAAAAAATGATGTGGCACATGGTCCGAGTATTTTGGAGAATACTCAGTAATGACCCCACTCTAGCAGTCAAGCTAATGCAATACATGCAATCATACTCTAGGGACCTATCTCTATCTTTTTCTCATACTAGGGGTAGCCTCCAGGCTGGACTACTATGCATGTGTAGTACTTTCCTACACATGACCCACACGTGCGAGTGTGAATCCCTAGGCGGTTCGCACATCCCCTGGACCCTTTCTGATCAAGCTAGCTGTCTGTAGCGACGTTCGAAGGTCAACAGACCCCTAGTGTCATGCTCACCATGATCACCCTCATCATCATATTGTGTGCGTCTACACTCATCGTCTCAAAGGAAAATATCCGTATGTTTATATACACAACATGCATGAGATCTCTCTAATTCTCATCTTAACATCTCTTCTAACACAACCCTAGTCTCATCTCTCTGTTACGCTTAGTAACACATGCTCGTTAGATATTTATATTAATATCGTTTTTCATGCTCTTAGGTTGTGTCCTAGGTCAATCTTTCTACACGATACAATATGACAATCATCCTCATACAATATGCAAAATATGGGAAGACATCATCATATTAAGGTACATATCTTGCAAACATCATAATCATCATATTGGGATTAAATGCATCAAGTACGTCATACATCATCATAAAATCTGCATACATCATCATGCATCATAGCTCATACAACAAAGCTCATACATCATCATATAACTAGCA
Organism: Cucurbita moschata; assembly: GCF_002738365.1. Lineage (NCBI taxonomy): Eukaryota > Viridiplantae > Streptophyta > Magnoliopsida > Cucurbitales > Cucurbitaceae > Cucurbita > Cucurbita moschata. The sequence goes on along the minus strand of NW_019268561.1, from coordinate 1,607,222 downwards.
TACGACATTATATAATACAACTCATACATCATAAATCATAAATATCATATGCATCATCGTACGTCATCGCGAACAATCATATATTATAGCTCATACAATTTCTAACCTATCCTATAGTAAGGCCACTCACTTAGTTGGTCTTAGTCGGCGTACTCCCTAATTATAACGTTAGCTCTTGCTCTTCGAGAGCTGCTCCAAATATCATCGAGGTTCGCTCTATCATGTCGTTTGGCACCTTTCATTAGTATTTCATAATTTAATTAATAATCTAACTAATAAATGTGAAATACGACTATAAAATGACCTCAATTACCTTAATCGAGGCCAAAAATAGGTTCGAGAGGGTCGAAATGGTAGAAACAAATTTAAAACTCGAGCCAAGTAAGCCAAAGAGTCGTTAGAAAGACAAGCTAAGTCGTCTAAGCCGACCAAGCCAAAGGGCTGCTTGCGTCGCGGGTGGACACATGGCAGGCTAGGAGCCAGCCACGTCGCGTGCAGGCGTCTCGGGTCGAGGCGAGGTTTGGGTTAGCTTGCAGATCACGTCGGGTATTGGGCTTCAGACTGGGTTTCGGTTCGTAGGCTGGGCCTCAGGTTACTGATTTGAGTCCAACTTGGATCCATCGGATCCTTTCTTCTTTGTTTGACTCGCAGCGCAATTTTTTGGTGAACTTTCTCTCTCTTTCTTGTGACGTTTTTTACGCCGATTTCCGTCCTTTTCTTCCTTTGCCTCTCCTCTTCTCTTCCTCGAAGTTTTTTTGCTTTGGAAATACCTAAAACCACAAATCCATAAGCGTTTAGGAAAGCCAAAACCCAACTCCGTTTACTGATGAAAACTTGGATGAAAAGGGCATGAAACGTTCCTTAAGTGAATGTATAGATCGTGAATCCTTCTTGTGGCGAGGTTGGGTGGTTTCGACGTTGAATCTGGCAGTTTAGGGTGTTAGATAAAAGCTTGTGGTTTTCTTTAGTTTTTTTTTCATTTTTCCCTTAAATTAGATAGTTGAATCTCTGTACACACGTGAATAGCTTATTTTTAGCTAGACATTTGGGCAATCTTTACGCACCAGATTTGTTGGTCACTTGGGTCATTTTTAGAATTTAGTTTGTTTTAAACCGCCTAATTAAATGAGAAACATTTTCACAGTGTTTTTTCAGCAAAGACAAATCTCAAGCTTTCGTTCTCTTTTATTTTCTTACACTTTTTGTTTTCATTTCTTTCAACAAATCAATTCACGGTGTAGTACCTCATCACCGAGCTGGGAGAAGAAGGAGCACAGCATCGGGCACTATCATCGCCACCAGCAGCTGCACTAGGCACGCCTACACCAACACCTATCACAACTTCTGCTACGCCCCCTGAACCAGTGGAGTTCGCAACACCACATACTACGAACTCAACGCTGGATGCCGATCACGATGATGGTCTGACGGCCAGATACCGGAGGATTGAAGACCTACTGGGAGGAGGTAAACCATTGGGACTAGCGGTGTGCAAGCTCGAAGAAGAAGTGGCTGAACTACATGCCATTAGCGCAATGAACTGAACTCTTCGCCGCAGCATAAAGGAACCAATGCTGACTGAAGGCAATGCAGAAAGAGATGGCGTCCATCATTGAGAACAAGACGTGGAGTCTGGAGGATATGTCATCAAGACACTGAGTCATAGGGCTCAAATGGGTATTCAAACTAAAGCGGAACGAAGAGGGAGAAGTTGTGAAGCACAAGGCCCGTCTGGTGGCGAAGGGCTACGTCCAGAAGCAAGGAGTGGACTTCGAAGAGGTATTCGCGCCGGTGGCAAGGTTGGAATCCGTCTGCCTGTTGCTGACAATCGTGGCACATTTCTCTTGGGAGGTCCACCACATGGACGTGAAGTCTGCTTTATTCAACGGAGAGCTAAAGAAGACCGTCTACGTCCAATAACCAACTGGTTTCCTAGACAACGATAACCCCGTCAAGGTACTGTGCCTACACAAGGCACTCTACGGGCTTCGACAAGCACCACGAGCCTGGAACGCGAAGCTCAACAGTACCCTAATGTCGATGAAGTTCAAGCACTATGCCTCTGAGCATGGCATGTACACGCATGGCCACGACGAGTAGTGGCTAATTGTGGGAGTGTATGTCGACAACCATATAATCACTAGAGGAAACATGGAAGTTCTTGGAAGATTCAAGAGGGAGATGTCAAAGAACTTCAAGATGAGCGATCTCGACGTGTCCAGCTACTATCTCGGCATTGAAGTGCAACAGAGTACTGCCAGCATCACGATCTGCCAAAGTGCATATGCGAAGAAGCTACTGGACATAGTTGGGCTAGCAAATAGTAACCCTACAAGGACGCCAATGGAGGCCCGGCTCCATCTAAGGAAGCCGGCACTACGACGGCAGTCGATGCCACCAGTTACCGCAACATTGTCAGGAGCCTGCGTTATCTGGTAAACACGCACCCTGACCTCGCTTATTCTGTTGGATACGTGAGTAGGTTTATGGAAGCACTTAAGGAGAAGCATCTTGTGGCTGTCAAGCGCATCCTGCGCTATGTGGCTGGAACTAGAGGCTAGGGTGTGAAATACTTTGCAGGGAGAGGAAAGAAAAAGCTTGAGTTGGTCAGCTACAGTGATAGTGACATAGCCGGTGACGTTGATGGTCGTAAGAGCACCAGCGGGATGATTTACTTCCTCTCAGGCGGCGCGATCTGCTGGCGATCAACTAAACAAAAGGAAGTTGTTTTGTCTTCTTGCGAAGTAGAGTATATCGTCGCTTTGACAACGAAAACACAGGGGATCTGGCTTATGCGGTTAATGAAAGAACTCATTGGAAGAGAAGGCGATCCACCAATACTTTACGTGGACAACAAAGTTACGATCTCCTTGATCAAAAATCCAGTTTTGCATGATTGGAACAAACACATAGAGATTAGGTTCCATTACATCCGAGAGTGTGCACATCAAGGGATTGTCAAGATTGACTTCATCCGAACAGAGGAACAACATGGAGACATCTTCACCAAGTCTCTAGCGCGGGTAAAATTTGAGAAGCATTCGTACGGTGTTTTTCAATAAAGTCAAATTCCAAGCTTTCGTTCTCTCTGTTATTTTCTTAAACTTCCTGTTTTCATTCTTCTTCCAACAAATTTTCTTCAGCTGTTTTTCCTCCGTCAACGATTTTCTATCACCAACGTTGATTTCCTCTGTCAAAAGACATCATGTAGGTGAATGTTTACCTAGTGGAATTTTTGTTGAAAGTTTGTTTGAGTTTTATCTACTCTATTGTGTAAGATGTGAAACTTTACAAATACTAGAGCAGTTTCCAAACTTAAAGTTCTCGACTTTTGTTGGAGTTCTAGATACGAAAGAAAAGATTGTAATGACATTGATTTGAATGTGTTGGAAGGGCTTCAATCACACAAAAACTTTAAAGCCTTGAGAATTGAAAACATTATAGGTGACCTCTACCTAGTGGTATTTTTGTTGAAAACTTGTTTGAGTTTTATCTACATTATTACAGAAGATGTGAAAATTTACCAATGCTGGGACAGTTCTCCAAACTAAAGGTTCTTGACATTTGTTGCCTCTAATGTATGTTTTAAATGGAGTTCTAAATCTAAAATAAAAGATTATAATAACAATAATGTGAATGTGTTGTAAGGACTTTAACAACACAAATTTTCGAGCCTTAACGATTGAAAAATTTTGATTGACAACTTGTTTGATTTTATCTACACTATGGCGGAAGATATGAAACTTTACCAATGTCTGGATAGTTCTTCAAACTAAAGGTTCTTGAAATTTGTTGCCTCTAATGTATGTTTTAAATGGAATTGTAGATCTAAAAGAAAAGATTGTAATGACAATAATTTGAATGTATTGTTGGGACTTTAATAACACAAATTTTCGAGCCTTAACGATTGAAATCTTTGTATGTGAACTTCTACATAGTGATATTTTTGTTGACCACTTGTTTGAGTTTTTATCTATACTATTGAGATGTGAAACTTTACAAATGGTGGACAATTATCCAAACTAAATGTTCTCGATATTCGTTGTCTCTGATGAATGTTTTCAATGGAGTTTTAGATACGAAAGAAAAGATTGTAATGACAATAATTTGAATGTGTCGGAAGGGCTTCAACCACAAAAACTTTCGAGCCTTAAGGATCGAAAGCTTTATAAGTGAACTTATACCTAGTAGTATTTTTGTTGAATTTTATCTACATTATTGTGGAAGTTGTGCAAGTATACCAATGCTTGGACAGATCTCCAAACTCAAGGTTCTTCACATTTCTTGCCTCTGATGCATGTTTTCATTAGAGTTCGTGATATGAAAGAAAATATTGTAATGTTAAGCACAACTCTTTATTGGAAATACTCGCACTTTTTGTTAACATCCTCTATAGAATACTACTACACTTTGCTCTACTTGAGGGAGGATTTCATGAGATGAAAACCTTCGTAGGGTGGAGGGTTGTTAATAAGCGTGACTAGACAATATATTACTCGAATACCTAAATAATTTTACTAAAATATCTAGGTAATATTATTTCTAAAATACCTAAACCATTTTTCTAAACATCTAAATATATTTATTCCTAAAATATCTAAATCATTTTCCTAAAATATATAGACAAATGAGCTTATACAATTTTTGAGTTTGACTCTATGCGCTAGTGATGATATTTTAACACTTCTCCCATCACTAGTATTGACTCTTTTAACTTCATCTTCTATACTATGAGCGCTCATAATCGATATGCTCTCTCATCATCACCATGAGCGCTAGCTCATCTTCTTCTATGACACATAGTATCTCTACATCTCATTCATCCTCCATCTCTTTTTCGGAGGTTGCCACATTGCTTTCAATAGACTTTTTCCTCGACCAATAATACCTGGACGTGTGACCCTTCTTCCTGCAATTGTAGCAAATACCTTCAAATCTCTTCCCTTGAAAACTCTTTTGGTTGTTCTTCTAAGCTTTCCAAGGTTGTGTAGTTTCTTAGTGGTTTCTTCCTTTGTCACCATTTTTTGTATTCATGTGGCTTATTGTTGTTCCCACTTTTAGTTGAGTAGAGTGTTTCTTCTTCAATCTTCAACGTGATGCCTTCCATTTGCTTAGCCATGACTTCTTGGCTGCCTAAACAATTTTCAAACTCTACAAATGATGGTTGAGCAGACTATCCTTGTACAGCAATAGCGAAGCATCTATACTCTAGTCGCAATCCGTGGATATTTATCCTCTTCATTCGAGCGTCTCCAATGATGAACTTCAGGTCTAGTTCAGTAATATCCAAACATATCGACTTGACCCTATGGAAGTACTAAACAATCGTCATGTCACGTTGTGAAATTGATAATAGCTCGTTCTCAAAAGTTGTAGTCTCGTATCATTCTTTTTTGAGAAAAACATCACGAACGTGTCTCATGCTTCTTTTGATGTCTTGTCATCCCAAATGTGTTCTAAGATCTCTTCTTCGATTGTGGTTTTCAAGATAAATATTGTTTTGCCTACTTTGATTCTCCCTTTGCGCAAGGCGCCATTAGAATCCTCCTCTGACGGCGTAGTTTCACTCTTGCCAACGACTTCCCAAAGGTCATGTTCTTATAAATAAGACATCATGCATGTTGCCCCCGTGTTGTAGTTTTTGAGTTTCTTGATTCCTCCAACGATTTTGAAATCACTCATCGTTTTAGTTATACCTCAGTAATACCAAACGAGCTTTTTTCAACATAAAACTTACAGAGTCACGGACTACTCATGACACAAAGAAACTCAAACACTAATAATCTCAAGAAATTGTGTTCGATGTAGAAGATTAGACATAACTGCAACCACAGAGCATACTAAAAATTCTAAGAGATCAGACAACCCACACAAACCTCGCTCTCATACTGGATTGATGAACATAACTCTTTGTGGGAAACATTCACACTATTTATTAACACCAATCAAGAAGATATTACAAGACACTCTTGAGAAGAGCTTACAAGGTATTCTATAGAATACTACTTCACTTGGCTCTACTTGAGACTGTCTGTGATTTTTTGGGATGAAAACCTTGGTCAGGTGGAGGGGTGTTTATAGGAGAGGCTAGATAATTTATTCCTAAAATATCTAATCATTTATTTCTAAAATACGTAAATCATTTTCCTAAAATGAGTAGACAATGGACTTATACGAGTTTGACCTTATCGAGCTAATCATGATATTTTAACATGTAATGACAATCTTTCAAGCTCTGAGGATCGAAAACTTTATAGTTGAACTTCTACTTAGTGGTATGTTGAAAACTTGTTTGAGTTTTATCTACCCTAGTGGAAGATGTGAAACTTTACCAATGCTTGGACAATTATGTTGGCTTTGCCTTTGATCTCACTTTAACTAATTTCAATAAATTAATTGATTGATGTTTTGATGATAACAAATCTACTTCTAATTATTAACTATTTTCAGTATTTTGAACTATCCACAATATAAGGTCGGGAATAACGATTACAACGACTTTTCAATTACTCAAATCAAAGCTAAAACGAAGAAATTAGAGTCGAGGCAATATACCCGACGTGATGATGTGGCAGCAAAATCAAAATGATGGACAAATCAAAATATATCAAATTTATAATGTTGGAAGAGTAACCAATGGTGGAGTTTTTCTTATTTCTAAATAAAATTATTTTTACAAAATATAAATTTGAATCTAACAGTTACTTACACCGATTTTTATTATTACTATATTATATTATTATATTTTAAAATTTTGGTAGTTACTCACATCGTTTTTATTATTATTATATTATTATATTTATAATAAATTTTGAATTTTCGTTTGATCGTTACTCACATAAATTTTTATTATTATTATATTAAAAATTTTAAATAAATGAATTTCAAAAATTTTCTTATTTATTTACTTTTGATCTCCACCTTCCATTATTCCTAACACCATCCAATCCAATGGTCAATATTAATTCGTACATTTTGCCACTTTTCTCCTTTATATAATCTCATCTTCCCCCACTTTTTAAAATACACTACTTACATACATTCTCCAATCCTCATTTGTTCAAAGTTTCCATTGTTTGTTGCTCTCTCCAAGCTTACAATTTATTTCTCTTCATCTTATTCTTGAGAGTGATTATTATTGTACTGTGAGAAAATAGTTGTGAGTGTCCTTGTAAATTACTCTTTGAGAGAGTTGTGGTGTGTTATTATCAACTAAAGAGGTCCAAATGGGTAATTTTGTGTGTTATTATCAACTAAAGGGGTCCAAATGGGTAATTTTGCCCCTCTAGCCACTAAAGGGGTCCAAATGGAACCCTAGCAATTGTGTGACAAAAGAGGAAAAGAGAGGAAGAGAGTTTTGAGAGAAAACCTAGAGAGAAGAAAGAAAGAACCATCAGAAAACTCATCGGACCACAGCTGAAAGTTGCCAGCCACGATCTAATGACAAGGACTTCTTGGAAGGAAGAAGAAGATGTTGGTATTCGGAGTCCCGTTTTCCATCACGAGATCGAGAAAATCGGCAAGGTAAGATCTTGATCATTTTTCTCAAATCTAGAACTCTCTGTTGTGAATCAAGGTCTGAAATTTTGACATGCTCATCTAGAGGGAATTCTCCACAAGATTCATGAAGGAAACCAGCTCTGGTCCGAAGGTGAAGATTCGAGCCGATTTCCAAAAACGGAGGAGAGAGAAAAATTTTCGACAAGTCACGTGTCAAACCGCCCTAGTGAAGTACGATTGCAGAATCCAACCCGCACGTGACACTTGCGACTAGACTTCGTTTGGGTTCATGGTGGCGGCGTGTGAGGACGCGTGGCAACACGTGGGAGCGTGTGAGTTTCTGTTTTCCGTCCGTCAAACTTTTGTTTGCCCGATTTCTGCCCGATGTTTTTATGCGAATAGGGACCTAATTGGGGAAAATCAATATTTTTAGACACTTTACGGGCATGGAAACGCTAGCGAAGGGGCACACATCAACAAAGTAAGTCACCACCCGGTATTTAGGAAGAAATACTTGTAGGATTCGCTTGGAATTCATGCATACTAGTACATTTGCATTAGATTAGTTTTCCATGAATGAGATTAGGCAGATTAATTTTTTTTATGAGCGTATTGGGTAAATTATCTGGGTGTTGCTTGTCTGCTTTAATCTTCCGTTATATGTATGCATATGTTTAATTCATGTTGAAATAGTAAACTCAACGTTTCGGGCACTTGAGGAATAACCTTGCCCTGTTGAGCGCAAACTCCGCTTTCCGGGTGTATGATGGATGCCATCACTCCATGGAGTATGCACATCTAATTTGCATGAATTATATATGATAATATTAGACGACGATTGCATGCACACTCTGTTATTTTCCATAACCCATTACTATGTTAAGCCCAGGGAATTGTAGTTAGGAGTGACAAGTCACTAAGTCTAGATACAACCTTCTTCTAGGAACCTAACAAATTACCACAACGAAGAAGTACCTTATGAGTGTTCTTAGACTGCTAGTTGTCTGATCTATGTCTGTAGTTTAGTGGGAGGACTAGAGGTCCTAATCAGTTCTTATTGCTCCTAGTCGTTTCGCATGGGAAATGTGTCCCCACATAGTATAGTCCATTAGCTATATGGGAACGGATTGGGTTGCGCCCCCCAGGGGGACTATTACAGGCTTATGAGGTATTCAGCAAACCCCTAGGCAAGATACCATGTAGTCTCAATTAGCCATGTAAGGGTAGCACCTCGTAGAGAGATACCGGTTAGTCCAGCTTAGCATAAGCAACTCTTAGGTATCAAATGAAAGGACAGAGATCCAGTGAAGCTCCAAAGAGCAAGTCCCAAGGGGCGAGCCCCAAATGAACTAAGATTAGAACCAGACGTCAAGTAGGTAGCTTACTTAGTATAATTTTTATACTCATCCCATTTTTCCTATTTTTTTTTTCAGGTGTTCGTAGACTGTCGGTCGAGGTAAAGAAGCATTCGAGAGCTGTACAGCCACAGGGGGGGTTGTTCTAGAGGGTCATTCTCTTTTCGATTTTTTTTAGTCTTTTGTAAATTTTCCTCTGAATTTGTATTTTCTCTTATTTTGTAAATTTGAATCCTCTTTTCAAACATTTGAAACTTACACTTCTCCTTCTATTTTGATTTTATTAGATTTTCGTTTTTAATCTTTTACTCTTCTTTTCTCTTTCTTTTTGTTTGTTTTTGATTTTGTCTTTTGGGTCCTGGTCCGAGTTTCGAAGCCTAAAAAATCGGGTCGTGACGAGAACCATGGACAAAATTGCTACTCTATCAAATTGTAAAACGTTTCCTCATTTCAAAAGCTTAACCTTCCTTTTTGTTGGAAACTAACGAATATTCTAAACCTTTTTTCCCCCAAAGCTTCAATCTCCTACATAAAAACCCTACAACAAACTCCACAAGCAAAAGCACGAAAACCTCGAAAAGCTCCAAAACAACAATCTAGCTGTGAGCTACAAGGTTGTTCATTATGACCCTCAACAATAGCACAACAATCTAGTTCAACCACCACAACCGAGGCTTTCTTGGCCAACCAAGCTTCCTCCTCCAACGACTTGTCCTCCACTCTTCTTCCACCACCACCATCGCCTTCCTTCTCTGGTATTACTACGGCGTTTCAGACTTGGACTTCCTCCAACCTCGAATTAAAGGTCTGTGGCGGCAACACCCATTTCTGCATCTGCTCCGGCAAGAAGCCTGGTTTGTTCACCGCCGTTTGTTATGTTCTTGATAAGCATCAGATTGAGGTTGTTTCGGCTCATATCTCCTCGGATTTCCATCGCATGTTCTTTATGATTCAAGCCCATGTAAGTGCGACCTCTCTATGTATCTTTGTTTTTCATTTTTTTCCTTTACAAGGTTTGAATTTTAGTGTAAGATCTCACGCTTGTTGGAGAGGAGAACGAAACATTCCTTATAAGTGTATGAAAATCTCTTCCTATTAGATGCATTTTAAAACCTTGAGGGGAAGCTCGAAAGGAAAAACCAAAATTCTTTCTTGATTTGATCAAAGATTTTGTTCTTCGAATATTTTGTATATTTTTGTATTCTTTAACAAAAATGGAAACTTAAAGAACAAAAACAAGAAATGAGAAACGAAAACAAACTCTAATGAAATCTTATCGAGTTAATTTTTGAGAGTTGTTATTTAAAATGAGTTCTTTTGACGATGCATGCGTATGGAAGTTGCGATGGATTCGGGGCGCAATGGTGGCAGAAGAAATGTTCAAGCAAGTTGCGTAGGAGATCATCTTCTGATTGTCTTCTTGATTGGAGACTCCAACATTCTCTCCACCATGAAATCTTTTGCATGAACTTTACTGCTGCAGAATTTTCTGCGGTATGCATGAACCCACCTATGGGTTTGTAATTAATTTTGGATCCGAAAATAAAGAGAACCTTTAGACGAAGGTTGAGGGAGAAAAAGAAAATGACATAACAAAATATATAGCAAATAGAACTTTGAGCATGTGATGGCTAATCAAGAGAGAATTACTGCTATAGTCATTCATTTAGCAGATGATTGAGAAAGAGCAATTCGAGCATATGCACACCCGCTGTGGAAGAGCTAAATTTGTGCATTATAAGACCAAAAATGCAAGCAACCACTTTTGAAATAAAGCCCATGATGTTTCAAATGTGGCAAACCATTGAGCAATTCCCTTATTCTTTGAGGGATGGTGCTAAATCATGGTTGAATATTTTAGCACCGATAACAATTGATTCTTGGAATAGTCTAACAGAAAAAATTTTGCTCAAGTATTTTCCACCCACTAGAAACGCAACCACTTTTGAGATAAAGCCCGTGATGTTTCAAATGTTGCAAACCATTGAGCAATTCCCTTATTCTTTGAGGGACCGTGCTAAATCATGGTTGAATATTTTAGCAACGAGAACAATTGATTCTTGGAATAGTCTAAAAGAAAAAAAATTTGCTCAAGTATTTTTCACCCGCTAGAAACGCACGGTTTAGAAATGAGATTGTTGCTTTTCAACCTTTTGAAGATGAGACATTAAGTGAATCTTGGGAAATATTTAAGCAAATGCTTAGAAAGTGTCCTCCGCATGAATTACATACAAATGGAGACTTTCTACAATGGATTAAATATTGTCACCAAACAAGTAGTTGATGTTTCCGCCCATGGAACTATTTTGTCAAAGACATACAATGAAGCATATGAGATTTTAAAGAGAATAGCATCTAACAATTGTCAATAGGCCGATGTGAGAAGTAATTCAGGAAAGAAGACCCAAGGAGTACTTGAAGTTGATACTTTGTCCTCTATCAACGCTCAACTAGCTTCGGTGCCTAATATTTTACAAAATCTAGCATTCGGACAAGGCTCAATGACCAAAGCACAAGTCCATACAACTGCTGTAATGACCCAGTCAACAGCTGAATTTTGTGTATATTGTGGAGAGGAACACACTTTTCATCAATGTCCAAGCAATCTGGTCTCAATTTTTTTTGTGGGGAATCAAGCTAGTCAAGGCAACCCAAAAAATAATCCCTTCTCAAATACTTATAATCCAGGGTGAAGAAATCATCCAAACTTCTCATAGAATGGACAAGGCTCATACAACCAACAAATGTCACCTAAAAAGATTTATCCTCTAGGTCTTGGATTACAAAATCAATTGACATATAGTCCTCAACAAGTCAACACCCAAGGGAAAGGAACTAGTCAAGCTCAACACATACCGGGAACATTGCTTGAGAGCCTAATAAAGAAATATATGGCTAAAAATGATATTGTGATATAAAGTCAGCAAGCATCCTTGAGAAATTTGGAAGTTCAAGTAGGTCAATTAGCAAATGAGTTACAAAATAGACCTCTTGGTAAGCTGTCAACAGACACCGAAATGCCAAAAAGAAAGGGCATGGAGCAATGTCAAGCAATAGAATTAAGAAGTAGGAAAGAAGTACCCAGCAGAGGAGAAAAACTTAAAGAACACAATGATAGTCACTCTAAAGAAGTTGCTGATACACAGCAGAAAAAGGAGGAAGCTGCTGTGTAGGAAGAGCACATCAAAAATTATGCAGAAGCTGTCGTACATAAAAGACACAACAAAAATTATGCAGAAACTATGAAGCCTCCTAAAACGCAAACAGCAGTCAGCAGTGAACAAGAAAACAGAACATACATCTTTTTCACAAAGAATAAAAAGTAACAATGAAGAAGTCCACTTTGAGAAGTTCATGGATATATTTAAAGAAATTCATAGGTAGTACCATTGAATGAAGAGTGTAGTGCAATACTGAAAAACAAGATTCCGGCTCATTTACAATTCCAATATCAATAGAAGGGAAGAAGTTATGTCAAGCATTTTGTGATTTGGGATCAAGCATTAATCTAATGTTGCTATCTATTCACAAAAAGTTGGGTATGGGTTAAGCTACACCAACTACAGTCACTCTTCAACTAGCAGACCGATCTTTCACTTATCCAGAAGGTAAAATTATAGACATCCTAATTCAAGTGGACAAGTTAATTTTTCAGTAGATTTTATCATTTTGGATTATGAAGCGGACCATGATGTATCAATTATCTTGGGGAGACCATTTTTGAAAACCAAAAAAATATTGGTAGACGTCCACAAGGGAACTATAATGTTGAGAATGAATGATCAACAATTAGAATTTAATATAAAAAACAACATGAAATATCCGCAGTAGTAGAGGAATGCTCACACAATTTATAAATTGACAGAGAATTCAACCGCTGATAGTTGAAACAGCAACAAGAAGAAGACAACAACTACAATAATTGCGCTACACAGCAAGCAGAATTGGAGAACTCGTAAGAGTTCTTGAATCACTGGAATTAGAGAAAAGAATAAATTCATCACTAAAGTTATCTATTGATTACACACCCTTGAACTACATCTTAGAAGAATAACTATTTGATATATGGGAGATAGACTTCACAAAATTATTCCCACCCACTAAAGGATTGAGAGATTCAAAGGGGCATCATTTATTGGACAATAGATAGCTAAAAAAAATAAAAAGAGGAGGGAGTTAGTCACAATTTGCAAACAAATATATGAATATCTAAGTAAACCAAGTTAGTTTTTCTTCCCTATTTTATTTATGCACTTACATAGTTATCTTCACTTTCCTTGTAATAATAGTTTTTTAGATTTTTTTTTTTCTTTTTTTTGAATGACTTGCATGCCCCAAGGAAGTTAGCTAATTTTTGTACATGAATTAGGGAGATTTAGATGTCGTTAGAAATGTTAATTTAAGCGTATACAGGAGACTAATTACACTTAGTGCATGCTAGGATGTGATTGATGAGAAATATTATTCTCTTGTAGTGCACGTGGCCACATAGTTGTCTTGTTCATTTTTATTTGCATGTGATTTTATTTTATTTAAATGTTGTACACTTTCTCATCCAACTACATGTCAAGGCGACACCATCGAAGAAATTGTTTAAGACATCCTAAAAGATTTTCTAATCCCTCTGAGGAAAGAAATTCGTATGGAAAAGAGAAATAAAAAGAAAATAATCCTTATGCATTCTCGGGTAAGCTTGAAATGGTAAGAAAAGGGTTGCTAAACATCATAATTCACATGTTGCAGCAGACTTGAAGCAGCAGCACCAACAGCTAGATTGATATCAGATTTACAATAACAGTATTTTCAAGTTGCCCCAAAAAAAATTCATGATGTCTAAAGACAAGGGAATTCTCTGAACACACCCTTTACAATCTTATTATCTTATTTAGAACCATGCATTCATATTTTGTTGTTTGTTTATTGTTTTTGTTTTGTTGATTGCATATAATTTTGAATGATGTCCATGCATGCACCCTAGAAACATGAGTTTTATTAGACAGGGTAATATATCATGCATTTTCGAATATGCAGTAGAGTTGTTTTATACAAAACTAGGGATCCATTGTGAAATGTTTCAATAGGACAATAAAACATAGGTGAGGGATGTGTTTCTCTAAAAAAATCATAACTCGAAGAAAAAATGGAGGGTTAAGAAAATTAAAGCTCAAATCGAAAGGAGTATTCATTAAAGTTAAGGTGAGGATTCAATCTATTATAATTCATCTTAATCAACAAGAATTTCCATAATTCACCAAACCTTAGACCATTTTCCCAACAAAAATAATAAACAAGAGCTCTTTCACACCTCAATCTACTTCTAAGAATGATTTCACACCCACACTAATGCTCACTGAGGACACTGACTAGTTTAAGTTTGAGGGTATTAAAGCAATTCTACAAAAAAAAAATTGTCTTAATTGCTCGTTGTAAGACAATCTGCATCACCAATTGAGGTGTCTAAATCAAATGTAATGGAGATGTAAAAAAAAAAAATTATCCTTATTGTTTTGGTAAGTTGCATCACAAATGTGGTCATACTGAAAACTTCAGGATGCTAGCAAGAGAGTCGAGCTAAGGGAGAATGAGTGTTAGTCTATATAGTCATCTCTTGAAAACTTGGGTGATTTGCTGCACAAGTGAAGACACCTAGAGAATAGGGGATGACATAAAGGATTCATGTGACAAAAAAAATTATGATAACAAAAAATTAATGAACTAAATTATGAAGTCAAATCACAAAAGCAAAGATAAAAGAAATGGTAATCATTCCACAAAAGTATTTTGGGGTATACTGTAGAAGTTAGGAAATGTGTTATTTTTCTTGTAAGATGGTGAATTGGGGAGAAAAACCTGAGTTGGGGAGGAATATAAGTAATATGATCTAAATCATGCTTATTTGAATACTCTACAAACATAAATATATATAGAAAAAAATTGTTAATGAGAAAAAAAAAATGAAAAGGGGAGAGAATGATGGCAAGTTTGGGGTGTAATAACTCTAAAAAAAAAAATAATAAGTTATATCAAACCTTTTTAGAGTTAACTTTGCACTGGTATTCACCATTTTCTCATTAATTGCTCTATTTATTCTAATTAGTATACATGAGATAGCCCATTGTTGTTTAATATGAAAAGAATATCAATTTTCATAAATTGAGCTTAATTATATACTTAATTAAGTTATTTGGTAAAATTCCAAAACATTGAACTATGGTACCGTAGGAAATTTGTAAATAACATTTCTTGCAAATCTGGAAATAAATTGCTGATCCTGATGCTGAAGCAATTTGAAAAGCAAATTTTCGAGGATGACATGGAAATTTTAATCCACATCAGCAATCCACATTGACTACCAAATTAGAAACATCCTAGGTGGACGATTTTATCATTTCTCAGCCCTAAATGAGAAGAATCAAACATTATAAAAGGAAAATGATACCTAAGAAGGGGGAGAGCTGCATCTTGAGAAGAAAATTGGATTAGATAACAGAGTCTCTACTGCTGTGAACTACTGTGAAACTAGAGAAGAAGAAAAACCCTAATTCGACAGCTGTTGATAGCAAAAGGAAAAGAAAACTAAGAATGATAGATTAGGGCAAAGAAGTGGACGTGAGAGCTCAAAGAACGAGAACTTCTATTGAAAAATAGCAACAAAACTAGATAAATCTCTTATTCCATACTCTATTTTCTTATTCTATCAATTTAATATGATTGAGACGTGAGTTCCTCTGTTTAATTCAGCTTGTATGGAGAGCTAACTTTATATGGAGGCAAGAGAGTTTTTTTTATAGTTTAAGTATGTTGATGGTATGATTTTAGTTTATTAAAGAGTTGTTGTTAATGATTTACATGTGTGTTTAATTAGTTAATTTACATACATAGTTGTTTTGTTATTCGGGAGAAGAGAGGGAGTAATGAAATCCTCTTTTATACTCTGGTTCCATTGCAAGGACTTGAAGGTAATAGAACGGTTAGGAATAATTCTTCTCCTAGATCCTTGTTAATAGAAAAAAAAGGATTGTGGAAGTAATCACTATGCATGACCCTCCGAAGTGAGCTTGATAATCTATTAAAATGAACTAAAATCTACCATAAAATTCGAACTTATTTATTTAATCTCTCTTAGCTGAACCCTCATTATAGTTGATTTTCTATCATTTTCTATTGTTCGACAACAGTGGCACTCTGCATTAGTTTTGTTTAACTAGTTAAAATCACCAACACTCATTTGAATGTTACCCAAAAACTCACTTAATTTCCAGCGATAAAATTAACCAAAAAGATAGGTTCTCTGGGGAATCGATAATTTACTTATTACTTGTTACTTATGATAGTGTATACTTGCATTGATTCTTGTGAATTTTATATCATTTTATTATATATATCCACAAGGGATCAAGCTGATAGTGAAAGCTCTCATGTTTGCCAATATTCAGCCCTTTTGTAAATAAGTTTGTCACTTGGTCATTTGTCTTGATCTGTTGCATCTCGATTTCTTTCTTTAGAACTTTCTCTCTAATGAAATGGTAGTGCACCTCCACATGCTTTGTTTTAGCATGAAACACCAAATTTTCTGCTAGGCGAGTCACAGATTTGTCACAATGAAGTGGTATTGGATAGTCAATTTTATGGTGTCAGTCTTCCATTAAGAGTTTTAGACGTGTACTTTCCTGAGCTATTCCAGCTGCTGCTTTGTACTCTGCTTCTCTAATTAACAATGATACTGTTGATTGTCTTTTGCTACACCAAGTATTCTCAAACCAAGTTTGAACACATACCCAGTGCTTGATCTTCAGGTATCTTGATATCATGCATAGTCAGCATCAAGGTATTTGACTAGCTTGTGGTCTTCGCGTCTTTTGTACAAACGATCATAATTGATTGTACCTTTGACATATCTCAAGTCCCATCGAGCCGCATTCAAATGGGGCTTCTTCAGACTTCGCATATACTGACTAATGACTCCAACTTTATTTTTGAATTTCTTCAGTTAGTCCATGTAGAACTCTCTATTTAACTCTCTATTCAGGAAATCATTCTTCGTATCCATCTGTCATAATTTCCAATCTTTATTTACCATAAGTATTGGAGGAACTTGTACAATAGTGATCTTCGCCACTGGACTAAACGTTTCGTCATAGTTTAGTCTATATTGTTGAGAGAACCCTAGATCTACAGTTTGAGTTTTGTATCTCACGATTGATCCGTTCGGGATACACTTTATTTTGTAAATCCACTTGCAAAAGATAGATTTAACATCTCCTAAAATTAGCACTAGTTCCAAAGTCTGATTTTGCTACAAGGCTATAATTTCTTCCTCCATTGCCTGTTGCCAAGCATTATTTTGTGATGTTTCTTCATACGTCTCTAGCCCTTTAACTTCGTCTTTTATAATAACTGTATTGACATTCTTTGAATTTAGCTTTTGGATTCTTTCTGATCATCTGAGTTGTTGAGGTGTCCTTTGTTTTTTACTACGATTACTTGGTTGAGTCACTTCATGCTTACCAACACCAGTGTCACTTGGATCTTCGGGCACATCAACACTTAAACAAATGTGTACAGTTTGCTCCCCATTTTTTTGTGGAAGAATTTCTTCAATGTTGTCCAAGTTTGATAATACTTCTTTCACCAAGGTCCACCCTTCTTCTATTGCGTCACTCTGATCGTCAGTCATGTGGTTTGAGCATCTTGAATCAATGATCCAGTCATCCTCGTAATCGATAAGTTCTCCCATCATCACCATGAGCGGTAGCTCGTCTTCTTCTATGGCACATAGTGCTTCTGCATTCCACTCCTCCTCCATCTCCATGTTAGAGGATGCCACGTTGCTTTCAACAGAATTTTCTTGGACCAACAATCCCTGGACATGTGGCCCTTCTTTCCGCAATTGTAGCAAATACCTCCAAATCTCTTCACTAGAGATTTATTGTTGTCATTCTTCTGAGCTCTTCCTGGTTGTGCATTTCCTTGATGGCTTTTTCTTTTGTTACCATTTTTGTATCCACGTTTGGTAGACGACTTATTGTTGCTCCGACTTTCACTTGTGTAGAGTGCTTCTTCTTCATCTTGTAATGTGATTCCTCCCATTTGTTTAGTCATGGCTTCTTGACTTGCTAACAAATTTTCAAATTGTACAAGTGATGGTTGAGTGGGCCATCCTTGTACGTCAATAATGAAGCTTCTATATTCTAGTCGCAATTCGTGGATAATGATCCTCTTCAATCGATCTTCTCCAATTGCACACTTCGGGTCTAGTTCAGTAATCCCTCGGCAGATCGAATTGACTTTGTGGAAGTACTGAGCAATCGTCGTGTCACATTGTAAAATTTTTTGCGGCTCGTTCTCCAGAGTTGCAGCCTCATATCGTTCTTCTTTGAAAACAGCATCATGAACGTGTCTCATGCTTTTTTCAGTGTCTTGTCATCCCAAATATGCTCTAACATCTCTTCTCTAATTGTGGTCTTCAATGAAAACATTGTTTTGCCTGCTTTAATTCTCCATTTGTCGCTGTTAGAATCCTCCTCTGGCGACGTAGTTTCACACCTGCCAATGACCTCCCAAAGGTCTTGTCCTTGTAAATAGAACATCATGCATGTTGCCCACATGTTGTAGTTATTGTTGAGTTTCTTGATTCCTCCTACGATTTGGAAGTCACCCATCGTGTTGACAATACCTTAGTAATACCAAACAAGCCCTTTCGACACAAAACTTGCAGTGTCACGGACTACTCACAACACAAATAAACTCACTCGCTAATAATTTCAAGAAATCATTTCTGATGTGGAAGATCAGGCAGCGCTGTAGTCACAGAGCATACTAAAAATTTCAAGAGATGAGACAACCTACACTAACCTTGCTCTCATACCAGATTGTTGAACACAACTCTCCATAGGAAACACTCGCACTCTTTATTAAGACCAATCGAGAAGAGATTAAAAGACACTCTATAACATACTACTACACTTTGTGCTTTGTATTTGTTCATATGATAACCTTGGTAAGATGGAGGGGTATTTATAATAGAGACCACACAATTTATTCATCAAATTTCTCAACATTCTTTTACTCGTGAATCATTTTCCAAAATTTAGTCCAAAAGCCCTAAATCATTTTCCTAAATTTATTCCTAAAAATCCCTAAATCATGTTC
This sequence comes from Cucurbita moschata, assembly GCF_002738365.1. Classification (NCBI taxonomy): domain Eukaryota; kingdom Viridiplantae; phylum Streptophyta; class Magnoliopsida; order Cucurbitales; family Cucurbitaceae; genus Cucurbita; species Cucurbita moschata. The sequence goes on along the minus strand of NW_019268561.1, from coordinate 1,588,215 downwards.
CTTAACATAAATATACAATCACTCACACAATTGTTGGGTTTAACATTTTAACATGCTCTAGACATTGTTTAAGACACAGGTCTTACAGATGCACATCTATAAAAATTTCCTATTGAGAAAAATCTAAAACTTTATTTAACAGAAGGAGAGAAGTATCCAAGCAAATAAAGACCGTTGATTGGCAGATTAATATATTTAACTGTTACGAGGCTTGACACAGTATATTCAGTTCCTATGCTTTTAGTCAATTTATGCATGAACCAAGAAAACCATATTGGGAGACAGCAATTCGAGTTCTGAGATACATCAAATGTACTCCTAATCAAGGACTTCTAATACCATCTAAAAACAATTTAAGATCACAAGCATATTGCGATCTTGATTGGGGTGGTTGTTGAACTACCACGTCTATTTCTAGGTTCTGCATCTTCCTACGAAATTCAACTATTTCTTGAAAGTCTAAAAAGCAAACCAATGTGTTCAGATCATCAACAGAAGTGGAGTATCGAGCTATGACAAATACTTGTTTAGAGTTAACTTGGTTGAGGTACATTCTTCAATACTTGAAAGTTTCGCTGTCCGAACCAACATTGTTGTATTGTGATAATCAAGAAACATTGCATATAACAAACAATCTAGTTTTTCATGAACATACGAAGCACATTGAAATATATTGTCATATACGGGAAAAGATACAAGTTGGAATCATCAAACCGTATGTTTCGACTAAAATGCAATTGCAGATGTTTTCACTAAAGCTTTAGGAAGGCAGCAATTTAATCTTATGAAAGACAAGTTAGGTGTGATTGACATACACTCTCCAACTTGAGGGAGAGTATTATGAAATTTGAATTAAAATATAAAGATATTTGTGAAGTATATTTTGTCGAATAACTATAATTAGTTTTAGAATATATCTTAGATATCTGTAATTAGTTAATATTATTAATATATCTTAGATATCCATAATAGTTCAAGCTCATCGCAACCATATATTATCCACTTTGGCCTGTTACGTATCGCGTCAGCCTCACGATTTTAAAAGGCGTCTTTTAGGGAGAGACTTCCACACTCTTATAAAAATACTTCATTCCCCTCTCCAATCAAAGTAGGATTTCAAATACTTCAACCCAACAATCTAAACTAATGAAATTATATTTTTTCGTTCATCATGAACCCTCGATAAACTACGCTCGAATTAGCTAAAAGAAAATATAATATATTAAAAGAAAAAACAAAAATTAAAAAGAAAAAAACATTTTAAAAAGTTGAAAAGATTAAGGAGGTTTGTTACTTAGTAACGTTCCCCTATGTTAAGAATCTCACAACCACAAAGCAACAAACCTCACTTTTGTTTATAATTTAAAATTTGAGCCATTCACCACCCTTTTGTGTTAGGTAAAACGTCCCTACTTTTTACTTACTTCTTGGGATTTCCAACCCCTTCTTTCTACTTTATCAATGGATAATTATCATTAAATTACTAACTTTTTTGTTCCAATTATGAACCATCATTTGCAATTATGAACCAAACCAGCTAATATTAATTTATTAAGCATATTTAATTATTTAATTACGAGCCTTACATCACATTTCAATACGTTTAATTATCTCTAAATCAGTGTATCATTATCCTCCTTAGTTTTAATTATCTATTTATTTATATGATTTAATTATAACAAAAGTTTCAATATTTCTCGCAACGACGGTTACATGCAACTCCGGAAATTAGGTAAGTCGAGACAAAATTATTGTTGTGAGTGTTTTTTTCCTCTCATTACCATAATTATTGTGTACCCACAGATTGAATTTTATTAATAATTATATTAATTTAAACTTTATAGATGTAGCGATGTAGTTTAGGTAAATTCATACATTAACAAAGTTGGGAGGTTTTATTGATATAATCTTGAGTGGAGTGGAATTTATTTATAGAATAATAGATTTGGTTCATTAATAAAAAGGGAATCCATTATTTTGTTTCATTAAATGTGTAATAATGTAAATGAATCCAAATGAACTAAGAAAATTACATTGTTTTGAGTCAGTAAAATTTGAAAATTACCTAAGTAAGAGACAAGGGAAGAAAGCAAAGGCAGGACAGTGGAAGGTGGGTCCCGAGGTCGAGGATATTAAGGACGCATCCGTTTTTGTTTTGTAGCGCCGTAACGCCCACCATCTGATCATTGTTATGCTCTGTCTCCTAACTACTCTCTCCATTTTCCACCACCTTTCTTATATAAACTCCCCCTTCCCTCCTTGTTCCTCACTTTCCTCCACCGCCGCCGCCGCCCTCCATGGCTGCCCCTCACAATATTTGGGCCTTCCTCAACTCCGGCAGTGATGTCGATATCGACATCGACCTTGACGATGATAATGACAACGACAATAGCAACGACAAATCCCCTGCCAACACCGACCTCTTACCTCCCCTGCCTTTGTCGGGAAGGAAGAGGGAGGCGGTGGAGGGGAGACCGGGTGGAGGTGGAGAGTCGACCGAACATGAAATTCATATTTGGACGGAGAGGGAGAGGAGGAAGAGGATGAGGAATATGTTCTCTAATCTTCATGCTTTGATTCCTCACCTTCCTCCTAAGGTAACTTTTTTTGTTTTTTTTTTTTTTTTTTTTTTTTTTTTTTTTTTTTTTTTT
>NW_019268561.1:1537578-1585286 GCF_002738365.1 Cucurbita moschata | reverse complement strand
TTTTTTTTTTTTTTTTTTTTTTTTTTTTTTTTTTTTTTTTTTTTTTTTTTTTGTTCATCTCATCCATTGAACAAAACTCTTGTTTTTGTAAATTTTGAATTTTTATATATTTTTTTTAATTGTTTAATTGTGATATTATATGTCAAAATGAGCTTGGTTGAACTATAATTAACATATATTTTTAATTAAAAAGTCAATGGTTTAAGGAGTTTATTAAATTTAAAAAAAATATTATTTTTTTTCTGGGTCCATATACTATCCAGTGATGTAACCTAACAAACTACCATTTACACAAGTTGAGTTGAGTTGAAGAAAGTTTTTGGATTGGTTGGATTTGTGATTCAAGTACTCTGCATAGAATTCACAAACCAACCGCTCGGTTAAATTGGGTTGTCGAGCTCTTTTTTTTAATTATTTTTAAAAAAATTCTACTTATCTACCCTACACGATGCATTAATAATTAAAATCTCAAAAAAAAAATTCAAGTATGAAATATTCCGAAGTTACAATGAGTCATGAATGATACAAACTTCAGATATTTTTAATGTTTATAATATCTGTAGAATAGGATAGGGTTAAGTTTTAACCTCCGATTAAATTTTTTTTTTTAAATCTTAAAATTATGTTATGTATATGATATTTATTTTGTGAAATAATAATTCAATAAGGGAACAAATGAAATGGCAGGCAGACAAATCAACTATAGTGGACGAAGCAGTAAACTACATAAAAACCGTACAACAAACCCTTCAAACACTCTACAACCAAAAGCTCGAAAAGCTCCAAAACAACAATCCAGCTGTGAGCTATAAGGCTGCTCATTATCATCCTCAACAACAACAGCAACAACAACAATCCAGCTCAACCACCACAACCCACCAAGCTTTCTTGACCGACCAAGCTTCTTCTTCCAACGGCATGTCCTCCACTCTTCTTCCATCACCACTGCCGCCGTTGCCGCCTCCTTTTTCTGATACTACTACGACGTTTCAGACTTGGACTTCCTCCCACCTCGTATTAAGTATTTGTGGCGGCGAAGCCCATTTCTGCATCTGCTCCGTCAAGAAGTCTGGCTTGTTCGCCGCCGTTTGTTATATTCTTGATAAGCATCAGATCGAGGTTGTTTCGGCTCATGTCTCCTCGGATTTCCATCGCACGTTCTTTATGATTCAAGGCCATGTAAGTGCGACCTCTCTATGCATCTTTGTTTTTCATTTTTTCCTTTACAAGGTTTGAATTTTAGTGTGAGATCTCACGTCCATTGGAGAGGAAAACAAAACATTCCTTATAAGGGTGTGGAAACCTCTCACTAGTATACGTGTTTTAAAAACTTTGAGAGAAAGCCCGAAAGGGAAAGTACAAAGAAGACCATATCTACTCGCAGAGGTGGGCTTGGACGGTTACATTTAGAAATCTCCTCCATTCTTTTCTTAATTTGAACAAAGATTTCGTTCATTGTTTCATGTTTTATTTTCTAATTATAAAATTGCACGTTTTATTTTCTAATTGTAAAATTGTAATGAATGGTGCAAATTATAATGGAATATATATTTTTTTTTATCGAAAGGGGTAAAAGAGAATCGAAACCGAACTCTAATAGATTCTTATCGAGTTAATTTCTAAGAGTTGTTATTTGAAATGAGTTCTTTTGACGAGAGCAGGTGAATGGAAGATGGGACGAATTCGGAGCAGCGATGGTGGCAGAAGAAATGTTCAAGCAAGCTGCCGGGGAGATCAACTTCTGGTTGTCTTCTTGATCGGAGTGTCGGATGTTCTCTCTGCCATGAAAGCTGTTGCATGAAGTTTGAGAGAGCTTAGATCATCATCATCAACATGGATCAATATGGCTACTCTATCTTGAAACTCTTCACTTCTGGGCCTAGATAAAATATATATATATATATATATGGAGTTGTTCATGTTGTCATGGTTCTATCTGCAAATATGATCCACTCCATAAACCCTAGATATAGTTTTGTCCAATTTTGGGCATAAAATAATGGACTTGTAAATGGTTCATAGTATAATGAAGCTTAAATTATGTTATTTGCTAATGAAATTTCTCCACAATATAGTATAATCTCGAATTTCTCCAAGTCGTCGAAAGTCATACAATCTTAACTACCAACGTTTAATCCATTTCAATTAATTTTGAATTTGAACCCAGTTTCAAGCGTATTTGCTAGAAGAAGATTTAGATCGTCAATTGTTAGTCCATCAAATTGTCGGTCGTCCAACCGGTAAATTTCTTTTCCTCTTTTTAGTCGTTTGTTGGTTGTTTATGGCTTGAAATTATGATGTACATTATATGTGTTTGCATTTCTCGATCCAAACATCAAAGTCATGAATATTTTTTTAACGCTCATTCTTTTCCTAACATTTTTTTAGGTAACAGCAAGGAACAACGGGTAGGATGACAACTTTCACTATGAAGGCTATGGAACGACATTTGCTTCTAGATAATTTTTTTCCACGTTGAATAATGGTTTCTGTTAACTTAGAAAGCACGTTAATTTATCTGATTTTCGTGTTTAAGCATAGTTTAAATTTCAATTTTCGCCGATGGAAGTATAAATATTAAGTTTACAGCTTTTGAGTTGTATGTAATGTTAATGATGGTTCAAATGTAATGTTGAGAATCAATAGACTTAGTCGTGTTTGTTTGAATACTAGATCACGTCACCGTGTAGAAGAGGTGAGGTAATGAAGTTAGCCCGCTATGGGGACAGGAATTGGGGAGCACAAGGACCTCCTCAGGATACTTCGATAGGTCAGATGAAACCACTAGTAGCACCGGTAGTAGCGCAACCAAAGCCCACAGTTACGACCCTAATGTTGGAAATGTTTCAAACGGTGCAGACAGGGGTGGGATAATCAAGCAGCACAGGTAGGATAAACCTCGGGAGGTGCAACCATGGAGGCGAGATACCTTAGGGACTTTAGAACGTACGACTCTCATGTCTTCGATGAATCTCCAGGAGATCCCATGGTACAAAAATTATGGTAATCATCTATAGAGACAATAATATGTAGGATGACACTAATCTACGGAGTTGACAATCACCCCAAGGAGATACCAGTTACGTGATTTCAGTTCAAGGAGACCCTTCTGATTTAATGATTACCCTATAGTCGTCAACAACTCAAGTTCATGAACCTACAATAGAATGGGCAATCGGTGGACAAGTATGAAAGGAAATTCAAGAGGCATTAAACTTTTGAGATTTGATATAACAACCCTGTTGAAGAACACGATTTTTAGATCTAAATTATCTAAAAATCCAAGTAACGATTAAGAATCAACCCAAGTGAAAGTTACATTGATGATCAAGATCAAGAGTAACAAAAACTAATTTCTAAACTCGTGATTTGAATCACTCCACAAGATAGCTGGATCAAAACTACTTGAATGACTAGCATGCAAATCTAAACACAAGAATGTTAGACGAACACGACTCTCCACAATGGTATGATATTGTCCACTTTTAGCATAAGCTCTCATGGCTTTGCTTTGGGCTTCCCCAAAAGGCCTCAAGCCAATGAAGAGAGTATTCTTTGATTATAAACCCATGATCATTCCCTAAATTAGCCGATGTGGGACTTTCATCATCCAACAAAGAAATGCAAAGGAACAAGCTCATGACTTAAGGAGCATAATATGCCACTTCCATTTTAATATCCATGATATTCATACTAAAACAACAACTAAAACGACTATTTATAGCCTTGAAAATAGACGGTAGTAGAGTAACCTATGTTCAGTTGAAAGGTTGTAACACTCATGCCTAACTTAAAACCTGAAAATAATACTCTAAAATTGAAGAATATAAATGAAACTCTCTGAATTCAAACAAGCATGTATGGTACAATCTTATCATACAACATAAAATATTTGTGACATGATTAAAACACCTTACCTGGCGAAGCTTGTTGATATGAAGGCCAAAACCGCAATCATAAAAGTGCCTGAGGTGTTGTATCAGCCTTGGCACCAACTGATTTCGCCACAACCTTCAGAGCAATCATGGTGATGGGAGAAGACAAGGCCGAGAAACTTCAAATACTAATAAACCCAGGAACTACCTTGGGATAAAACTGCAGCTTTGATCAAATAGGGTCATATGACCAGTCAATACCCAGGGAGAGGTTATATAGAGGAGATAATAGCAAACACACAAGTTCAGATGGTGTTGCAATGTCAACAAAGACCAACCAGAAGGGGAAGGCTTATGCCTTCACTAGCAGGGAGATTAGTAAAACTCTAAATTATACTTCGTCTATAGGTACCCAAGTGCTGGTGTTAGATAAGCACGCTAGATTTTGATATTATTCTAACAATTGATTGGTTAGCCAAGAATTTTGCTAATTGATTGTTATTGTAAATGAACTAGCTTCAAACTTGGCGGCACCAGACTGTCCCAAAGGAAGTGTCAACATTGAAGGTTGAGCATGAAGTTCATCAGTGTGATTGACACGGGAAAAGAAAAGACAATGATGTCTACCGTATTAGCACAGGGAGCATTTCCAAACGTAGGGGTACCTCCTGCTTGAGCAGTAGATTTTTGTATTGAGCTCGAACTAGGTGCAAATCCTACTTTGAAAACTCTTATTGTATATAGCACAGACGAAACTAAAAGAACTTTAAGGGGGAGATGCAAGATCTATGACAAAGGCTTTATCTATCTCTAGTGTTTCACCTAAAGATGCGTCAATCTTATTTGTAAAGAAAAAAGATGGATTGATGTGGTTATGTATGACTATCAAGAGTTAAACAAGGTAACTATGAAGAAAAAATATGCTCTCCCTCCCATTGACTAATTGTTAGGCCACCATTAGATAAGGATAAGGATGTAGGTGGAAGACTTTTGAAAGACGGCATCAAGGTATGACCATTATGAGTTCTTGGTCATGTCGTTTGGTCTAACGAACATGCATGCAGTATTCATGGAATTAATAAATTAAATATCTAAGTAATGCCTCAATATATTTGTGATCGTGCCCAATCTACTCCAAGATGTAGAGCATGAAACACACACCTCAAGAGAGTTTTTAACAATCTTGAGGGAGAAAAAGTAATGCATCAAAGTTCTTAAAACTGAACTTCTGGCCACAAAAAGTCTCTTTCTTATGGCATGTAATGTTAAAAGATGAGGTAACCATAAACCCAGCTAAGGTAGAAATTGTTACCAAGTGGATACGTTCCACTACGATTACTGTAGTACACGGCTTTTCTAAATTAGCCATGCCATTGACTCAATTGGCTTGGAATAGAACTCATTTGTGTGGGATAGGCATGTAAGACGAGTTTCCAAGATCTCAAACACATACTAGTATTGGTACCATTACTCACAGTGCTACTCCATGGAGGCATCGTGGTCTATAGTGATACCTCTAAGAAAGAATTGAGATGTGTTAATACAAGAAGAGAAATTCATTGGGTATGTCTCGCACCAACTAAAGAATTATGAACATAATTATCCAACACATGATTTGGAAGAGTTGTTGCTTAGATGGCTCAACTAATAGTTCAATCTAGCTATGAGACGACGAGTTGTTGCTTAGATGGCTCATCTAATAGTTCAATCTAGCTATGAGACGACAGTATCATACATTCCCAACAGGAAGATCACATAGTCTTGCAAAGATTTTAAACCAGCTCACGCTAGGATCAATAGAGGGACATTTCAATCTGTGAATGGTGGACTTCTCTATCAAGGATGCTTATGCATACTAGTAGGTGATGGGCTTAGGCACAATATATTAACAGAGGCCTACACTTCACCACTTTTCATGCATTCAGACAGTACTAAAATATACCAAAACTTGAAGATCATATAAGTGACCGCAATATGAAAAAGAACATTATAGAATTCATGAGTAAATGGTTAAGTGTCCAAGAATGGAAGTGGGAGAACATAGAGATGAATTTTATCGTGGAACTACCAAGAACATGAAAAGTTATACGGTGATATGAGTGATCATTCATAGACTCACCAAGTGACCGTAATTCTTGCCTAGAAAGGCTACCTATACTATGGACAATTGAGCACAATTGAGCACAAATGTAAATAAAGGAGGTAGTCAGATTACACATGGTGCCAATGTTGATAGTGTCAGATCTGACCTTTGCTTCACATCTAGTTAGAAGTCTCCAAAAAAGTGTTGGGTACATAAGTGGACTTCAGTATTGCTTTTCACCCACAAACAGATAATTAGACTGAACAATTGAACCAAACTTTGGGGGATGCACACCTACATATTTGATTTCACAGACAATTTGGACTCCAAGCTATACCTAATAAAGTTTTCTTATAACAAAAGTTATCAAGAAAGCATCAGTATGTCCCCATTCAAGGCCCTACTATCAAAAACGCTAATGGTTCCAGTTTGTTAGAACAAGGTGGGTGAATACAAATGATTAGTTCCAGAGGGTATATTTATTAACACGAGGTATACAAATTATATATGAAACAATTAGTAATAGGTGTAGAATACATAGCTCAATACAAATTGAATAACATATATAAACCTAGTATATACTTTGGTATTTAATATTATCACTTATATTATCTATGTACGGAAGAGGGAAAAAAAACCTAGTTATTGTAGTTCAAATGAGCAAAACAAACAAAAAGGAGTAAATAGTATATACGAGGTATATATGGTGTTATACATGAGTGTCAAAATGAAATATGAAATAATAATAATAAACAAGTTGTGTAACATAACGTATATAGGGTGTTGTATGAACATGTATGAAAATTTCAGTTGGAAGACTCCTAATAATAATTTACACTTGAGATTCCTAACAGAGCTTCAAAACGAGAGTATTTGAAACAAACTAAAAAAGTGTGTATCTATCTCACTATCAAGGTGTCTTAGCTTCTGTATAACTACTACCTATATTCAATAACCTACACCCTATTAGAATTTCCATTTTTTCAACCTCTAAGAAAAAGGAAAACAGGAGAAAAGAAAGGGTTAACATATATTTAACTCAATATTTGAACTAGGAAAAAGTTTAGTTTGTACCATATACAAACATATTTTCTCCTTCTTGCTGCACATCTTCTGGTCAAGAATTATGGCCGCCATTTCCCTTATTTTCTTTACAATGCTCTTTCGAATCGAAAACAAAACGATGTCGTATTTGGCTAGCGAGCTTGAACAGACCATTTTTCACATGTTGGAATGAAATGTTGTCAGCTCCATCTCATAAAGTAACACAAATCTAAATTTGGAGGCATTAAGTTTTGAGGATGTTCTGAAGACAGTAGGGCGTCTGGCTTTTATCTTTCTAATGATGGTCTTTTATATGGTACTACCTGCAGGATCAAATAGTAGCAAATTCGGTCTCTGATACACTTCGTACAAAGCAATTATAAGTTTTCCAAAGAGAAAAAATCGAAGGCAATCCCAAGTTGTACCTGGTCATTGGCCGAAGAATCAGTAGAAGCTTTCTTTAATCTTTTTGCAGTAGGCATGCCACCAGACACCTCTCCTGGATGATTATCCACAAAGTTTTGATCGGAAACTTCTGCATAGAAGACAATGACAAAAGAACACCAAGTTAGCTCGACAACAGTTGAGTGAAAATCCTCTAAAAACGAAGTTATATTTCAAATAATATTCAAAAGCGCCCTGGAGGGTATTCATAGCCTTGCAATAAAATAACCAAAAGAACTAATTAAATCCAAAATACTAAACTGGACTGATTATCTAACATCTCATCCTACATGACCCCAAAAAAACTTAGAAAATTCGTAAGGTCCATAGAAATTATGAATCTTATTAAGTTAATATGTGTTAAATTCCTAGCAGGCAATGTCGAGGAGACTTCTTTAACAGAGAGTACGGCATCATGCACTTGAGATGGAACAGGAAGAATTCAACCTAGCCAAGGGATTGATCCTTGAATTAAACAAGCGGGATTGTGCCCTTAAGAAACATTTATTTGTTATTTCCTGCTTAATTATGAATGAATGAGTTATTCAGCTTTGTCAAAGGTAAGCTTTAAATCTCCTTATGCTCAAAGATTCAAATAATTTTGTCGTTTATTTGACCCATAACAGGGAAACTATTCTTCAGCAGTTTTTCTACTCTACAGGAAAATTGAGACCCATTAGAGTGTCACCAAGACTGCTCTTTTCTCTTCCTTCAACTCCAATCCTTCACATTCATGAAAGAAGACTAATTCCTTATGCCTCATGGCTCCTCTAATTCAAGTAAAGTGTTATTATCCCAAGAATTGTCTGCTTATTCATTCTGAAACAGCAACTGACTACTGTCCTAGAATTAGCACCATCACTCTGGCTTCATCTTGCAGTTCATCAATATCCAGAATGCAGTCCATCATAATACATCTACTCGGTTTTATTCGTTTTTTCCACTAATACATTGTACAACAATGCTCATCTAACTTTAAATAAAATACTTCCTACCTTTTCACTTATAAATATACATCAAGCAACTTCAAATAGAAAAGATATGCAATCAGTCATCCATGAATTATAAATTGTGAACTTGCATGAAGAATTGTGACCCTAAATCTTGTGTCCCTAGCATAAACACTAAAAATCATGCAATGGGAAGAAAGTATCACGACACTGCAAATCATGTCGAAACTGTCCCATTAATACCATTACTAAGAAGATAACAATGCTAAAACTATCCCATTAATATATTAGAATATAAAGAATTTCCATTGCTAAGAAGATAACCATATTAAATCTATCCCATTAACATATTTGAATATAGAGAATTTCTAGTGGTAAGAAGATCACCATGTTAAAACTATCCCATTAATATATTAGAATATAGAGAATTTTCATTGCTAAGAAGATAATACAATATCCTAAGCTTGATGTACCAATTTGACAACTCACATGCTGTAAGTCATATTTAACTCCAGAAACCCTCTCATATTCTTCTTACCTCCAGAGGAAATACATTTGATGAACACAAAATTCAAACAAACACGTAATAAGAATGGAAAAAAAATTTGCAGGACTTCATGTGGTGCAAGCAAAGTGGCAAACTAGTGGGAACACCACGAAGAAATCGTCATATTGGTACATCAATCACAAAACTAACTCAGAAAAATGAGTGCCCCTGAAGGGTGCCAAAGATGGTGAGTACTAGAACAATTATTGCAAAAACCTTCACCATTACAAAATATGATTTCAAGGAACAACAATAAAACGTGAAGTATATAGTCAATCACTATCGCTATGTACATGCATAGTGCGGATATAGGTTACAGCTTTTGATGTATAAATTAGAAGGTAGAATCAATGATCGATGAGTTCAGGTTTGTGTCACTGCCAGAGGCTGGGAGGGTATATAATGTACTTAGACAACAGAAAATAGTATTTAAGAATTAGCATAACAGAGTATATAAAACATATGACATCAATGAAAATTACCTGTAATTATTGTATAAGACTCACGACAGCATGGAGGGATCTGCTGTGAACTTCTGGCAGATCGATAGGAGTTTTTTGTGTTTCTTAAGTGTCTCCTATCACTAAAACTTCCAGATTCTTCAAGGAAATCAGGAGTCTCCGGAGTACACTGTTTTCCTGCAGAAGGAAAACGATTTATCCAAACATCGTCTAAAATAGCAGGAGAATCGGCTATCCTTTCCAATAAAGGATCATTCCTCCCAATGTTAGCCCAGGAGGCATCTTGAAGGACCATCAACTAAAAAATATATATAACAAGAGCAAATCATTAAGGAAGTAGAGGAATGAGATAGGGGAACTCACTCCCACTCTTGCTGTGGATGTATTGCCTCACCTCTGAAGAAGATATATGAGGCATGCTCGGCCTACAACGCATTTTCTGTTTTGAGGACAAAGCTTGCAAGCGTCTATATTGATGCAACTCTTGAACAAAAGATGCTTCTAAAGAACCAAGATATGATCTGTGTTTCTCATCTGTCCAATGTGTTTGCACCTGTTCATAAATTTCCAATTAAGAACCCCATTTCCGCCTTTCCATTCAATTGTGAAAATTTGCAGCTCAAAGAAAAATGTCCCTAAAGTTGGATCAAAAGTTTTTTTTAACTAAAATTAGGAGGACATGACTCTGATCGACAATTAATGAAACCATTCCCCATTTTTTTCACATGAAACTTTCAAATTGTTCCCTAATATAGAGTTCAATCCTTAGGCTTAGATATTCAAAATGAATCCTGTATAAACAGAACTGCTAAAACTTGAGAAATTCAAAGAATCAAAGGTTCATTTAACAAAAAATGAACCTAAAAGACTTGACTCAAAATTCATCCATGATTTAATTTGAAGAAGCCCAAACACTAAAACTGATACCCCACAGAAAAAAAAAATTAGAGTAATAACAAAATCGAGCATTGCAAAAGAATTTCTCCTCCATGGCCATTGAAGCACAAAGGGAAAAACGGTAAACACAAGGCATTGAAACTACAATAATATACAAGTACATACCACCCCTGTATTGGAGGTTTAAAATAAACCCAAATGGGAGGTACACCAAGACCACTTCAGCATTAAAAATATCTAAAGAAACAACAAAAATCTCTCATAATCAGACATATTAGTTTCCAGTACACAAAAAATAGGTCACACACCACACGATCTCCAAGTGCTACGTTGAAAGGGAAAACAAAGTACAATCAACACACAACTCGTTCATACCGAGGAAAACCCACATCATACTTCCAAGAAACAGCAAAAAACAAAAGGCAAAAGAGTCGGAAACTTACCGCATCCAGTTGCAGACAGCGATGAGAAGGAAAATCCTTGAAGCGATCAACAGTAAGGGAAGAAGAGTAGGATTGGGAGTTCAAACAAGTCAAGTCGCTGGCAGAGGACGGGGAGGGTGGTTGTCGATCTACAACCGGCGGCGACATGGACGACGGCGTATGAGGAAGATGTAGAAGATGGTCGCCCATTATGAATGGATCAAAGATGGAAGAAAAGCAAATAAAGGAATGAAATCAAAGAAAAAGGAATCGTGAGAGAAAATTTAGGTCCGAAACCCTCTCGGGATTCAGGGTCGTGCAGAAACGGGGAGAGAGAGAGAGAGAGAGAGAGAGAGAGAGAGGCGCAACCCAAATAAAAGGCTCCACATGGGCTACGCTTTTACACGTGTAAAACCCGTCAGCTTAATGCCACGTCATCCGGATATAAATATCTTGGCCCAATGTCAGCCAGATATTTTTATCCGCACACATTAAGATGTGCATTGGAGATAGAATTATAAATTAGAAACGACTCCCTCACCGCCGTTTCTCCACGCGCTAAACCGATATTTTTTCGCGCGTGATCTTCACGTCATCTCACTTTCTTATTCGTTAAGAAAGATTTTAAAAAATAAAAGTCAAAATTACTATTTAACCCTTTCAAAACTTGTTTCTATTAATTTTTGGAATATTTTTTTTAAATATCTTCCTTCTTTTTAAATTTATATTAATTATAAATTTGTTTCCTTTTTCTATTATAAAATTTTAATTAATTTTTTAAATCATTTTTGTTTGGTTGGTTTGACCGTGATTCTGAAAAATAATAATAATAATAATTAATTCAATTTTATGTCTAATAAATCTTTAAATTTTTAATTTTTGTATGTAATTTATAAATTATCGTCAATGACTATGGGTACGAATTTCTTCTTTAATTTTAATATTTCTTTTAACATAAAATTCATTTTATTGGAAGAATTTATTAGAATAAAATAAAAAAAAATAGTTATATTTATTTTATTTTAGTTTGTTTATATAATTATGACGTCAGCATGACGTAGGAAATTATGAGACACGCTCCACGCGAGAGTGGAGGCGGCTCATTCCGTCTCCCATTTTGATTTCTTTAAGAATTTAAAATTTTATATTTTGTCACTTCCATTATTTTAATTTTCATAAGTTTAAAATTATTTTATTTTAATATCCATATCCTAATTCTACTTTACAATTGATTGATCAAGATATCACTTTTTTTCTTTATAATTTAATTTTTTTATTTTGATGAACGCATAAATTAATCACCGAATAACTTTACCAAAACTCATCTTAACGTTATCCTCATTTTTCTTTAAAATTTTATCACCTTTCTACTGATTCAATCTAGGTCAAAATGAGAAAAGAGAGACCAACTCGTGAGGACTAGAAAGATTTCGATGATTCTAATTATCTTGTTAAAGTCTTTTTCAAAATAGTTTTTCGAGTCATCTCGGCTAACACTCCAAAAGATGCAAACACCTGTTTACCTCGTTCAATGGTTGGGAATTGGCTGAACAGGAGGAATCTGAACTTGGGATTTGAGAAATGGAATAGATAGAGCCCCACAAGTTGAGAATCCATTGTCTCAATCAGTCCTCCAACATAGGAGAGGGCAATCTAAGCTAAGGGGAAGGTGATAATTAATGAAAGTGCACTGCCCGAATCAAAGAGACATTCTTCCGATTTTCGAGGTGATCAGCAAAAAAAAAAAAGTGTTTGGTTGAATGGTCTCAATAAATACTGTTTCTGCTGTAACATTTAACTTAAACTCATGAACCTGTTACGTATCACCATTAAAAAAAAAGTATTTTTTGTAACAATTTTAAGATTAGGAACACTAAGTCTAGTGATTAAAAAAAAAAATCTTTATGAAATCAAAAGTTTTATTCTTTCTCTCAAAATCAAACGTCTCATTATTTCATTTTCTTTAAATAGTTGAATGATATATATTATACAAACTCAACTAATGTTGTTTTTAGTTATTTTCATCTTTTAAATCTTCGGTATCTCATTTCATCTCCCTTCTATGTCTAGTTTCAGTATTGATTTATGGCAACATGTTCATAAGTCGGTTTTCATTTGTTAGAAAGAATTCGTTGCTATTTTACTCGAGCAACTTAAAAATAGAGAATTGGGACTTCGTTATTGCACATTTTTAGCTCTTTTTTGCTTTCGTGTTCTTACCGTTGCGTAAAAAAAAAAATTCAGTTAAGTGGTTTTCACACATAGCTACAAAATTGATGTCACATCCAAATCATATAACTTTAAGCACTAGTGTATGGCATTCTAATTTTACAACAAAAGCTATGATTATAAAAAGCATATGACTAGAAAATAACATTAAAAAAATAATAATAAATACTATAATGGAACAAGATAAAGCAAATTTAGAATAAAGTAATAATAATGCATTATGCATTATCATGACATTTTTGTTCCAAATAAAATATCTAAATGCACTTTTTTGAGTTTGTTTCTTAAAAAAGTAAACATAATATCATGGGAATGTCATAACCAATAATGCTTTTTTATCTTCGGAAAAAACAATGATTTTTTATAATTCAATGACATAAGTTCATTTGACGGCAAAATGACATATTTACAAGGTGACATGCATAATGAGATCAGAATTTAGGATAATTTTTTAGCTTTATTTTGAAATGTTTAAAATAATATACTTTTTAAGATTATTTGTGAAGTTTATGATTACAAAATTTGCTTGAATTTAGGATTAGGTTCATTTATTTAATAATTAATTGTATTATTGTGAGATCCCACATTGGTTGGGGACGAGAACGAAACATTATTTATAAGGGTGTGAAAACATCTCCCTACGAGTCGTGTTTTAAAAACCTTGAGGGAAAACCTAGAAGAAAAAACCCAATTAAGATAATATCTGCTAGCGGTTGGGCCATTACAAATGATATCAGAATCAAGTACCGGGCGATGTGCCAACGAGGAGGATAAGTCTCAAAGGGGGTGGATATGAGGCGGTGTGCCACCAAGGATGCTGGGCTCCGAAGAGGAGTGGATTGAGGTGTCCCACATCTCTTGAAGAAGGGAATGAAGCGAGAACACTGAGCCCCGAAGGGGGTAGATGGTGAGATCCCACATCAATTGGTGAGAAGAACAGAGCCGGGGTGGATACGAGGCAATGTGCCACCAAGGACATTGGGCTCTGAAGAGAGATGGATTGAAGTATCCCACATCCCTTGGAGAAGAGAATGAGTGCCCACGAGGACATTGGGCTCCGAAAGGGAAGTGGATTGTGAGATCTCACATCGATTGGTGAGAAGAATGGAGCATTTTTTATTAGATTGTGAGATCCCACGATACGATATAATTAAGTGATATTGGCTCAAATTAGACCACCCTATTACCTTCAATGATATTGTCATAGTCTATTTATATGAGGATTGACTTGGGTTTTCTTTCCATTCTTCTTAATAGGATTAGATGAAGGTTGAATCGAGTGTCTTTGCCTTTTATTGGGTTGTGGGCATTGGAGGTGGATGCTTACATGATCTCATCTCTCCCCAGCCCAACTCGAGGCGGGCTTTTGGGCGTTTGGGCTACTAACTTCATCTAGGCTCAATCTAGTTTCGGGTCAGGTATTATAAAGAGACATTCTTAGGCATAAAAGGTATAATAAAACATAAAACTTCTTGAAGTTATCCATATCAGAATCATCCATCAAATGTCTGGAAACAATATTTCAAAATGCTTCAATCCTTTTTAATCAAATGATGGTATCCAACGTATCATCAGAAAAGTGAAACTACAAATACCTTCGACCAAAAGGTTAGAGATTTCAATCCTCCGTCATCGAAATAATAAAGAAAAACCGAAAAATGCAAGCATTTTTAAGTAAGAAAATGGCTCAGAACTCCCAAGTAGTTTCATCTAAAGGCCATAACAGTGAAGTGTGGATTTGCCATGTAGCCATCATCATAGGTTAATGAGGGCTATGCGATCAACTACAGTAAGAAACTTAACAGTGAAGTATATTCTTATGTACAGCTCAAGAACTAGTAGCCTAGTGTAAAGCTTTACGACAAAATATCCGACCAGCTCGAACAATCAAGGGGGTCAGGTCAACCTTGCAAAAGATGTCCCATTTGATTTCCATGCATCCATCCTACTGCTTGAGGACCCTTTCGATGGCAGCAATATAGAAATCTTTTGGCATGGTACCAATGACACTTTCACACTTCTCCCCATTCTTGAACAACATAACCACAGGAACAGCCTTAATTTCATAGTCTTCGGCTATTTGCAAATCTTTGTCAGTATTGAGTACAAAGCATTTGAGCTTCCCCTCATAGTCAGCAGCTAGCTCATCGATGACTCGATGCACCATTCTACATGGTCCACACCAACTAGCATAAAATTCAACTAGAACAGGGATTCCACTCTCTAGAATCATTTTGTTCCATGACTCTTTAGTAACCACCTCAGCTGTGTATGCCAATACAAGATTATTCAGAGAGGAATTCTTGAGATGGAAATCCAAATAGTTACCCCAATTTTATCAATTAAAAACTGAACAAAAATGACATCAAAAGTATTAATACTAAAGTTCTTGCAAGAGAGTAACTACTAATCATACCATATGTGAAAACCCTTAATCAACTAGCAATTTCCATACTATACAGTAAGGTTCGACCATTACTAGAGACCAATGGATTACAAAGAATAGTTTATAGGATAAAGAAGCCCTTGAACAAGGGAGAAAGGATGAGTTTCAATGATGCAAAAACATAAGACCATCATCATAGTATATTCATACAAGATACTGATTCCACAGGTAAAAATTTAAAAAAAACAAAAAAATAACCCAGTATACTGCATACATACTTGAAACAAGAAAAGAGATGAAGTAGTAATATCACCAGATAACATCATTCAGAAACAAATGTCAAAATTGGGTAAGTCTATGTGTAATGATGGGGAACATACAACAAGACCTTATATTTATATATATATTCTTTATAAAAGTAAGAAACACAATGAATGAAGACTGAGCAAAAATAATCATACTACCGTTTCATCAAGATGTAGTCCAGAGAGTTATTAAAGACATTCTAACTTTGTCAGAACAAAGAACAAAGATTTACTCTCTATACTTGGAATGCTAAGTGTCTTCAGTAACTATGAAAAAGAAGAACAAACTCATAAAAAAAAGTTCTAAACATTGCATTAAAAACTAGTAATTCAAGCTGATAACAGGAGTGATCATGCATGACAAGCTCAACAAAAATCATATGCAAGTGTAGTTTACTAAGCAGGTACAAAAAAAACATTAACTTGTAAAGTGCAGTTCGTTCTATGTCAAAAACAAGTAGGGTTTCCACAAGTAAATGGACATCTGATAGCTATGAAACATATTCATCCATGCGCTGTTTCTATTCAGATCATCAAGCAGGGCATGATTGAAAACCCTAATAATGCATTAGTTACTCCCTTCCTTTCCCGTAGTTACCACAAAAAGTTACCATGAAGTAGCAATTTCGGAATTGCTCTCGTTAAAAGCATCATAATACACCAAGTAAAAAAAAAAAAAAAGGCAAAACGTTTAGATATTGAAACACTACACAGAGGAGACAATCAAATTTTTTCCTAAGATTTGTACGCGTGTTGCGCAATTCATTGAACAGATCTTGAAATCTTTTTATTTCAGGAATTTGCGACAATTCCAGCATTCCTTCACACCGCAAATTTAAGATTGGACCTCGAAATAATACGAGCATTACCAACATTACTTTTAACTGTCCGTAAACTAGCATAATTAGAGGAAAAGGCAAAACATATGATCGGAATCAGAGATTAAATTGAAAACCATCTCATATGTAATCGAAGTCAATCTCCTTGTAGCTCAGTCATTTAAATCCTCATCAACAATCACATTTATTGTACTAAATCTAAAATAAGAAAACCACAACAATCAAGATCTCATCCGCCGCACACAAAGACAGAAAGAGTGAGATCAACATCTAGAACGTAGTAAAACCTACACTAACTCATTCATTTCAGCAGAAAATTAGAGAAACGTACCAAACAGGCGAGTACAGCATACAAACAAAACAACACAAAACGTAAAGCGAAAACAAACAAAAGTAGAGCGAAGAGAAAAACCTTTAGCCTGACTGACGCATTGAACGTTGAGTGTGAGAGAAGCATTTCGAGCCCTAATCCGGCGATGGAGACGCAGATTGGAAGGAGGCGAGAAAAAGCAAAGTGAATTGAGGTTAGAATGGGAGGAAATGCGATTGGGAAGGGTTTGAGGAACGGAGAAAGGCAAGTAGGAGGCCATGGACAAGAGAGAAGGAGGAGGAGCAGAGGAGCAGAGAAGCAAAGGAGATCGGAAATCAAACGGCATGCGAAGTAAAAACAGATCAGTGGGCAGAGCCGCAGAAAGAGAGACGGAAGGGAAGTGGAGATTTGACGCGTCTTTTTTTTTTCATTAATTTTTTTAATTTACGTTTTCTGATACGTAAGTTCGCTGAAAGCGATGAGTGCCCTTAAGACTGAAACGTGTGGTTATTATAATATTTTTATTTTTATTTTTTTAGATATTAAAATTAGACAGTTTGATAGGGTTGTTAATACGATACGGATTAGATTTTTTTTTTTTAATTTGGGTTTTAAATTTTTGAAAAATCAAAAAATTAATTGTTAACATATTTTTAGTTGAGAACCCGACCAACCTACAAATTGGGTTACAATCCAATCTCATCTTATTTTTTAAAATATATATATATATATATATATATATATATATATATATATATATATTTAATATTTATAACCGAGGTTAGCTATACATTTTCATTTATAAATGTTTAATATTTAAATTTATAACATTTTAGTTATTAACGTAGATAATTATAAGTTTTGTATTATGGAATAGTTTATATATTTAGCACTATTCATCAAATTTCATCAAAGTATTCATAAAAATTCAAGGATAAGAAATAAATTCTAAATTTAATTTAATTTTTAACGTTAGTATTAAGAATATTTTTTAAAGATTATTCCAATATTAAGTCAATGACGAGAATCTTTTTAACGATTATTCGAACGTTGGTCTAATTGGATGAAGTTGAAAGTTTAAACATCACTATTTTCGCTAGTATACTTTAACCGACCAAATCAATTGAAGGGTTATAATAGTTTTATATTTTGCATATAACTTTATTTTATTATTATTTATTTTTTTTTTTGTCTACCGATTGTAAAACAAAAAATAAAAATATAGGCACGGTTTGATAACTACTTGATTTTTTTTTTTTGAAAAGTTATTAAAATTCTTAATTAAATATCAAAAATCAAATTTAAACAGGTCTGAATCTTTATTGTTTTATTTCGACCTCGACATATACATTTTTTCTCACATCTTTATCAACGTCTAAAGTTGAGATATGTTCGTCTAAAAAAGGAAATATGTGTTAAAATTTTGAACATTTGACTTTATAAAAGGACTAACTATATATCTAAAATTGAGATATGTTCGTGAAATATTCGTCTAAAAAGGTTAAAATATTATTCCGTCCTTATAATTTGAATCTTTTATCCATCTTTATTCTCGGTGCTTAGAGTAAATCTTTAAATTAGTCCCTACAATCATGAAATTTTCAAATGAAACAAAATAATAAATAAACAAAGAAACAAAATAATAAATAAACAAAGAATAAAATAAAAAAAGAAATGAAAAATGAAAAAAATCAAAGCACGCCCAGTGGGACTCGAACCCACAATCGCCTGATTAGAAGTCAGACGCCTTATCCATTAGGCCATGGGCGCTTTTGTTTAAAAATTAACTATTAATTATTTATAATATATTTTTCTTTGACTTCTTTATTTCAAAAGGTACAAAATTATAATTTAAATAATTAAAATGCGTCCTAATCTTAACAAACCCTTTTCATTTTGTTGAAAATATTTAATGAATTTTTTTATAGTCAAATGAAATTTAAAAATTTTAAATGATCAAATAAATAACGATTTGTAACACCCTCGATCCACCGCTAGCAGATATTATCTTTTTTGGATTTTCTTTTTTGAGCTTCCCCTCAAAGCGCTTTAAAACGCGTCTGCTAGGGGAAGATTTCCACACTGTTATAAATGGTGGTTTGTTCTCCTCCCCAACCAATGTGGGACATCACACGGTTGATTTAGTGAAATTCGAACACGGCCGATGAACAAGTATACGAGATTAAGTAATAGTAGAAAGAACCAGGGAAGGAGCATCCAATTTCCATAGAAGAAGAGCTTTTATTCTTTGATTATTTTGAATGTTACACAGCACATTGAAACAAATGAGCAGCAATCATCCTTGTTGCTAACAACAACTACTATAACAGAGACATATCTGTTGCATACTGCAATTTTACATTCTAAATACACCAAACTTTGTATCTTCGGGGGCACGGTTCTGGGAAGCCGAGATGCACAGCCCGATAACCTTTCTTGTGTCGGCTGGGTCGATGATTCCATCGTCCCACAGCCGAGCTGTGGAATAATAAGAACTTCCTTCTCGCTCGTATGCGTCGACTACCTTTGCCTTGAATCTTTCCTCCTCTTCTTTCTCCCACTGCCCAAACAAAGGTTATAGAAACTAGAACTTGGTGATCTTAGGAAAGAGTACTCATGTTCATCAGATTGAACTAAGCATTACCTGAATTCCTTGCTTCTTCTTATTGCTCTTTTCTATCTGACTTAGTACCCCAGCAGCCTTTATATTGCAAATGTAACATTTTCTCAAGAAATTAGTGAGTTTTAATGACTATGCTAAGGTTGTTAACAAAATACAGCTCTTAGAAACAAGACAGATAATAAGACATACACATGATTAAGGAACAAGTAAATGTCAGTAGTGCAACCTAAAACTTACTTTTTATAACCGCCCAAGCCCACCGTTAACAGATATTCTCCTCTTTAGACTTACCCTTTCAGGCTTCCCCCTCAAGGTTTTTAAAAAGCATATGCTAGGGAGAGGTTTCCATACCCTTATAAATAATGCTTTGTTTCCCTCTCCACCCCCTTCGGGACCGAGCGTCCTCGCTGGCACTCATTCCTCTCTCCAATCGATGTAAGATCTCGCAATCCACCCTCATTTGGGGTTCGGTGTTCTCGCTGGCACACCGCCTGGTGTCTGGCTTTGATACCATTTGTAATAGCTCAAGCGCACCGCCAGCAGATATTGTCCTCTTTGGGCTTTCTCTTTCAAGCTTCTCCTCAAGGTTTTTAAAATACGTCTACTAGAGAGAGGTTTCCACACCCTTTATAAAGAATGCTTCGTTCCCCTCTGCAACAGATGTGAGATCTCACAATCCACCCCCCTTTCGGACCCAACATCCTCGCTAGCACTTATTCTTCTCTCTAATCAATTTGGAATCTCACAATTAACCCCCTTCGGAGCCTAGCGTTCTCGCTGGCACTCGTTTCTCTCTACAATCGATGTGGGATCTCACAATCCACCCCTCTTTGGGGCCATCGTCCTCGCTGGCACTCGTTCCTCTCTCCAATCGATGTGGGATCTCACAATCCACCTCCTTTCGGGGCCCAGCGTCTTCGCCGGTACACCGCCCGGTGTCTGGCTCTAATACCATTTTTAACAACTCAAGCCCACCGCTGGCAGATATTATCCTCTTTGGGTTTTCCCTTTCAGACTTCCCTTCAAGGTTTTTAAAACGCGTCTGCTAGGGAAAAATTTCCACACCCTTATAAAGAATATTTCGTTCCCCTTTCCAACCGACGTGGGATCTCATAATCCACCCCCCTTTGGGACCCAACATCCTTGCTAGCACTCGTTTCCCTCTCTAACCGATGTGAGATCTCACAATCCACTCCCCTTCGGAGCCCAGCGTCCTTGCTGGCTCTCGTTCCCTTCTCTAATCGAGGTGAGGTCTTTCACTTTCATACTCGAGTGTGAGAAATTTGGTCTACTAATATGGGATTACTTAGCATACATAATGCCATATCTTATGTTATAAACATAATAACGAGACATATAGTATTTTACGAGATAAACCCCCCTGGAAACCACACATTGACAACCTTATCTATCCCTTTATAAATACATCTATATGAACATCATAATCAGAAAGCTGAGATTTTAGAGAAAAAAATGCCAGAAAGAAATTGAAACTTCTTATATACTGTGGTTCCCAGCATAGTAAAGGAGAAATATAGAGCAGAGATTGGAAATATCAGCACAAAATCTACCTGAGCACCACCCATCACAGAGATTCGCGCATTTGGCCATAAGAACAAAAAGTTGGGACTGTACGCACGACCACACATTGCATAATTTCCAGCACCAAAGCTTCCACCAACGATGATAGTAACTTTAGGGACCTATTTTCGTCAAATTCAATTAGTGAGAAGATAAATCAGGGAGAAACCATTTCAATAGCTAGTTTGTTCTTTCTTTTTTAGTACCAAATCACAGGGAAAATTCAACCAAATGAGTAGCTAAAGACATCTATCTGAAATGCTATACAGTGGCTTTTTAGCTGACATAGTATTATTTTGATACCACTAGTTTTAACGTCCAAGCGTCAACGGTCGAATGTTCTAAATTGTTTATAATTAAACTAGATATATATTCTCTAAAATCTCATGAAACACAAAACAGTATTTAATCATGACCATAAGATATCCAATATAACAAAGTTGGACAAGACCAAGTAGAACATCTAGTAGCGCCGCAGTAATATACAAGACAACAAAGGCATCTGTTTCAACCTCTATCTAGTGATTAGGAAGATTACCAATAAAAAGCCTCCCCTACTAGTCGAAATAGCATATCTAGAATTAGGTAGTTGAAGGGGCCATATATTCAATCAAACAAAGTTACAAGAGCACAAACAATTGAATAATGAAAAGAATAACCATCAAATTTACACTTGTCTTTCCTCAGCCGCGAGTGAGGAGGTCAGACTAATAAGCGAGAAACGTCGACTTTGATGCGCTAGCTTACTAATAATAATGGGTTTCTTCAGCTTGACAAAAATCTATTCCATTATTCAATAGCATATGTGCTACTTACTAGTCGAAACTCGGAGAGACATCAAGATGAGTGATTTATTTGACTCTCAGCTTATTGATTCATTTCGGGTATATCAAATACCAACAAAATCGCAAGAACACAGTAACCTCATCTCAGACCACTTCCTAGGTACCAGTCACCGGTCATCACATCAATATCTAGCCTATTTTCAGGGGTTCTAGCATAATGGATGTGTAGATATCAGTCGCAGCATTCAAATAATTTTTGACAATAAGAAAAGGTTGGAGACTGACCTTTGCACAAGAAACTGCCATGACCATTTTGGCCCCTGATTTTGCAATACCATTTGCTTCAGATCTTGAGCCAACCTGCCAAACTAATAACATCACCTACCAGCTTCCACCAATCTCGACAACTTCTCTTTAATAAGAAATACAATTGAAACTAAAAGTAAATCCACACAAAACGATAACAAGAACAATTTACCATTCTATCCAGAAAAGACAAACATATAGTTTAATTTATTTACACACATGGGCAAAATGAACAATTCTCAAAACTTCAAAGATGAGCAAACGGAGAATTACTTAAAAATAATTTGGACTTTATTCAGGGATCTGAGAGAAAAAAACAGTACTAATTTTAAATAAATGAAAATGGCGCCTAAGCTACCTTTTTCTTGGATAATAAACATAGAGATATGTTCACATAAAGCCAAAAGAACAACCTAAGGACAAGGGGTAGAGATAACCCTTCCCCAAAGCTCAACTAAAGGAAGACCTTCTAGTTGTTAATAATCTTGGGAAAGCTATAATTACAAAAGAAACTTGTGTGATTTGTGCACCATCAAGAGGCACTATGCTGCACATACATACAAAAGCGTATGCAAATGTCTGATAGTTTAAGCCTTCTATCCATGTTACATATGCTAGAAGGAGAATCTGCACAGCCCAAGTCCATCGCTAGCAGATATTGTCCTCTTTAGGTTTTCCCTTTCGAGTGTCCCCTTAAGAGTTTAAAACGCGTTTGCTAGGGAGAGATTTCTACACCCTTATAGAGAATGCTTCGTTCTCCTCCCCAACCGATGTGGGATCTCACACAAATAGAATAAGGCATTAAGGCAGTGTTAATTGTAAGGATTGAACTGTCTTTTGTCCAAAAAGTGTTAGAGGTTATAGGCCCAACAGAATATATAGGAAGGAGGTTTAATGTGATAATATATTTGTGTTAAGTAGGAATGATCCTAGACTGTAACGATAGAATATTAGCCATAACTTAAAAACAAGTCATCTGAGAATTCTAACATGGTAAGTAAACGGATGTCACATACCATAAATCCAGTGATGTTCTGAAGAAAGACCAAAGGAATTTTCCGCTGTGTGCATAGCTCGATGAAATGAGCCCCCTTTAAAGCAGATTCGTTAAATAATATCCCATTATTTCCAATAATTCCTACAGGCTGACCAAAAATTCTGGCAAAGCCTGTAACAAGAGTCTGCAATCCATACAATTTAGATTATGAGCTTTAGAAAGATCAAGAAAGAACAAGTAAAAAGTAAGCAATTTAAGTTTTATGAATGCACTCACTGTTCCATATAGTTTTTTGAACTCATCAAATTCACTTCCATCAACAATTCGAGCTATGACAGAGCGAATATCAAAAGACTGTTTATGATCAGTAGGGGCAATGGACCGAAGTTCCCTGACATCATATAATGGCTCCTTGAAGTCTTCGTTTACGTTTTGCAGTTCATTTATCAAACCTTCTTTCCCAGCCATGTGTAGATTCTTAACTATGTTTCTCCCAAGAGCCAGAGCATGCATTTCATCTGCATAAAATTGTAAATTACACTTAGAATATTACAGAAATGAACAAGGAGAGATTTTTGTGCACTTTTTTTTCTAATCTAACCCAATTTTTACATGAATTTGCGTGGGAAGCACAAAAATGATTCCACTTCACACGAAAGGGTCCAAAAGTTTTTCTTTAGGTAATACAATATGATTTACAATATTGTTACGACGCTAGTAAACAGCACATACACATTAAGAAATGTATAACTTGACAAGTAACGAGGAACGAGAAACAAAACTATAATAACTTTAAAAGTTATGAACTTGATTCTCAAATCACAAATGTTCTAAATTACCTTGCGCAAAATAGTCAGAAACTCCAGATGTTTTGCAATGTACACTAGCACCCCCTAAGTCCTCTGCAGAGACTTCCTCACCTGTAGCAGCCTATTTTAACATCTTATCCAGAAGAAATAGAATTAGAGACAAAGCCACCACAATAGTTCAATGTCCTTTAAATTTAACAAGCATTCACAGAGATAAATGCAAGCTAATAGAAACACGAACTGACCTTCACCAATGGCGGTCCTGCAAGAAATATAGTGCCGTTTCCTTTGACCATCACGCTCTCATCAGCCATGGCAGGAATATAAGCACCCCCAGCCGTGCATGAACCCAATACAAGAGCTATTTGAGGAAGACCTTCGGCAGACATAACAGCTTGGTTATAGAATATTCTGCCAAAATTATCCCTATCAGGAAACACCTCGGCTTGCTTTGGAAGGAAAGCACCTCCACTATCAACCAGATAAATGCAGGGTAAATTGCATCTAGCAGCAATCTCCTGAGCCCTTAGATGTTTCTTGACTGTGATGGGATAGTAAGTCCCCCCCTTAACGGTGGGGTCATTGGCTACAAACATACAAAGTCGTCCATGAACAGGCCCTATCCCAGTGATTATCCCAGCAGATGGCAAGGGCTCATCATACAGTTCATGGCCTGCAAGCTACCCCATATTTTAAATTGAATGAAGGCATGCGTTTAAGAACAGTTCGTAGAAGTTCATCAAAGAAAGAAAATACTAAGGTAATTGGTGACAAACAACGGAGAAATTAACTGGATTGGCAGCAAAAAACCTGAGAAAGCTCAAGAAAGGAAGAGCCAGGATCAAGAAGGCGATCAATCCGCTCTCTGGGAAGTAGTTTATTTCGACTTTCATTTCTCTTCACAGCTTCCGGCCCGCCCCCAGCTAGAACCTGCAAGGCACATAATCACCCAAAGATCAACCGAAATCCCAATAGAAAGCACACACAACCCATTTCCAAAGGAGTAGGGTAGACCTTGTTGATATGGGAACGAAGCTCGGTAATGAATCCACCCATGGCCTCAGAATTTCGAGCGAAGGCGTCGGAGCTCCGATCAACGCCATCGGGAAGGACGCCCAAGCAGAATTCCCTCCTCCGAGGAGGAAGAATCTGGCCGGAAATCGATACCCATGAATTGGAGGTGAAAAAGGATGAAGAAGAAGCTGCTCTTCTCGAAAATGTTCTCAACATCTTCTCTCCGAGTTAGCTCCGATCAAAGATCAGTCCGATCGTTTTATCCCGCTCTCATCCTACCTGTAAGTTCTATCCGATTCGTTCTTTTTCTTAACAAATAAATAAAAATAATAAAATTGCCGTATTTAATTTGATCTCATTTTAATGATCACTAAACTTAGAATTTGAAAATTACTATAAAAAAGTCAAAAAATAATATTTTTAAGGGTATTGGGGTTTTGGATACGTTTCGAAGGGGATGAGATATTGAGAGCGTGGTGTTTCAATGGCGACTTACTCGATACCAACTGCTCTGCTCAAGCTCTCGCCCATGGCGGTACCTGCCACCATCACCGTTTCATCTCCGTCGTTTACTCTAACGGCATCCGAACAGCGGAAAACAATTGCCACGAAACTCTCGGCGACAGCCACGAGAACCCTCTCTCCGACTTCTCCTTCAACGCTATCGAGTTCCGGTACGATGGCTGCGAGTTCATCTCCATCTATGCCTCTCAAGAAGGTCCTTCTACGATATCCATTTTGCCATTTCTTCTTAACCTTATAAAATCATTGTGGGTTTTCCATTTCTTGGTGAATCAACGAGTAACTAATCTTGTATGATCGATTTTCTTAAGAATGTTTAGAAGAGGGAAAATAATACTGAACTCATGTGTGTGTGGGCAGGTTCTGGTTCCTATCGGATTTGGAACTGAGGAAATGGAAGCTGTTATTATAGTTGATGTTTTGCGTCTAGCAGGGGCCGCCGTGACTGTGGCGTCGGTGGAACCAGAGCTTGAAATCGAAGCTTCTGGGGGTATGAAATTGGTTGCTGATACCTTAATCAGTGCATGTTCCAATGAAGTTTTCGACCTTGTAGCTTTGCCTGTAAGTACTTTCACTTATAAGTAGAATTGCCCCCAAGTTCTAGACTGCTTCGGAATTGAGAATCCTTTTAGGACAATTAAGAAGTGAGACAACAGATACTAGAAGCATAAAATGGCTGGAAAGCTGTCGTATTAATACATTGGTTTAAATCTTACTTTAGTCATTAAACTTTCATATTCGTCTATTTCGATTCATGAACTTTCGAACATAATGAAACCATTTTTGTCTGCGTTTTTATTATTGTTATTATGTGTACAACACATTAGTAGGCTCAATATCAAATTAGAAACAGGTTTTGTGTTTTTTTCAACACGATGAATAAACTGGCTCTGAGGTCCCACATCGGATGGAGAGGGGAACGATTCCTTTTTTATAAGGGTGTGGAAACCTCCCTAGTAGATGTGTTTTAAAACCTTGAGGGGAAGCTCGGAAGGGAAAGCCCAAAAAGGACAATATCTGCTAACGGTAGGCTTGGGTTGTTACAAATGGTATCAGAACCAGACACCGGGCGATGTGTCAGTGAGGAGACTGAGTCCCAAAGGGGGGGTGGACACAAGGCGGTGTGCCAGCAAGGATGCTGGGCCTCGAAGGGGGGTGGATTGGGGGATCCCACATTGATTGGAAAGGGGAACGAGTGCCAGCGAGGACGCTAGCCTCGAAGGGGGCTAGATTGTGAGATCCCACATTGATTGGAGAGGGGAACGAAACATTCTTTCTAAGGGTGTGGAAACCTCTCCCTAATAGACACGTTTTAAAACCTTGAGGGGAAGCCTGGAAGGGAAAGCCCAAAGAGGACAATATCTGCTAGCGGTGAGTTTGGGCTATTACACTGGCTATGACTAAAATAGTTTTCTATTGAGGTTTAGAAACTAAAACAAATTATTTGAAAAGATGAGGTTAGAAAATAGAACTATTGAAGCCAAAATGTGCATAACTCGGTGGTAATTGACAAGTACCATCAACCAAGAGGCCATTGAATCTCTCTACCCCATTAAAAAGAACAATTGAAAGTTTATGAACCAACATGAAATAAGTATATGAGAATTCGTAGGTAAAACCAGGATTTGCACCCTCCTGAAAGTTTTTCTTTCTGAAACATATTGTTCAGTGGTTTTGTGGAGACATGACAGTGATATATTTCTTAATAGAACTGGCATAATTTAGCTATATTTCAGTCTGTAACAATTGTGGACTTGGGTTGTGATTTTCATTTGTTACCTTAAGCATCTCAGTGCTGTAAATGACATATCAATGTCACATAAGATTATGATAATTATGTGTTCATTGTTAGGGAGGGATGCCTGGCTCTGTAAGATTAAGAGATTGTGAAATACTGCGGAAAATTACCAGCAGACAAGCTGAAGAAAAGAGACTGTATGGAGCAATATGTGCTGCCCCAGCAGTCACCCTTCTGCCTTGGGGACTTATAAGAAGAAAACAGGTAGCTCAGTGTTGTCAAATTTGATTTCATCTAGTTCATTGGAAACTATGACTTTATGCAGGCTTACTAATTATGGTGTAGTTTGTTATTCAAGACAACATGTCACCCTGCATTCAATGACAAGCTCCCACAATTTTGGGCTGTTAAATCAAATATTCATGTGTCGGGAGAGCTCACAACGAGCCGTGGCCCTGGAACTACTTTCGGATTTTCTTTAGCTTTAGTTGAGCAGCTCTATGGAGAATCAGTTGCTAAGGAGCTTGGAGAATCTTTGGTGAGGTTTATTGTTGATCTTCTATATAATATTTTCTTGGTTATTTTTGGCTGTCGTTGTGAAACTCGAACAATCCCATTAGGTTACTTATTATTTCACTTGTAATCTTCATAGTCATGCTGAGCATTCAATTTACCTGGACGGTTTTTTTTTCCAATGCTATTATTCTCTCTCACATGAAACTTTCCTTTCGGAAATTATCGAACTCGCACGTTCTGTAACTAAATTGCTCGAGTTTGCTTTCTTGTGATTGTATGTCAGCTAATGGATTCTGAGAATGATTCCCCTCGAAAGGAAGAATTCAACAAAGTTGACTGGTCTGTTGATCATACTCCTCGTGTAAGTTGCCCTAAACTGTGTTTGATTTTTAAGTTTTGAAACTAAGTTACTCCGAAATCAATGCTCCAATTTGCTTGAATCACATAAGAGAATATTATGTGCATAGATTTTGCAACCTTAAATATTCTTTGTTTTCTTGCGCAGGTTCTTATCCCAATTGCAAATGGTTCTCAAGGGATTGAATTAGTAACCATTGCGGATATTCTGCGACGAGCTAAGGTGGATGTCGTGATTGCTTCAGTTGAAAAGTCACGTCAGATTTTAGCGTCGACGGGAACAAAAGTAGTTGCTGACAAGTTGATTAAAGAAGCTGCAGAATCAATATATGATCTAATTATTCTTCCGGTAATGCCATTGAAATTTCTGAAAAACTTGGTTGACTTTGATTACTCAATTCCAGACAGCTTGTTGCTTCACAAAGTGTTGTCTGGTCATTGGAACTGTTTGCCTATTTGCTGTATTCTCATAACCATTGTTGTGTTCTCTTCACATAATTAGTAAATTCGTCTCCTTTTCTTAATATAATTTATTAATCTTGTAACTTTATGAATGCCTTGCTACCATAATCTGTCCATCAGCAACAGAAGTTTCTTGCTTCGTTGTCGATTTAATAAGTTTTCGTAATCTTGTAGCTGTTTGTCCTTCATGCTTCTAGATATTCTTTCCTTTCGACTCAACGTCACAATTCCTGCCATAAAATTTCAGGGGGGAGCTGCAGCAGATGAGCGGCTTAGCAAATCCCGGATCCTTAAGAGAATGCTCAAAGAACAAGACTCCGCCAAACGAATATACGGTGCAGTCTGCTCTTCACCTGCAGTCCTGTTCAAACAGGGTCTACTGAAGGTAATATGGAAGCCCTATACCATCCTTCTGCTCCTACATGATTGCAAAGCTCAAATATTTGTATTGCCAAACAGGACAAAAGAGCAATTGCTCATCCATCTCTGGAAACCGAGTCGACCCATGAAGTAAATGCTGCAAAAGTAATTATTGATGGTAAACTGATAACGAGCAAGGGGTTTTACAATGTAATAGATTTTGCATTGGCTATTGTAAGCAAGCTTTTTGGCCATGCGAGAGCGAGAAGTGTAGCAGAAGGTTTGGTTTTTGAATATCCTAGAGCTGGATGATGTACCTGTCCTAAGTCCTTATAAAGGCCAGCGATCTGCCGATCTTCGAGTAACGGATAGTGTTCATACAGTTAACACTACCTTCACCTCCACTCTTGCTATCGAATCAAGGAAACTATCCAAGAGAGGATCATATTCAACCGTCTTATTGCCTCGAGACTGCCTTTGAAAAATAGTCAGTGATCACTGTAATTGTGAGCTGCAAGCATTGTGCAGGTTGATAATGTGTTGGCTGGGAGAAGGTATAAACGTCAAAATACGAGTACGTTAACCGAGCCTTGTGTGTAAATCTGTACATCTACAACCGGAGGAAATTCGGTTTAGAGCTGATTAACACAGCTGCTTTGTCTGAGAAGATGGGACATATTCGCTCCAAGTGAATTGTGTGACAGAGTTCCATTATGAAATCATGAACACAAAATTTCTCTCATTTTGTTTCTTTGAAGTTTCATCTGCACATTATTATAGTAATCTACCAGGGTTTCCACCCATCTTGAATTACCCAGCAGTTATTTATGTTGCAGCAATGAATGTATACGGGTTGAGTTGAAACTTTTTTTTGGACCAACTCGAAATTTTGAGTTGGTTGCATTAGTGACCTGAATGACCTAAATATGATTCACTTTGGATCGTCGAGTTT
Organism: Cucurbita moschata; assembly: GCF_002738365.1. Taxonomy (NCBI): domain Eukaryota; kingdom Viridiplantae; phylum Streptophyta; class Magnoliopsida; order Cucurbitales; family Cucurbitaceae; genus Cucurbita; species Cucurbita moschata. The sequence continues at coordinate 1,555,472 of NW_019268561.1, read as the reverse complement.
CAACCCAGGAATCTGATAGTTGGATTCTCAAGGGAAACGATCAAAGAGGTATGAAGTCCAAGCAAACAACCATTAGAATACTACAAGTTCATTTATACATAATAGAGCTCATCTCTGCTTTCTGATATATGTTATCTAAGTATCGATACCTCGAACTTTGTTATTTACAGCTACGAACCTACCTATAAGCTTGAAATCATATCAGAAACACACAATCTAAGCTTGTTCAGACTGCTTTTGTATTTGTTACAGAAACTAGGACTAAATTTGGCTGTTCATCTTGGTACCTCTACCATGGGCCTGTCAATGTTCTTCTTAAGCAGAGTCTTTTGTCACCCCACTGACATTTCATCTTCTCCAGAACCTGTCAAGCGAAGGGTTGTTAAAATGAAGCTTGTGTGTTGAAACATAACTGAATAGGGCGAAACATGTACCTTAACTTTCTGGGTTTCCATTATCTCTCTCTGCAGACAATAAGATGCCAAAAAATGGAGGTCAAGACCATTGCTTAAGCCAAATGTACCAAATAAAGTCGTGTTCTTATGTGTAATGTACCTGTGTGTTCTGCAACTCTTGGTTCACTTCTTTGAGTTTTGCAATTTCTGCTTCAAGCTCCATGGTGTAAGCCTGAGATATCAAGGTATTAAACATGAACAATTTAAAACTTGGTCAATATTTTTAAGATACTTTAGCCACTTAGAGCAGTTCGAGTTTCAAAAATATTATGTGATAAGCTAGACATGTTGGCCGGATCAAAGAATGCTTCTAGACCCTTGCTTGATGATACATTTATTAGGTAACAGCGCCTATCGCTAGCCGATATTGTCATCTTTAGGCTTCCTCTCAAGGTTTCCACACCCTTATAAAAAATGCTTTGTTCCTCTCTTCAACCAATGTAGAACCTCACAATCCACCCTCTTTGAGGTCTAGTATCTTCACTGGCACTCGTTCCCCTCTCCAATCGATGTGGGATCTCACAATCCACCCCCCTTTGGAGCTCAACGTTCGCACTGACACATCAGGCTCAACATCCTCGCTGGCTCACCGTTCGGTGTCTAGCTCTGATACCATTTGTAACAGTCTAAACCCACTGCTAGTAGATATTGTACTCTTTAGGCTTTCCTTTTTGGGCTTCCCCTCAAGATCTTAAAACGCATCTACCAAGGAGAGGTTTCCACTCCCTTATAAAGAATGCTTCGTTCCCATCTCAAACTGATATGGGATCTCACGAGCTGTAAAGTTATATGCTTCGTTCCCCTTTTCCACACCTTTATAAAGAATGCTTTGTTCCTCTCTCCGACCGATGTGGGACCTCACAATCTACCCACCTTCGAGGCCCAGCATCCTCGCTGACACTCGTTCCCCTCTCCAATAGACTTGAAGGTCACTGTGTTTTCCTTAATTTTGTAGCACTACCACACGAAAACCTCTTCATAGCATTGAAGATGGAAGATATCACAGAGATCATATCAATAAAAAGTTATGGAGTTTCATTGGACTAGAAGCTTTTTGAGTGCCTCACTACCTTAATGTTACTTCGAAAAACCAAAGCAAATAGAAAACAAGGTTAAAAATTGTATCAGTACTATAATGACCAGTAATGTATCTACCTGTTTACGAGCTCGTGATCTTGCAGCTGACTCTCGGTTCTTTATCATTCGTCGTTGCCTCCTCTCGACAACTTTCTCCAGAGCTCCATTGCTTCGTCGTCCCCGGCCAAACGAATACGGAACTGGAACTGGCGAATATGAAGATGTCCTTAAGCTGTTTTTTGTAATCACATCGGATGATATTGTACTCGTAGGAGATCTTGAAGCAACCGTTACCCCTCTCGAGCCTAAACCAATCGCACCGACCCCGCTGCCCTGAATCAAAGCTTCATGTAAAGGAGGCTTGGAAGCCAAAACCATGTTATTAGTAAGCTGGGGATTGTTCACTGAATTCATTGAAGAAGCAAAGGTCACAGTAGCTGGTTTGGGGAAAAGTGGCTGCTGCTGCTGCTGCTGCTGAGATGGCCTTACCACTCCTGTCCCTAAAAGAACGGCATTTTGATTATGAACAGAAACCATGTTTTTGTTCTCAGACATCTGATTTTCCATGAGCATCCCAACAGCCAAACCAGCATTTTGGTTATAAAATCCACAGTTTAATGGTTCTTCTCTTACCACTCCTGCTCTAACCAAAAACTCCTCCAAAGTCACCTCCCCTAAGGTCGGTTCTCGCCGAGGCATTGCCTCGATTCCACTGCCATCTTCAACACTAACATTCTCTTTACTCAAGCCTTTCCAAACTTCATCGACCGTCTTTTGACTAATTGTTCGGGGTAAAGTCAACGATCCTTGCCTCTGCAAGTTCCCACCAAACGCGCTTCCACCACCACCAGCAACACCACCACCACCAGATGTCATTGCTTGAGACTCTTCAGCAGTCCAAATGTTCTTCAGAAGTTCATCCATATTCATCGAACCGACCTCCTTACCGAGCCCACTCCATGTGTTCTGAATCTCATCAAAAGTTAAAGAGTAAATGGAAGGCTGTCTAGCCAATGTGAAATTTCCTTGTGTCTTAGCCACCGTGCCTTCTCCTGGTGGCATATCCTCAAAGTTCCTGAAATTCATTTCACAGCTCGATCTGCGTCGACACGACAACTGCCTAGAACAGCCGTCTTCCTGGTCGAATTGTTACCTTTTTAGCTCGACCTGTCTTAGTTTTCTTAAAACTGAATGAATGAAAACAAGATTCAACTTCAAAAAGTTTTGCAGAAGGCTTAGTAAAGCAATATAAGAAGCTGATGCTACAAACTCATACCATATCAAGAACAAGCACCATTTATAGTTAAACACTTCGATAACAATTCGTAAAGTGATTGATACTAAATCCATAACATTTGGATCATCCATTCCAACCTCTATATACCCAAAACAGCCAGTGAATATCAAGAAACTAATCTGTTTCTCTACAAATCTAAGCATCAGAAAAGATCAAACAAAATCAATAAAAAATTCAAAGGAAATTCAGAACAAATCCTTAAAAAACAGCCTTACAGCACACAAAATCATCCAAATTCACAGACCCATTATAACTCCAAAAACCCACAAAAAAACAGAACCCCATTTCGATCAAAGAACAAAAAGAACAAAAACCTAGTCGCCATTTTGGATCAGTGACAAAAGAACACACAAAAACGAAGAACTGGGAGTTTTTTTCCCCCTTTTTCCTGTTGAAAAATTGTTGGATATTTTTGGGAAAATAGGCTGACCTGAACTGAGAGACCCTTCTGTGTGTTATGCAGGTGGAGGCGACAAGTGTCTCTAGCAGAGATCTGAGGTTATATGGAAGAATTGGGAGCTTACTTTGCTGGGTTTTTTTCTTTTTTTTTAATAAAGATTTGGACTTTATTAATTTTTTAGTTTTTATGGGTGAAAATATAAAATTAATAAGCAAAGCGATCCATCTAGATTTCGCAACGTGGACCAATGGTTGAAGGTGTGAAAGCTGAGTGTGACAGCAGAGCCAAGGCAGAGCATCAAAGTGGAGGAATCTGGACCCTTGAAATTTAGCTTTCCGACATGGAGGACACGATCGTAAATAAACGACATTATTTGCTGCTTTTGCCCAATCAGAAGTTGCCAAATTGCCATATACGACATGACGTTTAGACTAAGAAACTGTTTTGGTTCTCTCTTCTTTTTGTTTTATTATTATTTTTTTTTTAATTTTGTAAAAATAAAATGAATTTGGATAATTATGAACATTTGGTTCTAAATTTTGACATTTTTACTCTTCAATTTTTTTTAAAAAATAAATATTAAGATTTAACAAAATCTTATCCATTTAATTAATGAAAATAAATAATATAATTTCAAAAGTTAGAATTTTGTTCTGTTCGGATAAAATCTTATAAAAATATAAATTTTAATATTGTAAGTAACCAAACAATTTTATTTAAAATGTCTTTTTAACAAATAATCTTTCTTTTTTTTACAAGTTATTCTATTATAATTTTAAAAATAAATTTGGGAATTAAAAAAAAATTTAACGGTTGTTAATTATTTTCATTAAAGTAAATTAGGAGTGAAAAGTAATAATAAATAAAGAAAAAGGGAAAAGTGTTGATTGTATGGAGAATCATGTTATTGTTGAATAGATATTATCTTTAGAATTTTACCTTTTTACCTTTTTAAGATAACTTATCACAAAAATGGGTAAATAATAAAAATTTTATGAGTAAGTTGACACGTGCTCCCAAAGAAAGGAAGGCAGGATGCCACAGTCGCATACTTGCGATAGTGGGATAACGATGGTGCAAGACTTGTTTGAACCTAGTGAATAAGTCAACCGTGTGAAGATCAAATTTAAAAAACAATCTTGACGTTTGATCAAGTCTCGAGTCACATTTGACAGAAAATGTTTCATACTACATGAGCGAGGAAATGTATTGAAATTTTTTTGAAAGAAAACAACGTTATAGCATATAACCCAAGTAGGTAGAATTGAGAATAGTCCATCCCCCTATATTACATTTTAGGATATATTAGCCCTGGCGGGTGTAGACATGATTTTGGTGAATGATCGTACACCCCCATATTGACATGATTGGGAGAGAAAAGACCTAGTAAAATGGGTTTGAACAAACATACGACCACAACTTGTCTTGGACAAGTATGACCAGGACATTCGACACACGGCCATAGACTATGTTTTGGATAAGTATGACCGTGACATCCTCCACCACTTGATTTGTTGATGGCTTTGTCAAATAACTCTTCACAAACTCGACGATGTAGGAAGAGACTAACTTTTGATCTCTCTACTAAAACGAGTTATATATTCTTAATGAGTCTCTTTTAACCCTTATTTAATAGTGAGCAAGTGAGTTGTTGATTTTCAAGGGATTTATTTTAATCTTTTATAACCAATATGTTATTGCACCTACCGAGATAAAAGAGAAAACTCTACATTTTATTGCATAATGTACTCCACGTTGTTTCATCCATGATCGATATGTATCTAGATATTCAATTAGAACTTTAGTGGGAGTTTTCACAGTCAAAATGGTGTTAGATGAAGGATTCACTTACTCCGACAGAGAATCAAGGCTTGCTACTTGTTTTTCTTGATCGCACCAATATGACGTTCTATGAGTATTTAAGTCATACATGTAATAGCGACCAAGTCGAACTTAAAAAAAAAATAAAAAAAAAAATACGCATCACATTCTATTCCTTGGGTCGGCTCTCAGGTGGATTTTTTGTAATAGAAATAATATCTTCCTTTGTCATTCAGTTCTTCATCAAAATGATCTTCGTTAAAGGCATAATGACATTGATGTGCAAGTTTCTTGGTTGAATACTCTCAACCTCGACAGACAATATCAATTGTTGATGCAAAAAACAAGTCAAAAGAAAATGTATCTAATGTAGATTCGACCTATACTATACGTGGTTTTGTCAAATTTCTATTGGTGTCCTCCATCCTTTTAGATTTGATTGTATTTTCCAAAATCACTATAAATGATGACACATGTGTTGCCTATATTGAATTGAAAATGATTTTTTTTTCTAACAAAGTATTTTGTTTATTTAAAAATAAATAAAAATAAATACTCCCTGCAATAATCATTAGTTTTTTTTTTTTTTTTTAATTCATCCTATCAATATTAGTTATTTTTGTTATTCAAAATTACAAATAAATGAATAGATAGATATATAGATAATTTGAGGGTGATATAAAGCAAAATGGTGGTGACTTGAATGCTTATCTAAGTAAAGTTTGAAAAAATGATATTCAAACATTTTTATACTAATATACTAATTTTGAAACGCTTATGAAATGTCAATGATAATATTTAAAACTTTGAAACATTTATAAAATGTCAATAGTAATGTTTATAACTTTTTAAAAAATCCAAGATTCCAGAATTCAAATTCGGCATCTAATGCCTTCAACGTTCCGATGTGAACGTGTTCACATTATCAATTCAATGCCTTCAACGTTCCGATGTGTTGACATGTTTAACCCTCAAATTTCTATAATTATTTCTATAATTGAGCTGCAGAAAAGGAAGGTGTATCATGTTAAAATTATTTATAGTCTTTCTTGGCCATTTTAAGATCACACGACATCGAGGGCAAAATTTTCCATTAGGCCGTGTTACTTTCATTAGTCTCACACATGGCGAGCTCTGATCACTACTTGTTGTGGTGGGCGCACACCTTGTAGGCTTAATCAAAGCTTATATTAATGGCAACATGGATATCATTTTCTCATCCTCATTTTTTAGACTCCTTCGTTTACCCATCTCTTTAATCATTGGGATATTCTTTGATTTCCTTTTTTTTTTTTTTTTTTTTTGAAGTAAATAAATCAATTTCTCTCAATTGTGAAGTTCTCCATCAAACTCTCCAAAAAAAAAAAAAAAAAAAAACCCACACAGAAACCCTCTTGAAAGATCAAAGACATTCAAGAGAAGGATTTAAAACAAAAACTATGAACCAGAGAATTAAGATCTAGAGAGGAACTCGAACACATGGTGATGATGATGACTCATATTAGGACAGATACAAATCAATCATTCAAATGTGGGAAGAAAACAAGTAGATAGTTGATTCATAAACCCTAAACCATAAACCCTAAACCCTAAACAAAGTAATTGAGTAGAATCAATAGGGCAGCAATTCCTTTCGGGATGAGAAAGGTTTGAACCGAAATGAAATGGGTATGAATTCCGAGTTCAGTCACTCGAGATCTGTCTACTAACTTCCTCCTCTATTGCTTAACCCAAATTCAATCCGCGATCGATCCAAAATTTTCAATTTTTCAAAGATTCAACCCAACTCCACCCAAGAAACCAAATTCAACTTTACCCATTATCCAGAAAATAGGTGGAAGTGATGCAAGGCAGAATTACACAAGTTCAAAAGCAGCATTTAAGAGTATAAAGACAAAAATAGAAGACCATGAAAGTTCCAGGAATAAAATAAGACATAATCATATGTATATAGATCTAAATAAGTAGACTAGATTTCATTCTATTGAAATCTTCTTTCCTTGATCCTAAAATGTTACCGCCAACCGGATAACTTAGCATACCACACTCTTCTTCATCCAAGCACAAAACTAAATAGAACATGTATTCAGTGCTTAAGCAGTGTGAACCATATTCAAACTAATTCTATTCAGTGTTGCCTAATGACTAATATATTACTCTACCAAGCAGGTTATCCAAACAAGAACAGATACTACATGATTATTTAGCTACAACATGGCAGAAAGAGATGTCTAAATGTCTCATAATATAAAAACTGAGCATAACTTAGTTGCCAAGTTCTAACAATGATCAAAATCAATCCTAGCCCAGAGAGGTCGAAATGATAGCCAAATTTCACATAAAAAGGAATCACTCATGATTCAACGATATCAGGAATAAGGGTTGAATAATCAATAAACATAAATCACAAGCAATTTCAAGAAAAAGAAGATAGCCCAAGTGGCGAAATGGAACAAAAACGCATCATAAAGCGAAACAAGCAGAAGGCGTTTTCCAATCAAAACCAACAGCTGAGCCCACGAACAAACACACAGTGACAGAACTTCGAAAGAAGTGTAATGCCATTCATTCAGACCGCTTTTCTAATCCATGTTTCCAATTAACTAAGAGCATTGTGATACCCAATAATATTATAGAAAAAGAGTAAAAACAATTACGATAAAACATCTAATTTTATCAGAAAACAGATAAAAGAGTTGCAACACAAAAAACTCATGTAAATTCAAAAGCATAAAAAGAACCGAAACAAAAAAACCACCACAACGAAGCCTTTTCCAAAACGCATATTTGATTCAACGGTAAGACTTCTGGAACCTCGCACGAGCTCCACGACCACCAAACTTCTTGGGCTCACAGCGTCGGGGATCAGCGACGAGCAAAGTCCTGTCGTACCTGACAAGGATATCCTTGATTTCCTTCTTACTCTGCTCGTCCACATATTTCTGATAGAACGCGACCAAAGCCTTAGCAATACTCTGACGAATGGCATAAATCTGCGAAGTGTGACCTCCACCCTTCACTCTGATACGCATGTCGACTCCCGAGAACCTGTGTCGTCCAAGGAGGAGGATTGGCTCGTAAGCCTTGAAACGCAGGATCTCCGGCTCGACAAGTTCGATTGGGCAGCCATTGATCTTAATCAAACCCCTACCGCGCTTGCAGTAGGTCACTGCCACCGCCGTCTTTTTACGGCCGAAACACTGAACCGACTCGATCGGAGCAGCCATTTTATCCGAGTTCTGGTACTTTACCTGGTTCGCCTCCTGCTAAAAACCCTAGAGCTCTGAGAGAGAGAGTCCTGAGAGTGGGCAAAGAAAAATCGAAGCGAACTATTTATATGGGAAGACAGATTAGGGCTTTGGGACGCTACACTATTGGGCCGAAAACGCACCGTTTTGCTCTTGCTCCAGTGGGCTTGGTTTTAAAATTGGGCTCAAACTCGTTAATAGTAATATATTGGGCCGAACTTTTGATCGCTGGGCCCGATATATCAACGGTCCAAAACCACCAGCCTCATAGTGTCCTCATCCAATGATTTGTCCACCTCAGCCCATTTTTAAAGAAACTTCCCTGTTTTATTAACCCAAAAAATTCATTGTTTTAGTTTTTTATTTGCTTTAATTCGTGACACGTGGCAATCACTAAACACGGCACGTGTCAAGGCTACGGGACACACGTTGTTCATACTTCAAACAATTCATCCAACTAAGCCAATAGTAGAACTACTCACATGATTGGCCTAGGCTGGAGCAACTAATTATTCTTGGTACTAGCCTGAATCGAGCCACCGTGTAGTCTAATTATTGAGGATAAAGAACTATTTTCCTCATCCAAATCAAGTCTACTCGTTCGTATTTAAAACTCTTGAAAATAAAATCATGGGTAATTAGTTTAGTATAATTTTGATCAAATATTTTAGGGTAATATAAGGTTGAGCAAAGATTACACAATGACATGCCTAATAAACATATAATATAATGTTGTAATGTATGTGAGAATTACTTATATAAATAAAAATATATGTTTATTATAATATTTTAAAAAATGAGATTATTCTTTCAAATTCACATGAGGATAATCATTATTACAATATGTAAACATTTATCCACCTTCCCATTAAGTCTTGCTAGTATGCAAATTGGCTTAATAGAAGAGTAAGAAGCTAAACATGAAATATCTCGAAATGTACCTTCTATTTCGAAGGAGTTCAAGTATATGCTCTCAAACTGAAAGTCGAATCTCATTAGAATAGAAAGAGATTAAGGACACGAAAGAAGAGGATATGCTATCTTAAACAATTTCTTCTAAGTATAAGTTCTATTTATATACTATAAATCCAACATGTGAGATCTCACCTCGGTTCGAGAGGGGAACGAAGCATTTTTTTATAAGGGTGTGGAAACCTCTCCTTCGTAGATGTGTTTTAAAACCTTTGAGGGGAAGCCTGAAAGGAAAAGCCTAAAGAGGATAATATCTTCTAGCGGTGGGCTTGGGTTGTTATAGATGATATCAGAGCCAGACATCAGGCGATGTGCTAGTGAGGAGGCTGAACCCCGAAGGAGGATAGACACGAGACGGTGTGTCAACAAGGACGTTGGGTTTCGAATGTGGGTGGATTGAAGGTCCCACATAGTTTAGAGAAAGGGAGTGTTAGCAAGGATGTTGGCCGAAAAGGGGGTGGATTGTGAGATCCCAGTAATTTTAAAAACCTCTCCCAAATAGAGACTTTTTAAAAACCTTAAACAAAAGCTCAGAAATATGAAAAGAGAAATAAATGCACTCAATAGTCCCCAAGATTCCGAGTTTTGCTAATATGTTCGCAATTGAAATACAAATCTGAAAAGAAATTTTCATAATGAAATGCAATGTAACGACCTAGATCCACCGCTAGCTGATATTGTCTTCTTTGAACTTTCCTTTTCGGACTTCCCATCAAGGTTTTAAAACGCGTCTGCTAGAGGAAGGTTTCCACACCCTTATAATGGTGGTTTGTTCTCCTCCCCAACCAATGTGGGACATCACAATCACCCCCCTTCGGAGCCTAGTGTCCTCGCTGGCACTCTTTCCTTCCTCCAATCGATGTGGGACCGCCCCCAAATCTACCCTATTTGGGGCCAGCGTTCTTATTGGCACACCGCCTCATGTCTACCCCCTTCGGGGAACAACGAGAAGGCTAGCACATCGTCCGATTTCTAGCTTTGATACCATTTGTAGCAACCCAGATCTACCGCTAGCAAATATTAAAGCCTTGAGGGAAAATTCGAAAGGAAAAGCCCAAAAAAAACAATATTTGATAGCGATAGATCTAGATCGTTACATGCAAATTTCAAATTAAGAGAAAAAAATGTGGTTCAATAGAATGTGGTCTACCATAGACATTTTGGATGATTCAAGATTCAAAATCATTTCCAAATAGGTTGGAAGTTTATCAGTATAGTAACTTTTAGAGCTTCAATTTAGTTTTAAAAAATGTGGTTGAACGACGTACGTAACCTACAAAATCATTTCTAGTCCGGGGAGGGTTAGATATGTAGTACGTCTTTATACACGGCCCACGTATGGGCACATGGACCCACTAGGGAGGCTCGTATGCGTATCCCCTAGGCCTTACTATGCGTTAGCAGAAACTCACGCAGCTAGAACCCATGAAAGGAAAGGTGCACGTATAATATCATGATGTACGAGTCTGCACTAATCCTAGCATGGAAGTATCCCGACGTACGTAACCTACAAAATGCATGAGGTTCTATAGTTTCAAATCATGGTATATTCTTATGATACAAATCATACTTCCATTCTTTTCGTGACATAATTTTCATATAATACATGCATACGTATACTTGGCATATCTTTCATGATTAACATACATGGTTTATCAATGTCGGATAAGCATAGCATATAATATATGTGGCATAACAGATGGAAGTACATGCATCATATAACATTCCTATCATAAAGTAATTTCATAGCATAGCATAATCAAACCATAGCATAACATCATAAAAATATAACACATACAGGGGTTATAGGGTACGTGTCATTCATACATCATGCAAGTCATCCAACTAAATCCGTGGGCATAACAGTAAAACCACTTATTTGGTTGGTCTAAACTAAAGTTACTATACTTCCTTAACGCTAGCTTGAATCTGTTCTTTGAAGTCCAGTTTCACACATTAATTGACCTAACTCGCCTAAAAACAACCATTAATTTAACTCTTCATATATGGGGAAGTAACTTAACGTAAATAAACACATAATATGCATGAGGTCTCGATTGTTTTCATCTTAAATTCATCATGTAATACAACCCCACGTATCCTTCACATATTGCTCTAAGTAGTATACATGCATAAGCATTCATACATTCATCATCAATAACATCATCTAGAGGTTGTACAGTATAAAAAATCCATCATCATAATGCAACGGGGCATCTCATGCGTTCACATCATCATAACATGATATATTGTTATATTATGCGCATTATCGTCATATATCTTATGTCATCATGTCATAATGCATCATCATCAAATTATCACCATAGTACATCATCATATCGTCATATCATACAATCATCATATCATAAAAAGTCACATCATCATCATACAAGGTCACATCGTCATCACATCATTACATCACATAATTTCACATCATCATCATAATATATAAGTCTACATGACACGTACAAGGGGCACTGAGACATGTGTCATCATACATTTATTGTAACGACCCGGGAAAGAAGAATATATATATATATATATATATATATATATATATATATATAATAAATAAATGAAAACGAAAAAAATAAATAAAACCCAGTCGCCGGAAAACCCACGAGCTTTCCGGCGACCGCCGAGTTTCGCGGAACCCACGCGAAACGACGGCCACAGCACGCCTAGCATCTTCAGAACACCTGCAAAGGGAGAAAAGAGAGAAAATTTTGAGAGAGAGAGAGAGATTTTGGACAAACGCCGGCGAGTGTCCAGTTTCTCCGACGAGCCCTCAAACCACCCTTAAACCGACACCAAACGACCTGTTACTACCATAAGAGAGATCCCTGACGAAAGCACAATAACTCAGGGTGCGTTTGTGTTATTTCGTAAGCGTCGTCGTCGGTAACCGAGGTCGGAAAATTAGGTTTCTTAATCGATTCTTAGATCTATGGCTTTTAGGAGCTTTTAGGCCGCGAAACTCCCAAAAAGGAAAGAAGGACGACGAACAAAGAGGAAAAGGGGAAGGAAGAGGACCGAAATAGGCAACGGAAACGCTGCGGGAAGAAGAGAGAAAGCTCGCCGAAAAATCGGCCAAAGTCGGGTAAGGAAGACGAGATCCACGGATCCGGGTCAACCCGAACCCAGAACCCGGGAGAGCCAGCCCGTTCCTCCCTTAGCCTCTGCCTTCGGCCCAGCCCAACTACAGCGGCCCAAACCTCAAACCGGCCCAGAAGCTACGGTTCAGTTGAACCAACCCAGACTAGACCCACGGTCCAATTGAGCCGGCCTGCAAACCAAACACTTGCGGCCCAGCCCAGTAAGCCGAGGCCCAACGTTTAGCCTTGGCCCAGTAGCCTTCCACAGCCCGCGACCCGAACCACAACCCGAACCGGACTGCGATCCGCGCTTCGACCCGACACTACCGCCCGACGTGGCTTTCTCTGCTGCTGCCACGTGTCACACAGCGGCGCGGCAGTCCCTCGGCGCAAACGGCTCGGCCTCCCTCCGGTGACGCTCCGGCGGCTCCTCCGGCGGCTCCAGCGGCTGTTCGGCTCGGCTCACCTATTTTTAGCCCGGTTTCCACTGTTTCGACCCTCCCGGATCTGTTTTCGGCCCCGATTAAGGTATCCGAGGCCGTTTTAGAACTATATTTCACATTTATTAAATTATAGGTAAATTAATTGTGAAATACTAACAGAAAGTGGTGAACGGTGTGGTAGGAAACAAACCCCGGCGACGTAGGAAGCAGCTCTCACGGAACGGGAGCTTACGTTTAGCTATTTAGGGAGTACTTCGGCCAAGGCCAACCAAGTAAGTGGCCTTACTATAGGATAGGCTAAATAAATTATATGATGCTTGATGATATGTGCTAGTATATACATATTTTGTTGAGTGACGCTTGATATGTTTGACACACGTTGTGGCATTATGATGAGCATGATGATTGCATGATTTTTACCTTAATATGATGATGTGTTCCATATTGAGCATGCTAGATGATGATGAGTGCCATATTGCATCATGTCGTTAGATCGACGTAGGACACAACCCTAAGAGCATGAAAATGATATTATTATAAATATCCACGAGTATGCGTTACCTAGAGTAACAAAGAGATGAGACTAGAGGGTTGTGTCAGAAGAGACATTACGATGGATTTAGAGGGACCTCATGCATTTTGTATGTTCATAAGCATAGGGCTACTTCCCCTAGAGATGATGCGTGCGGACGCGCACCTTATGATGAGCGCGAATGCGCACAGGTGCGAAAGCACATAGATGAGGGTGTTCATGAGGCGCATGACACTATGGGGTTCCGCTGACCTCCGGACGTCGCTACAGATTCGCTTGACCAGAGGGTCCAGGGGGTGTGCGAGCGCCCTGGGGACTCACACTCGCACGTGTGAGTCGTGTGTAGGGAAGTACTACACATCCAATTTGTCCGAGACTGGAGGCCACCCCTAAGATGATTAGAGATAGGTCCCTATTCATGATTGCATGTGTTTGCATTAGCATGGCCCCTATAGTGGGGTCACTTACTGAGGGCCGTGTGCCATATTGTTTTTCAGGTAAAGGCAAGGCTCCCATGTACGGTTGACGGTGGCATCGTGATCAGAGACTGTGGCGCGTGTATAGGATAGTTGCATATTTAATTCCTAGTCTTGGTTAGGATAGGGCGTTTGCATTTCATTCATTTATATTAATTAATTTGTAATCGTTTTATTTTATCTTTTTGAACTCTAGCACGATGTTTGAAACACATAAGCCCGGCAGTGTTTTCCAATGTATTAGTGTATTCTGAAGTTTTAAATTTTTTTTCCGCTAATAAAGATGAGCATGCTTAGGTTTTTATTCTGCATTAGAGATGAACATGAGACGTTAGTGGCGACTCTAGATATGTGGAAATTTAGGGTCGTTACATATATTAAGTCTTCTGATCGAGCCGATAATAAGATCACTTACTTAGTTGACCTAAGTTAGCGTTCTATCTTAGTTATGAGATTTACTTGACTTGTCCTTCGAAATTCGTATCAACCTATGTGGAGGTATTCCACCATACTAGAAATATCCACCTAATTCTTTCAATAAGCCTATTCTATGAGATTATATGTTTGTCATATTCACTTGGTACCAACCACTTTTTAAGACATAATTATTCAGAAACAATTATTCAAATTTATTAAACATGAAATTGAAAATCGATGATATAAGACACTTTTTAATGTTCATTAATCTATCTGACACAAATTTGATAATTTAGAAACCGAATTTATTTTTCGTACTAATTTAATGAGATTCATTTTTTAGTTCAACAATTAAGGATTATGTTAATTATATACATCTTGTTGTGCTATGATAGAGTTGATATTAATTTAATTTATTTAATCGGCGCCCATTTGTTGAAAATAGGTGTGGGCGCCGATTTTTTTGGCGACATTTATTTTCCTTCCTATTTAATTTATTGCAAGATTTTGGTTAATTTTGTTGTAATAATAATAATAATAATACTTTTACTAAACGTGGGAAGTGGGGGGAGGGGGTTGGCCTTAACTAGGGAGGTCCCGCTTCATTTTATCATCCTAATTTAATGGTCGGAGTGAGTTGGAGAGTACATTTTTTGACGGAGCTTTCAATTATTCGAAAACATTTAAGGTTAGTACGTGTAACAACCATTTAATCTAAGGTCGCTAGTGTATATATATCATGAACATTGAATGCGGAAACTTTCATCTTAAAACATAGTCATAGACTTACTTGTTCAAAAAATATCGACTTACATGAACCAAACTTTCATCTGGAAACATTAAATGAACAATAGGAGATGTTCTAAATAACATAAATGAAGGTGTGCGAACCAAACTTTCATCTTAAAATAGAGTTATGGACTTGTAGCTTTGAAAAACATGTTTAAACAACACAACAAAGAACTAAATAAAATAAATGAACAATAGGAGTTGTGCAATAAATGAAGGTGTGCGAACCAAACTTTCACCTTAAAACGTGTAGGAAGTGTGTGAACTGAAGGACTAAATAAAATAAATGAATAATAAGGAGTGTGCGAACCAACTGCTTGGTCCATACTTGCACGTGTAGATTGTGTGTGGAACAGAAAATACACATCCAATTAGCCTGCTTAGTATAGTCGCTTAAGGAATATAGACTTATATGATATCTCATTCATGAAATTGTATGTGTTTGCATTTAACTCTAATAGTGGAGTCACTCACTGATTATTTCTTAAAATACTCAAGTCAGTTGCATGTTACTTCTACTTCAGTTAAAGACAAGGCATCCTTGTACGGCTGATGACGACATCACAACTTGAGACTATGACAAATGTATAGGGTAGTCACATTTATTTTCTTAGACTTAGACTAGAATAGGATGTTTTTAATTTAAATGTTTATTTATTTTATTTATTCTTGTTGTGTCGTTTTAAAGATGTTTTTGAATACATACATCCATGGCTGTGTTTTAAGATGAAAGTTATGTTTTATGAAGAATTTTAAATAAAGTATTTTCGCATTCAATGTTCATGATATGTCTACAATAGCAACCTTAGATTAAGTAGAAAATTTAGGGTCATTACATTTGTGATCTAATTTATTGACGTCTTTTAGTAGAACATTTCTTAGTTCGTTCTTTGGATAAAATTGTTTTCGTCGTCTATTTAAAGGTTTGATGTACCTAAATTAAATGTTAGATTCATGACATTGACCTAAATCAGATATTAGATTCAAATGAATCACGACAAATAGAAAGTTATGAAGCAAGAGATTGTTATTAGCATACGATCCTAACTAACAATTCTTGGACGCACATGACAAGACGTAATAAACTATCTTCACAATCGTATTCGACCCTTTGATTTTTTTGTTCTCTTTTTAGATGACAACACAATTAGCTCCTACAGAACTTGTGGATGAGAATCGTTCTTGATGATACTTATTGTAGTGATTTGGATTCTCAACATCATTTCACACGAGAAATATAACGTTTGTGTAATGACCCAATCCCACTACTAGCCGATGTTGTCCTGTTTACCCTTTCTCTTCAAACTTATGCAATAAGGTTTCTACATATTTATAAAAATTGCTTAGTTTCCCGCTCCAAGAGACGTGGGATCTTAGAATTCACCTCTTTCGATGCTTTAGTGTTCTCGTTGACACTGATTCTCCTTCCAATCGATTAAAGGAACGTCCCTAGACCAGAAGTATTGATTAAATTTATAATTTAATATGAGTAAAGAAAAAATAAAATAAAAAATAAAAGAAAGATGAGAAATAAAAGAGGTCCACGGGTCCTCTCTGGAGCATCGTCGCCTTAACGTCCTTCCTCTGACGTTGACCTCTGAAACGCCATTTTCATGGAACGTCCACCTTCAACAAGCTCTTCTCTCTATCTGATAAACTTGATTTTCCACTAAACTTGATTCAAATCGCCTCTTCCAATTCCGTTTCGATTTCGATTTGATTTTCCCCCAAAAATGACGAGTTCCTCCAAGCTCGAAAGCGACCAGCCGCTCACGCCGGCCGGCCGCCTCTTTCTCCGTCCTGAAATCAATCAGATTATCCACTGCGTCATCGGACTTCAGAACTCAATCGACGTCGATTCCATCAAATCTCAAATCGCCGATTCCGTAATGATCCAGCACCCTAGGTTTTCGAGCCTCCTAGTTCGCGATCCGAACGGCGTCGAATACTGGCGGAGGACTTCAATAGAAGTCGACCGCCACGTCATCGTCGTTTCCGATCCTGTATCGGACGACGGAACAGGCAACGAGAACGCGGTCAACGATTATTTGGCTGATTTATCGACTTCTTCGACGATGGATATGAATAAGCCTCTTTGGGAGATTCATTTACTTTTGGCGCACAATTGCGTTATTTTCCGAATCCATCACGCGCTCGGCGATGGAATCTCGTTGATGTCGCTGTTTTTGACATGTTGCCGGCGAGCCGACGATCCGAACGCGCTGCCGACGATCGTTTCGGATTCGAAGACGGCGAGGAAATCGAGGCGGCAGAGGTGGGCAGAGGAATTACCGAAGATGCTTCTGGAGTTGTTGATGACGTTGTGGTTTAGCTTCTTGTTTGTGGGAGAGTTTATATTGAGAGCGCTTTGGGTTTCTGACCGGAAAACGCCGATCTCCGGTGGCGATGGGGTGGAGCTCTGGCCGAGGAAAGTGGCGACGGCCAAGTTCGCGGTGGAGGATATGAAAGCGGTTAAGAACGCTGTTTCTAACGCTGTAAGTCAAAATTAATTGAAGTTTGGCATTAAGCGTTTATTTATTTATTTATTTTTAATTTCTGTTTGTTATTTTCTGTTTCAAAGAAT
The DNA here is from genome assembly GCF_002738365.1 of Cucurbita moschata. Classification (NCBI taxonomy): domain Eukaryota; kingdom Viridiplantae; phylum Streptophyta; class Magnoliopsida; order Cucurbitales; family Cucurbitaceae; genus Cucurbita; species Cucurbita moschata. The sequence goes on along the minus strand of NW_019268561.1, from coordinate 1,537,866 downwards.
TTTAACCATTTATTCTCGAGTGGTTTAAATTAAATCTTTTATTATTATTATTATTTTTATATTTATAGCGATAATAAGTTTTTTTTTTTTTTGTTCCTTTTTTGGTATTTGATTTTATGGTATGTTGACTATAACTTTTTTATTTCCGTTTAAAATATATATATATATTATATATATATATATATATATATATATATATATTTTTTTTTTTTTTTTAAGAAAAAAAAAATTATTTTATTTTTTTCTTTTGAGATTTGAAGAAGGCATATATATATATATATATATATT
>NW_019268561.1:1440100-1536941 GCF_002738365.1 Cucurbita moschata | reverse complement strand
TTTTTTTTTTTTTTTTAAGGAAAAAAAAATTATATTTCATCTAATTTTTATGATTAATTTAATAAAATTCTTTAAAAAAATATATTCTTACTATTAATTTTAATTATAAAAAATGTTTATTGTTTCTAGAAAATGCAGGAATATTTTTTAGGAATATATTAATTATAAATGTAATTTTAAACTTTTTAAAAACTTTACATATTTATTTTAGTTTAGCAAATATTTTGATTATTTATAAGTAGGTATATATCAATGTCCTTTACTTTTTAATAATAATGGAAATAAAATTGACATAAAAGAAAATATGTATTTATTTTTCTCCCAAAAATGGAAAATAATAATATTAATTATTTATTTATTTATTTATTTATTTTTCTTTTATGACAATTTTATTTGTTTGAGGTAATATGATATTAATTATAAATGAAAGTGATAGCTAACCAGATCTTTTTTTTGTCTGGAATAATATTTATAACTAAATTAATTTTCTTTAAAAAATAAAATAAAATATATATTCTAAAAAGTTCATAAATAAATTTAAGATTTATGGTTAAATTGCAAAACTAGCCCTTTAATAATATTAAAGTTGTGGTTGCAGACAATAAATGACGTTCTTTTTAGCGTGATAGGGGCGGGCTTATCCCGGTACTTGGAGCACAGGCAACCCAACAGTAATTTCTTTGTTCCCTCCTCTAAAAACTCTAAATCTATCCTAAACTATCGAGATATGTACTCGTTTTTTTTTAAGTTAGAGGCTGAAATTCTCATACTTTCGTTAGAATCTGAATTGAAATGATTAATTGTCGAACATGTTGGACCTTCTATGTATAGGTTTGAAAGAAGGACTTCAGTTAACAGGAGTAGCCATGATTAATCTTAGAGAACAACCAGGGTTGCAGGTTATGTTGGTTATTCCTTTAAACTTGTTCGATGAGTTTTTCGTTCATGTTCGTTAACTCTTCATGATGTAAATGGTGTAGGATTTAGCTGATATGATGAAGGGAAATAACGGATCTCGATGGGGAAACAAGCTAGGGATCCTTCTCCTTCCAATATACTATCATAAGAAAACGTCCGACCCTCTTCAATATCTGAAGAGAACAAAGAAAATGATTGACCGTAAGAAACGTAGTCTTGAATCATATTTTTCGTATGGAATTGGTAAGTTTGTAATGTCGTGGTTGGGAGCAAAGGTAAGGATTTCATGTTCGAAAGACTAAACCAACACTCATTTTGTTTCAAAACATTAGTTTCCTTTCATTAATGTTTCCAACACATTTTGATTGCAGGTAGCTTGCATCCTTAATTATAGGATTATGTGCAACACAAGTTTCACAATCTCAAACGTAATTGGTCCAAAAGAAGAGATTAGTGTTGGAGGCAATCCCATTACATATATTAGAGCCACTTCAACAAGCTTGCCCCATGTACTTACTTCACATGTTCTTGTAAGTTTATTTACCATAATTAACAACAACAATTAATAACGGTTTGATGCAGGCAATAACGATGCACATGATGAGCTATGCTGGAAGAGCTGATATGCAAATTCTTGTGGCTAAAGATATCATTCCTGACCCTGAATTTCTTGTTGAGTGCTTTGAGAATGCTTTGTTTGAAATGAAAATGGCTGCCACGACGTTTAATGTAAAATAGCATCAAATGTTATCTTTACTTGTTCTTACAGGACATGCCAAAATTCTTTCATAGGGTTATAAAAATGGGACTGATTATACCAATTTCAATCTTATGGCCATATTTCATAAACTTCAAATTTATCTCTTTTATCTCGTAAACATTTTCTTTTTTTTATAAGGGTGTGGAAATCTCTCCATAATAGACGCATTTTAAAACCATGAAGCTGATGACAATACATAACAGGTCAAAATTAACAATATCTGGTAGCGATGGGTTTGGACGATTATAAATGGTATCAGAGCCAGACATTAGGGTGTGTCAACGAGGATGCTGGTCTCCCATGGGGGTGGATTGTGAGAACCCATATCGATTAGAGAGAGGAACGAACATTCCTTATAAAGGTTGTGGAAACTTTTCCATAATAGATGCGTGTTAAAATCGTGAGGCTGAAAGCGGTACGTGACGGATCAAAGCCGACAATATCTACCAACTTAAGTTGATCAATATCTTGCACGTTCCGACTTCAAGATCCAGCCCAATTTGACCAAACTATCAAATAATTGAACACATGTGACCTTATAATTTAGTATTTAAAAATTAAATTTAGAATGCCAATTTAATAAGCAATTTGGATTCAATTTTATATTTTCTTATTCACTACGTTCTAAGTGTTTTTTTTTTAAAAAAAAAAAAATCTAAATTCTTAAAAAAATAAATAACATTTTTATGTTTTATTGTATCATATTGTGAATTTGAAATTTCAAATACAAAATTATTTAAAATATTAAAAAGATGTAATAAATATAATATTGTACTATATTAAAAAAAATTTCGCTATAAACTTTTCGATTTATAATCTAGATATACTAAAAATACAAAAACTGTAACGGCCCAGATCCACCGCTAGCAGATATTGTCCTATTTAGGCTTTTCCTTTCGGGCTTCCCCTCAAGGCTTTAAAAGGCGTCTGCTACGGAAAGGTTTCCACACCCTTATAAATGGTGGTTTGTTCTCCTCCCCAACCAACGTGGGACATCACAGGTTTAGTCTCATGGCTGTCACCGTGACGTCGTCATTCGTGCAAAAGTGTCTTACCTTTACCTGAAAAATAAGAGTAGCACGTGGGTTGAGTGTTTTAAAAAATACTCTATAAGTAATCCGAGGAAATATAATCACATGCGATCATGTTTGTGGCCTATCATTTCGGAAAACATAATAATATGGTCTTGATCTCTACTTTATGTCCGAACATAATTAGATATGTAGTATTTCTTTACATATGGCTTACATATGCGCACCTGGACCCCCACGAGAGCTCGTATATGTAGCATTGGACTTGGCCTTCAACTAGCGTACACTAACGCTACCAGTATATTATGAAGGGAAGGGAGCACGCATAGTATTGTGGTGTATACAATACTGTATTATAACATCTTAGTTTCGCGTCATAACTAACCATATTAGAGAAGTATCACAATACACGTGAATATATAATATGCACAAAGTTCCCATAATTTAAATTCATGGCATGTATCTGTGATGCAAGTTATACCTTCGTTCGTTTCATATGTAATTTAACCATTTCATGTCATCTCATAATGTAGTGTAGAACATGGTATAACATTTTCCATGACATAGTACTATTTCAGATGGCCTAATGTGTCAACATGATTGTAACACTCGAGCCCAACAAGAAATTAAATATTCGACTTTTCCTTTTATCGTTAAACTTTCTAGACTTATTGGACATCCTAGAGGCTGAATTTTGAGATGAGGCAGAAGAAAAAAAACTCCGTACATGCCATAATTTAACCATTTCATGTCATCTCATAGTGAAAAATTAGAAAAATTCGTCCAATTCAATCCAAGGGGGTAGATCGGTCATTCTGACCCTGGCCTAATTAGGGGGTCTGCCTTATCAATGATGAAGGAAAAGAAAGAAAGAAAAAGGAAACAAAGGTTTTAGGTTTCTTGAGATAGAGTTAGAGAGAAAGTCGAAATCCCCTCGAAATAGTCGTTTGGAGTCAAAATTCCCTAGAGGACCTTCATAAGAAATGTTTAGGGGCGTTGGGGGAACCATTCTGGGCTTTTGAACCACTCAATTTCATCACGAATCAAGAAAGAATGGAAAGTATAGCTTTTAGGATCTTAATTTCAATTTTCTTTTAAATCCGAGAGGAGTTTTTAGAGGGATTTCATACAAGTTTTCTGAAGGAACTTAAACTTGATTCTAACTGGAAGGCGGTGTTCTAGCAAACGTCAAGAATCTGTAAGATTGCAAGTTTAACCGTCTTGAATCGACTTTGAATTCGATTATTTCTTGTTTTAATTTGAAATGGATTATGAGAAAAATATGTTAGTAAAATTGAATTTGAGCTTTGTTGATCCGAGTTATGTGCAAAGATTTACGAAAATGTTAATAAAATAATCGCGCAAATTCACATGAATTTGGAAAATCTTTGTGGCGGTCACACTGGTGGTAGGACACGCATTGCACAATTGAGTAGGAAGCGCGTATAAGTTGGCCTTGGACACGAGTCAACAAACGGTTGGATCAACGCGTCATTTTGCCATTGGAGTCGCATCATCTAGACCTGACATGATCTAAGTTCGAACTGCCAACTCACACACGATCCGCGATCAAACCCGACGGATCGCATTTGACCCCAAAGACATCTCACCACTCTGCACGTGCCGCAAGTCATCTTCATGTAGTTCAAAGGGTAAGTTGCATCCGCTAGGGCTCGAAGTATGAACATGCCCGCACTGATCGCATGTGCGAGGTGCGCGCATGTCAACTATGCGTGCAAGTGCATGAGATATCTACTATACGTTCGTTCGATGCCCGTTTGTCAGTTTTCTTGAATTAGGACCTACTAGAAAAATTGCAAGAATTTTGGAGCTCCGAGAACGGTGGTTCAAGAAGACACATGTCATCCAAGTAAATAACCACACGTACTTCAGGCAAGTAATACTTATAGAGATTGCTAAGACATACTAGCATTCGAGCATATCTTATCTCATGTGATTAGAAAATGCATGTTAAGGACTTCATAAGGGTGTTTTTGGATGATTATCTATTGTATATATGTTATGGTAAAATTACCATTATGCCCCTAGGTTCAGATTTCCTAGAATATACATGACTAGAAGGCAATAAAGACGAGTGTGATATTGCTTGACGTAAGAAATTAAAAAAAAAATGCCCTTATGATGAGATTTGTGATGAATGATGTTTTATATGCTTCCTATCGTGTTAGAAAAGAGGATGGACTATTGTGATCTGTGCTTGTTTGTTTGTATGTGTGCGTGATACAGCATGTGTTAGCTTCAGGTGTTTGATTGTGTGTTCTTTCTATAGGGCATGTTTATCTGCATAAAGCTAGAGCATTAGAGTTAGGTTGGCTATAGGATGACCTAAGTCAAGACGCCACCAGTAGATTGAGCACCTTATGATTGTAAACGAAGGTTAGAGAGTCTAGACCCTAGTGCTTCCAAACTAAAAAAGACTCAAGGAGTCAAAATAGAGCAACTTGGAGTCGGAAGTCCGTGTGTAACGCCTCTAATTTTCTTAACCTAATTAGTGACGTCAACCCATACATGCTTAAATCACATATCTCGAAATTTATAACAAATATCTTTTGAATTTAAGCCATGGACTTACCTAACATGTTAAATCAACCTAACATAGTTTTGATAAAAATTCAAACGTCAATAAAAACTTGTTAACTACTAATTGAAATAGAATGCGACCTATCAACTACTAATTTGAAATTCAAAAGCGTTCTATGCCCTATCATACTCTATTCTTCTTTCTAGCGCTCATCATCGTTCGTGCATAGAAGTTTTATGTAACGATTTGAAAATTTAAAAAAAAAATAGAAAAATAATAATAGCAACTAATCACATCTCTCCCCCAAACTCTCAAAGACTCAATGAACTTCTCACAACACTCCATCATTCCAAGAAAGAAAAACACACATACAAACGCAAACAAAAATAAAAGATTTTCTCGGAAGAGAGAAAGCTTGAGCAGAAGAATGCCATTTGAAAATGTTAGTAAACACCTTTTTCTTTTGTGAATGATATTAATCTGTACAATTATTTAGATATGAATTAGAAACTATTATTAGATTCGAGTATTACAATTATTTAGATCTAAATTAAAAATTATTAGATGAACAAAAAGTTCCACTTAAAATCCGCCATAGACTAGAGAAAGAGAGTCTTACAACATAGAGAAGGAAAATAGAAATTTGAGAAATTAATATAATTTGTACATAGCTAATATAATATTATAACAAATAATGTTTTGATGGAATGATCCAAGATATTGACATATTTTTAATTTAAGTTTTATTACCCAACACAATTTAGAAACAATGAAAACATGGAATTCGATTTTCACTGAGACTGTTTTAGAGCCGTATTTCACATTGTTACTTGGATTATTAATTAAAATATGAAATACTAACAAAAGGTAATGAACAGTGTGATAGGAAGCGAACCCTGGTAACCTTTGGATAATCTCTCGATGAACGGGAGCTTACGTTAATTAAATTAGGGAGTACTCCGGCTAAGGTAACCATGTAAGTGGCATTACTATAGGATAGGCTAAAAATTGTACGAGTTATGATGATGTATGAACTGTGTTGTACGATACCGTATGTTAGTATGTGAGATGTATGAGTTATGATGATGTATAAATTGTGTTGTACGATGCCGTATGTTAGTATATGATGATGTATGAGTTGTGTCGTATGATGTCATATACTAGTATATGATGATGTATGAGTTGTAATAATATGTGAGTTATGATGCTTGATGATGTGTGTAGTATATATGTACTTCGACAAATGACGTACTTGATACGCTTGATGCACTTTATGGCAATATGATGAGTATGATGATTGCGTGACGTTTACCTTAATATGATGATGATTTCTATATTGAGCATGCTACATGATGATGAGAGCCATATTGCCTCATGCCGTTAGATCGACATAAGACACAAGCCGAAGAGCATGAAAATGATATTAATATAAATATCCACGAGTATGTGTTACCTAGAGTAACAAAGAGATGAGACTAGAGGGTTGTGTCAGAAGAGACATTATGATGGATTTAAAGGGACCTAATGCATATTGTATGTTCATAAGCATAGGGCTACTTCCCCTGGAGATGATGAGTGCAGGCGCGCAGAGTATGATGATGAGTGCGAATGCGCACAGATGAGGGTGTTCATGAGGCGCATGACACTATAGGGTTCCCCTAACCTCCGGTCGTTGCTATAGATTAGCTTGACTAGAGGGTCCAGTGGGTGTGCAAGCGCCCTAGAGATTCACACTCGCACGTTTGAGTCGTGCGTAGGGAAGTACTACACATCCAATTTGTCCGAAACTAGAGGTCACCCCTATGATGTTAGAGATAGGTCCCTAAATCATGATTGCATATGTTTGCATTTGCATGACCCCTATAGTGGGGCCACTTACTAAGTATTCTTTAAAATACTCAGGTCGTGTGCCACATCATTTTTCAAATAAAGGAAAGGCGCACTTGTACGGAGGATGGCGGCATCACGAGTAGAGACTGTGGCACATGCATAGGGTATATTTATATTTAAATTTCTAGGTTTAGGTTAAAATAAGTTGTTATGCATTCCATTGTTTTAAATTATTTTGTATTGCATTTATTTTATCTAAATTTAAGTATTTCGTATTTAAACATGTAAAACCATGACTGTGTTTTTCTAAGAGGTTGTTTTAAGCGTTTTTCGAAATTTACGTTATAAATAATGTTCATGTAAGAGTTATATTTCTGCATTATAGATGAGCATCAGACGTTAGTAGCGACTCTGAGTATGTGAAAATTTAGGGTCGTCTCACTTCACCTTTACCTGAAAATTTAAGGGTAGCACGTGGCTTGAGTATTTTATAAAATACTTAGTAAGTTACCCCACTGTTGGGATTAGATATGTAATCACATACAATACATGAATGAGACCCATCTTTTAAAAATATAACACAACCTTAGGCTCTTTCGAGTTCCAGGCAGGATTGGGTGTATGGTACTTCTCCACATACAGCCCAAATACGTGCACATGGACTCACCAAGCGGGCTAGTATATGTACTCCCTAGGTCTGACTTGGTCGGACACAACGTATTACACATTATCGGACGCCGCAGAAAAGGAAAGACCCGCATGATATTATGTAAATATCGAACATACACAACTGTACTAACATAACATAATAGAGAAGTATCTCGATGCACATGACATACATACATACATGCATGAGGTCCTATGTATTTCATTCATATCGTAAAATTTATTTCATTTCCTCTCTCATTCCTTCCATAACATATTTCATAAATACACAACATGTACACATGCTAGACATCACGTAAATCCATCACATAACTTTATTTGTAGGTCATAACATTCCATACATGACATTTCAGTTCATTTGTAATAGAGTGTAATGGATTTAACATGTATACATCACATATATCATATGACCATACAAATAACATATAAGCAACACATAATATAAGTATTACACTTTTAATATGGTACATGTAGGAACTACATGGCATGTACCATCATATATCAAGGTCACTTGCTTAGTTGGTCTTGGCGGAAGTCACTAACAATTTGATAGTCGTCTCGAAACTATATTCCAAACCCTAATTCTCACCTATAACAATTCATATGACATCTTTAGGGCTTAATAATAACTTAACCTAGCTAAACATGATGATTAATTCCAATATAAGCCTAAAGCTAATTAAGCTCGAGTAAATAGGAGTCTAGCTGATCTCAAATGCGTTCGATAAAGTCAAAAATGGCTTCAGGAGGGTTAGAAACCTAGAATTTGTACACCGAGCCGTCTAAGCCAAGAAGCCGAGCCGGAGCAAGCTGTCGCGCGAGCTGAATCCTAGCTGCGTACGAATCATGGCTGAGTTAGGGCACGCGTTGGTCATGTGTTGAGTGGAGAGAGTGCGCGGGTCAGAATCGGGTCGGGCGTGGGTGTCGGATCGTCGCACGGGTCAGCCTTCCCACGTGTGTTTGGGCTTGGGCCGTGAGTGACGATGGTAAGGCGATGGCGTGGGCTACGGACCATCTGGGTAATTGAAAAGGGTTGGGACATTGGGCCGAGACAGCTGGATTGGAGATTGCAAGCGGGTCGAGATCTGAACCCAGATCCGAGACGTTCCTTCTTCCTCACCCGAAATCGCAGAGCGAAACCCTAGATTACTCTCGTTTGATTCCGACGAGATCTCTGGTGATTCCAATGTTGTTTCTTCAAATTTCCACTGCAGTTCGTCCTCTGGAGGTTTGTACAACAACTATGGCGCTACGACTAGTGCAATTTACGTGTTGACCCAGGTCAGTACGTTTCCTCCAAAATCGTGAGCGATCAAAGGTTTAGACCTGTGTACACCTAGAGATTGGTTTTCCCTAAGGAGCTAACCTCGAACATCTTGGAAACAAGAGATGCCCTAAAGACTTAGAAACCCACTAGAACAATTCTGGAGAAAAATAAAGGTAGCCTATAGGCCGATAACAGTCGGGACTGTGTTTGTAGAGCTTCCACCTCCCTTTCTACTGTGGTATGGTATCGTCGAGCTAGGTGTGAGGCCAGTTAGGGACGTGTGACTTGACAGAGAGTTTGGCTAGATTATCTTGCGCGATGGATCTGTCCTGTGAGACGACGTTGATCATGTAGGTAGTCAACAGAGCTAGCATAGACAGAGGTAGTGTCCCCGACCTTGGGCGACTACATGGACTGTGGGATAGGTTCGCTACATGCCTCCCATGAATGACAAGAAGAAAATTCAAATAAAAGAAGCAATTGCCACCGTAAAAAGATCAGTCTCAACTAAATCATAATTTGAAGACTCTTTTTGTCGGACTTTTTCTTTGTTTGGCGAAAGGAGGTTTCATGACAAAGAAGTATATGAAGAAAGAGAAGAGAAAAATCAAGCAATGGAATTGAAGCTATTTTACCGAGTTTACTATTCAAGTTCGAGAATAAATAGGTGAAGTAAGAAGAGTAAATAACTTTTAACCTAGTTGTAAAAACTAATATTTTTATCATAAACCATAACTAATTTAATATATAAATATGTACAAATGACTTGGGCTTGAATTCGAAGTTTCCCTGGGATTGGTAAGACGAAATGGTGTAACGACCCGAAATTTTCTACTTAATTTAAAGTCGCTAGTGTATCCATATCATAAACATTAAATGTAGAAATACTTCATTAAAACTTTCAGCTTAAAACACTGTCATGGACTTACGTGTTTGAAAACACTTTTAAAAATCACATAATAAAAAACTAAATAAAACAAATAAACGTTTAAATAAAAAACATAATATTCTAGCCTAAGTCTAAGAAAATAATACGACTACCCTATGCATGTGTCATGGTCTCAAGCTGTGATGTCGTTGTCAGTACAAGAATGTCTTACCTTAACCTGAAATAGAGGTAGCACGTGGCTGGAGTATTTTAAGAAATACTTAAGTGACCCACTATTGGGGGTTAAATGTAATAACACGTGAATGCAATGATGGACCTATTATATCAGTCTATTTTTACTATGGCACTATTCTAATGGGCAGGTTGGATGTGTACCATATATTCTACACACAGCCCATACATGCGGCTATGGACTCACAAGACAATTTGCACACCACTGGCCCCTTTTCTTGTCAGACGAGCCTTCTCTGGTAGCTCTCCTCCTCCCGACACCCATTAGAATTAGTAACCGTCATGGTAGCATTATGTAAAACATAATGATACTTCGCCGCCTAGTGGATGTACGGGTCCGTACCTTCGTGATGGAATAGAGGTATCCCCCAATGCATGAGCACACATAATGCATGAGGTCCCAACATTTTTCCATTTTCATTATCATTTAATACAACTCCTCTAGCATTACATATCATATCATGTTCAGATATCGTTCATCATTCATATCGTATCGTTTCTTATTCTTCAGTTCTCATATCATACATAATTCTAATGGGGTTATATTTCATGCCATTTATCGTGATTTCATGTCATTCATATCATGTTGTATACATACAATTTAAAAGACATAACATAACGTTCTATGCTTTTAACATAACATTTCATCATATACATATCATATCATAACATATTGCATCACAATGTATCATATCATAAACATGTCAACCATAACATATTTCGTATCAATATATATATATATCCGTCATTCACATGTCGTATCATAATCATATCATTTCGTAAACACTTCAGGGTCATATCGTTTCCTAACTTATCATAGTCTTAACGTTCTTATACCTATCACAGTCATATCGTTACATGAACGTACTTTAGTCATATCCTCATAGGGACGTATCCTAACGTTATCGTTTCTATCAATCTATCACAAACCTATCCCTTTCTACGATATGACCTAACCGTATTCTTTTATCAATCTCTCATATCCATAGCACTTCAGTATGTAACCTAACTTTAACGTTTCATGAACGTATCTTACTCCTATCGTTACATTTCGTTTTGTGCATCCTTCTCGTATCCTATCTCAATATATCATTGAACACATCGTACCGTAATTATTATCATATAATTCACATATTATAACATATACATAACATATCATAAGCATATCGATCCACAAAACAATTTACACATATCAATATATATGACACGTACATAAGCACGGGGCACATGTCAACATCAAATATAACCATGTCGATAGTAAGACTACCTACCTGGTTAGCTTAAGTTGTTGTCACGAATATATCCTTCATGAAAGTTCGATTTTGAAATCCAAGCCAACCTATATGAGCGCATGACATCAGTTTCAAGTTTTAACTCTATAAAATTATTTCACTAATTTACATTGGTACATTATTAAAAGTCTTGAAATGTTATATCTGTGTTTTTATTAAAAATCTTATTTTCTATGTTACTGTTGTATAAAAAATTGATAAACTTGTTTCGAGTTATTCTGTGCTACCTTTATGTACTTTTCTCTCTATATTTAGTTTAAGTTTTTAATTCCTCAATCTTCTTCTTTCCTTTTTTTTTTTATTTATTCTCTGGTCGGTTTTAATGACATATATTCCAAATTTCTAGTGGATCAATATTTCTTTGTTTCCTTTTCTTCCTTAAAACTTGAATTCCTTTCCCAAATTTTTTTTGTCATTTAATTTTTAATCTATTCATTTGTCTACTTATATAAATTTACTAATATAATATTACTAATATGAGTGATTTATCTGATTTCTAAAAAAAAATAGAATAAAAGATCTAATATATACGTTCATATCTATCTCCACTTAAACTCTTTAGGTGAATCTCAACCGTCAAGGTTATTCTCTTTTTTTTTTTCCTCCAATTAAATCTAAGATTGTTGTTTTTCTATTTTTTTTTTTTTGCATGAGGAGAGATAATTGGGAAAAGGACGAGAGGTTAGTGGAGAGAAATGAGAAATTGTTGTTTCTCTGTTTTATTTATTTATTGTTATTTTTGTTAATGTAATTTTTTTTTATAATTATTTTTATTTTTTGGTTGTTATAAACGGGTCACCCTAGCCTAATGAATACTCTACCTCGAGCCATCAACATCATACTCTCTGTTAAAATAGATTTCACCGAAAACCAACTATATCCATTATATATATATAATGGATATAGGCACACATTAACCTATTTAATAATATCAGCACAATTTATCGCAACCTATTTTAGTATATAACCGACCCAATTTTTGAAGACCTAAAACGGTGTGAATAACTATAACACAAAATAATCTTTGTTCAATCCGACTAAAATTTGACTCGACTTCGGAGTAAAATAAATAGAAAACCTAACGTAAAAAAACTATTATAATCATAGATGGTATTTGATTTTATCAATTGACTTGGCACAGCCCATACGATTTAGGTATGAATTGACTTTGTTTGGTGACTGCTGACAACGACGTCGTTTAGGAAGGAAAAAATAAAGGAAGGCATGGCGTGGTTTGACAAACCGACCTTACCTGAAATTAAATAAGACCATGAGGGGTAAAAGGGTAATAATAGTCTTTGTTACGAGGGCAAGATTGGAATAAAGCGACATTTACCTCTCTTCGAGGATCTTCTTCTCCTCCTCCCGTTCTGAGGTCTCTCTGCGGATTACGGGGAAGAAGTACGTCGCCGGCTCCAACGACATTTCAGCTGCTTGACTTTGGCGACTCGCGGTGGACATTCGGGTCCTGGTTTACACGGTTACGTAGCAATGGAGATTGCGCCGGCGGCCGCGCCTTCGATCGATGGAGATGCTGCTCATGATGCGGCCTCTGTTGATGCAGTTCAAGCGTCGGTGTCAGGGAACGAAGCGAACTTGTCCACGGCTTTTCCTGGACCCAAGTATGAGGACGATGAAGAGGAAGAGGACGTCTGCCGGATCTGTAGGAACCCTAAAGATGCGGATAACCCGCTAAGTTATCCCTGCGCTTGCAGCGGCAGTATCAAGTTTGTTCACCAGGACTGTCTCCTTCAATGGCTAAGTCACAGCAACGCCCGTCAGTGCGAGGTTCATTTTCTTTTCTTGCCTATTTAGTTCTTTAATTAAGCAGCGTTTCTTGGGCGAGGTTTAGGGTCCTTTTTGTATTGTATTTGTGGAGAAACTATTGGAATTTCTTGGTTAGATAGGGGCATTGGAGATGCACTAGCAATTAACCGAACCAACATGGAAATGATTTAGGCCCATGAAAATTCTTGTTTAGGAAGGGGCATTGAAGATGCACTAGCAATTAACCAAACCTACATGGATATGATTTAGGCCCATGGAAATCTTACTCGAGTCCCTAAAGAAAGTTATTTCATTGTGGGTGAAAAGAGATTTCTGAACTGGTGCAATTTTATGACAGTTCGTTGAAATGTTTAGAAAAGGAATTCCTTCTGTGTCTGGATGGATATATATTTTTTAGTTCTCCCAAAAGATTAAAAAATTTGTGCCCTTTTTATAGTTCATTTTCTGGGGAAATATGTTCGTAATATTATCTTCACTTGGAGTTCTGAAATGAATAAGACATTTGGAACTTTGGTTGTTAATGTCTTGTGATGGTGTGGTGTGTAAGACTGCTAGGGTACATGAGATGTACGATTCCCTAAGTACTTATGTTCCTTAAGGGGTCAGCTGACTTTTAAGTCAAAATCATTTGTTGTTTGTATCTTTAGTATTAACATCGAGAATCATATCAATTGTTGTTCTTGGTTTATATATTCCAAGAAGAAATTTGATAATTGCCTTTGTCATGCCAATTTACATATATTTTCACGTGTGGCAGGTTTGCAAACATGCATTTTCCTTCTCCCCTGTTTATGCTGAGAATGCTCCATCAAGGCTTCCTTTTCAGGAATTTATTTTTGGAATAGCAATGAAAGCTTGCCATGTCCTGCAATTCTTTTTGCGCCTCAGTTTTGTGCTCTCTGTTTGGCTCCTCATCATACCTTTCATTACATTTTGGATATGGCGGTTGGCTTTCGTGAGGAGTTTTGGGGAAGCCCAGAGATTATTCTTGAGTCATTTGTCTGCTACCGTTGTTCTTACTGATTGTCTTCATGGCTTCCTGCTTTCTGCTAGCATTGTATTTATATTTCTTGGAGCTACCTCCTTGAGAGATTACTTCAGACATTTACGGGAGCTTGGAGGTCAGGATGGTGAGCGAGAAGATGATGCAGATAGAAATGGTGCTCGTGCTTTCAGAAGACCTCCTGGACAAGCTAATAGAAATTTTGCTGGTGATGCAATTGGTGAAGATGCTGGTGGAGCCCCGGTACTTGGTGGGGCAGGTCAAATGATTAGGAGGAATGCAGAAAATGTTGCTGCTCGGTTGGAAATGCAGGCTGCTCGTCTTGAGGCTCATGTTGAACAGATGTTTGATGTGGAAGATGCTGATGGTGCGGAAGATGTTCCCTTTGATGAGCTGGTTGGCATGCAGGGGCCTGTGTTTCATTTAGTTGAAAATGCATTCACAGTTGAGTGTGCTGCACATCCTTTTTTAGATAATTGTTACAATGAAAGTTTACCGTTTAAATATTGTTTCATGTGTATATTTGTTCTTGAGTCATGAAAACTGCATGCATATAAATTGGCTTTTTGAGATGATATCTTGGCCTCCTTCATTCACCATGTTGTTGCTGGTATAACTTAAAATATCATTCAATTCTCATATTTTTCCATCGAATAAAGAATTAAGCATTACCTTGTAGTAATGTCTAATTGGTTCCAATTTTTTGCAGGTTTTGGCCAGCAATATGATATTTCTTGGTGTTGTTATCTTCGTGCCCTTTACGCTAGGTCGGATCATACTTCATTACGTATCATGGATTTTCTCTTCAGCCAGTGGTCCAGTTTTCTCGACAATGATGCCACTTACAGAGTCAGCTCTCTCCTTGGCTAATATTACATTGAAAAATGCATTGACAGCTGTTGCAAATTTGACATCAGATGGTAAAGAAAGTGGTCTACTCGATCAGGTTGCAGAAATGTTTAAAGTCAACTCCAGTACACTAAACAATGGCACAAACAACATTACTGCTCCACTGTCGGTGGATGTTTTGAAAGGGTTAGCTACTGCATCGAGGCTTTCTGATGTTACAACTCTTGCTGTAGGCTATATATTTATCTTTTCATTAGTTTTCTTCTATCTTGGCGCTGTTGCTTTGATTCGATACACACGGGGCGAGCCTTTGACAATGGGGAGGTTGTATGGCATTACATCTGTAGCCGAGGCCATCCCTTCTCTCCTTAGGCAGTTCATGGCTGCGATGAGGCATTTGATGACAATGGTTAAGGTTGCTTTCCTTCTGGTCATAGAACTTGGGGTATTCCCCTTGATGTGTGGCTGGTGGCTTGACGTTTGTACTGTAAAGATGTTTGGCAAGTCAATGGCTCAGCGTGTTCAGTTCTTTTCCGTTTCTCCTCTAGCAAGCTCATTGGTTCACTGGGCTGTTGGCATTGTGTATATGCTACAAATAAGTATATTTGTCAGCCTTCTTCGTGGGGTAGATATCCTGACTAATTTTGGTTAAATTTGTTTATCAATGATAGTTATGCCAGTTACTCATGTGTTGTCAACAATTTTATAGGTTTTGCGCAGTGGAGTTTTGTACTTCCTTCGTGATCCTGCAGATCCGAACTATAATCCTTTCCGAGATCTAATTGATGATCCTATGCACAAGCATGCTCGCCGTGTTCTACTATCTGTTGCAGTGTATGGAAGTTTAATTGTAATGCTGGTATTTTTACCTGTCAAACTTGCTATGAGGATGGTGCCCTCCATTTTTCCTCTTGATATATCGTAAGATTTCATAATACTCAAGCAGCGCTTATTTGTGATTGCTGCAGCCTAACTTTGAACTTGGAATTCTTTGGCAATGTTTTTATTTTCTTGACCATTTTTGTGGCAGGGTATCGGACCCCTTCACAGAGATTCCAGCTGACATGCTTCTCTTTCAAATCTGCATTCCTTTTGCTATAGAACATTTTAAATTGAGAACAACAATCAAATCCCTTCTCCGCTGCTGGTTTACTGTAGTTGGTTGGGCCCTTGGATTGACAGATTATTTACTTCCCAGAACTGAAGAAAATGTTGGCCAGGAAAATGGGAATGGAGAGCCTGGGTTGCAAGATCTGCAAGTGATACATCATCTAGGTGGTCCGGATCAGGCTCTGGTGGCTCATGCTGCAGCTAACGAGCCGAACCAAGTCGGTCCTGCATCTGGGAACTTGACTAACGAGGAGTACGATAATGAAGAGCAGTCTGATTCAGAGTAAGTTCCAATTCTTTCCTCCAAGCATGAACATCATTATTGTAGGAGAGTTGGGCACTGCAACTGCAGTCTTTTTCCTCTTTCTCATTTGTTTGGCATGAACTTCTCTTTTCTACTTAAAAACCTCGGTGAAGCCATTGTCAATTTTTAATTTACATCTTTTGAATAATTTCTCTGGGGTTGGGTTTTGTATGCTGTTTTGCCTATTTAGTATATTATCTCATCATATGGGCTAAGTCAGGCATGCTTAAACTTCTAATCTTTATTTACTTCAATTTTAGGAGGTATAGCTTTGCTCTCCGCATTGTCCTTTTGTTGGTTGTGGCATGGATGACTCTTCTTCTCTTCAACTCAGCACTGATAGTGGTACCAACTTCACTTGGACGGGCGCTCTTCAATGCTATTCCGCTTCTTCCCATCACACATGGTATCAAGTGTAATGGTGCGACTACTACAGAAATCATTTTCCACTATGTTTTTTCCTTGTACTCTGTCCGAAAATGCTAATTTGTTGTATATTTATTCTTTCCACAGATATGTATGCTTTTGTCATCGGGAGCTACGTTATCTGGACAGTCATAGCTGGTGCTAGATATACCATTGAATATGTCAGAGCAAGGAGAGTGACAGTTTTGTTGAGCCAGATATGGAAATGGTTTGCCATTGTCGTCAAGAGTTCTGCACTACTATCAATATGGGTAAGAATGGCTGTAAAAAATGGACCTGAAAAAAGAGGGAAACCTTACTTTCATATCAGTTTTGGGGGATTTCTTGATTCCATGATCTGACATATAGTTTTGGTTTTCAGATCTTTCTCATTCCAGTTCTGATTGGCTTGTTATTTGAGCTTCTGGTCATTGTGCCTATGCGAGTTCCAGTGGATGAAAACCCAGTTTTCCTCTTGTACCAGGACTGGGCATTGGGCTTAATTTTTCTTAAGATCTGGACTAGACTGGTGAGCGGGAATCAAAATTTGTAACCTACAATTCCACTTTCCTTTTCTGGTTGGTTGATATCAAAACTTATTATAATGATCTACCTTCATTTGAGCAGGTAATGTTAGATCATATGATACCACTGGTGGATGACAGTTGGAGAGTAAAGTTCGAACGAGTAAGAGAAGATGGCTTCTCCAGGCTTCAAGGACTCTGGGTTTTGCGGGAAATAGTCGTGCCAATTATAATGAAGCTACTGACAGCACTATGCGTACCTTACGTTCTAGCTAGAGGAGTATTTCCTGTGTTCGGGTACCCGCTGATCGTCAACTCGGCTGTTTATCGATTTGCTTGGATTGGATGCCTTTGTGTTAGCATGTTGTATTTCTGTGCTAAGAGATTTCACGTTTGGTTCTCCAACCTTCATAACTCCATTCGTGACGATCGTTATCTCATCGGTCGTCGACTCCATAACTTCGGTGAAGAAACTAGAGAAAAGCCAAGCGATGCAGCAGGGACTTCATCATCTAAGACGCAAAATGCTGGCCTTGCAGTGGGCGGTGAAGGATTGCGGCTGAGACGTGTTGGTAACTGAAATGATATGTATATTTATTTCAATGATTGGGTGTGTTAGATGGTTTTGAGGCCCCGAAGTGGGGTATAGTCAGTTTTTTGATATGTGCATATTCTGTCTGTTTAACATCGTAGCTAGAAAGTGAATGAATGGAAATGTATGGATCTTATGTCTATAAAGTTTCAAATACAGGGCACTTCTGAAGCTCGTGTAAGCAGTCTCTCTCTATATATATATATTGCAGGTTGAGACTAAATGAGAAAAAGATTTTTTTTTTTTTTTTTTTTACCAAGTTGGGAAGTGAGGTCCACTTAAAAAGGGAGGAGGTTTCTCATTATTTTGGCTAATTAGACTTAGGGTCAAATACACTTCTTAGCTGGTTAAGTAGATTTTAGAATCTTGTTACGATCGCACTTTGGATGACAGCAGACCTATGATTATGCGGCATTCATTCTTTAGTAAGAAGTGAGTTAAAGCCAGTTCATTCTTGCGTCTCCTACGGTCAAATGGCTATGCTTGAGCTTTTGGCCTCTGTTCAAGAAGAAAGTTTTAGAAAACGGGGACAAAGAGATTTCGAAAGAGAGTAATTCTAATTCATTCTAATTCTAACTCCCATAATTACTATCCTCTAATTCGATCGAACTGAAAAACTAAATAACTAAAGTTTGAATTAATTCTAACTCCCATAATTACTATAAATTTGAGTTCCCCAAGTCAATAGACATTAATAGTAAAGAAATTATTCAATAAATCAAGCATCAAAGAGTTGTAATAGCTCCTACCTAAGTCAATCGACATCAATGGTAAAGAAGGTATTCAACAAATCATTTATTATTTTTTTAAGATATGAGGACTAAATTATTGAAAATTAACCTCTAAAATGCAAAGTATATTACCCATTTTTAAAAACGTAGCAATCATAAAGAGAGAGTTTAGACATTCAATATAATTCATAAAAGGTAAGCATTTGAAGTGTTAATGATAGCAAAATGCATCATAACAGAACTTAGAATAGGTTCCCACAAACATCGCCAGAAGTAGAAATCACTCGGTTCGAACGAAAGTAGTTGATAAACTTTAAGGTATCAAACAAAATAGAAGCATCAAGCAAAAGGATCATGAAAAGCAGGCGGGGGGACAAAGCAGGCTGCATTCAGATTAGGCATCAAGGTTGTCACTCAGGGACAGTGAAGCCAATTGATCAGCTGCTGGATTGCCTGTCTGCTGACCCACGGTTCTCAAAACCTCCATAGCCTCCGCCACCTTGGCTTTCAGAGCCTCCGGCGACTCGAGCAAGTGCAGAACCTCAGTTTGGTCCATTTCCAGTAGCATTCCGGTCACCTTTGCTGCATTATCAACCTCTAGCTGTTCCACGAGTGGATACAGATTTTCCCCCAGCATCTGAAACAACCATACAAGTTATATGAATATCAGCAGGCTTGGAATCATTTCCTAGTTTCTATGTTCCTGCATTTTGCAGTATGAGTAAACGCAAGGCCAAATAACCACACGGATAAATTAGTAGCACCGTAAACTCTACCGTTCGTTGATGGTCTGGAGCTGCATTTGCGAGGGCAGAAGCCAAAGCACCAACAGGAATTGGTTGAGGGTGAACAGTATCCCGTGGGGGCATACCACCCATCTCGTATGGAACAGAGAACATACCTCCCGCAACTCCAGGCATGGGAAGATCAGGCATTCCACGTCCAGGAGGATAACGGTACACACGTCCTCGTGGGAGCATCTTTCGGGTAAACAAACATATGCCATTAGTGTGTCAACTAGAAATATCAATCATAGTCATGGGTAAACACGAAGGCAGAAAAAACAATAGAAACCTGCTGCTGCATCATTGGACCGGGCTGCTGGGTTTGCTGAATGGCACCAGCACGTCTGCCACCAGATCTTTGCCCTTGCTGGCCCGGCTGAACCATTGGTACAAAGAAATTTGGCATGGGACCTCCACCAGGCCTCATTCCAGGCATGAGTTGCTGCTGATAACCAAAGCCAGGCTGCAAGAATTCATAGTATGGTTTAAATGCAGTCACAATTTACAACCCCTTCCATGAAGAACAAGAGATGTCGAAAAGAAAAGAAAATCATTTTATATGCAAACCACAATGATCCAGGTTACTTTTTCCGAAGAGAAAAAGAAAGAAGTTACCTGTGAGGAAATAATAGCAGGCGGAGCTTGTCCATAGAATATTTGTTGTCCGATACCCGGAGCACCTGGAGGATACATTGGCATGCCACGAGGTGCAACTGAAGATGCCATTGCCATTGGCTGCAATTGGGAAAACTGTGCCTGAGATGCACATATACGAAGTACAGTCAATGTCAAACAAAAGAGGAAGTGGATAAACAAATATTAGCAGACATTTTAATATTGGAAAACGAGAAACAGCAGTAGCATCCACGCTTCAAAACATAATAATTAGTACAAACATACCTGCAACCTCGCTCTCCTATCTTCCTTCCTCTGCGCGAGTGCAACATAGAGAGGTTTGCTCACAATTATTCTTCCATTCATCTCTCCAAGCTATCAGGTGACAGAAATAGATAATAAAAATCTTGTAGCAAATTAACCGTAATACGACAGTCAGCCGAATAACAAGCATCGTCTAAACAATATTCTTGTGCACAATAATGTAACTCACAGCTCTAGCAGCTTCTTCAGGAGTTGAGAATGCAACAAATCCAGAACCTCTGCTCACTCCGTTAGGGTCTCGCATAACCTACAGGCATGTAAAGTATTAAATCATCTGTTAATACTCAACTGGAGAGTGTAAGATTACAAAACATATATAGTCCTTACAACCTTGTATGAGGTAATGGTTCCAAACGCAGAGAATAACTCCTTCAGTTTATCATCGTCAATGCTATCATCTAAATTCTTAACATATAGGTTTGTACCTTGATACTTGTCAGCAGCTTCTTTTACACTCTGCTCAAACCGATTTTTCAATTCAACTTCCCTTTCAGATTTCTTCTGGGCTTTTCCAACATACCACTCTTTCCCATCAACCTTCTTTCCATTAAGTTCTTCAACAGACCTCGCAGCATCGTCCGCATTCTCAAAGTTTACAAAGCCAAAGCATTTGGATTTTCCATCCCCATCCCTCATCACCACAACACTGGTTATTGGTCCAAACTCCTCAAACATATTCTGTAAATCTTCATCAGATGTAGTTTCCGACAGATTCTTAACAAAAACATTATTAAACTTTGTTTTCTCACTGACACTTTCTCGTTCTTGCTTGCGAACAAAAGGTCCCACAAACACCTGCTTGTCATTTAGCAGCATTCCATTCAACTTCTCTATGGCTTTTAAGGCAGCTTCCTCCTTATCAAATTGCACAAAACCAAAGCCTTTAGACTGCCCGGATGCATCCGTAGCAACCTTGCAGGATAAAATGCTTCCAAATGCAGAAAATGTATCATGCAACGCTTTGTGATCAATTGCCTTGTCCAAATTCTATCGTTTAAGAGCAGCATTAAGTCAAAACATCCAGCAATCAAGCCACTGAGACAAAGGAAAACAAAGCTCTTGCTACAAAAGTACTTACCTTGATAAAAATATTTCCAGACCCACTTTTCCGCACGCTAGGGTCACGATGCGAAAACATAACCCTTATAGGATTTCCATTCAAAGGGGTGAAGTTTAGCGCATCTAATGCCCTTGTTGCTGTCATGAAGTCCGGGAAAAAGATATAATCAAACATAATTCTTCAGACGATAGATAACAAAATCAAGCAAAAGTTGATGGCATGATAGCATTGATCAAACTACAAACAGGAAAACTTCTATTCCCATCAACATATCACAATAACCTAAGAACGGCTCAAATTAAAATTCACGGAGAGGTGAAGAAAACAAAAAGATAAAAGAACAAAATGATCAGCCATCGCATTTCTTAATAACTACAAGAATCCTCAAGAATATAAAATGAAAAATCAAAACCAACAGACAATATTCTGGAGCTGTTTCCTCATATGTGAATGAAATTAAGACATCATCAAGCCAACAAAAACAAATATGCACAGTTTTTCCAAAAATGAAGCAATAAGATGTCCTAATTCCTAGAACGTGAAGGGGCCTGAAAAAAACACTCAATGATTACAGAAAAAACTCCAGCGAAGACCCAATATAGCGACATGTATATTTGGAGGACCTAAAATGAACAAAAATTAAGCCCTAAAGATTAAAAGGCAGGCATAGACTAACCATCCACAGGGCTGCTGTAATTGACATAGCCATAACCAAGCGATCGGCGGGTCGTCAAATCCCTGCAAACCCTAACAGAAACAACCTGCCCCACCTGATTAAAAAGATCATAGAGCTGCGAATCGGTGACATTCACGTCAAGATCTCCAACATACAACGACGTCGTGACATGCTGTCCATTGGCCGCTGGATCGGCACCGGGAACTTGAGGTGGAGATGGAACCTGAGCCATTCTGAGAAAACTCGGTGTCGTTTGGATGCTTTTCTTTTCAGTTTTCAAGTTTTTAAAATTTTTTTGATCTTTGACTCGCTTCCCTCTCCTCTATTATTCAGAATCGGAAAATATAAGGACGGCGGAGGATAATCCTACAGGACGACGAAATGAAATGGATAGTAAGAACGACGACGACGACGAAGAACAAGAATGGTGTGTGTGTTTTTTTTTCTTTTACGAATTTGGGTAGAAAACCTAACAACAAAAGTTTAGTTTTTTTTTTGGGGGGGGGTTTGTTGTGCAGGCGAAATAATAGTGGAGGAGAGGGAAGGATAAAGAAGGGATAGATGGTCGGAGTCCGAGATCCGACGGCGGAGATGAAGACGGAGATTGTTTCAGAGGGATGAATTGGAGGGCAGCTGAAACTGCACTGAAGAAAGAAAAAAGGGTTTTCCATGGTTGTGGGACTTATATATGTCGGTTGGATTTGGGTAAAAACCCTAAATCGGACATCAGATTCCACCGTGGATAATCACGGTTTTTTTCTTTTTATTATTATTTTTATTTTCAATGGATGAGAGGCTTTAAATGTAAATTCCTTTTTTGATAAGGTACTTCCTTCGATCGCTTTTTTTTCTTTTTTTTTTTTATTTTTTATTTTAAATGGGTTCTCGTAAATTCATATTAAGAATGTACCGAGTTGGATTGAGTCAGGTTAGAGATTTTTGTTTGATATTAAACTAGTGAAAGATTCATGTACTTATACAATAATTGAATAGATACGAGAGTTGCATTCATTTGATAGATCCGTGTTTAAAATTATTTAGGTCTTAAAAAAAACTTATATACCTCTCATTTTTTTATTAAATTTAAAGGAATCTGCCCACGTCCAAGCCTGAGGTTCGAAATCCGAGCCAAAATTTGAGCCTAAGTCTCAATGGACCGCAAACCCGAACCTCAGACTTATGTCCGAACCAAGTAGGTTTGGAACCGTCAAGTAGGCCGCAGCCGACTGGTGATCAACCCAGATCCAACTCCAGTCGGCCCACGGATGTTGCAGCCTAGCGATCTTAGTCGCGGGTCGATCCAGCAAGTGTCTGGCCCACGAGCGCGTCCTTTGGCCCAGTAGGCGGCCCGACCCAGCAGCCTCACAACCCGCGTGCTGGACCCGACGGTAGCCCGACCCAGATGTGACCCGCGTGCATGTCCTGACCGCGTGATACGTGTCTGTACCCGCACGCCCGACCCGACCCGACGTTGCGACCCACGTCCCTTTCTAAACTGCTTTGAGTCCTTCTCTACCATGTTTGACATTTAAATACGTATTTTTTGGCCCAATTAAAGTATTATAAATTAATTAGAGGTTTAATTGTGAAGCTTAGATAAATTAAATCGTTTAATGTGTTCTAATCCAGTGTTGTAAATATGCATAGGTTGACGTGATTTCAAGGGATAAATTTGGACTAAATCCAAAGATAAACTATCACCCCAATTTAAGCTATTCAGATAAGTGGTCTTTATCGTTGGTTTGGTTGGGGCACCATGACGATTGAGGGGGAGTAGAGAGAGATTCCTCTCCATTAACTAAACGTAGCTAGAGACATAAATTATATTGTTCATCTTCGTCCACATCCTACCTCATCTATATATTAAGACTTCTCTCGTTAACTAAACATGGTCGGAGATTATAAATTATATTGTTCACTTTGCTCACATAACCTATAGATCAAATCAAAAAAGGTACGCCAAAAAGCATAAGAATCAAATTGCAAATTAACTCATTTTTATTTTATTACGAGTTGGATTAAAAAAAT
Organism: Cucurbita moschata; assembly: GCF_002738365.1. Classification (NCBI taxonomy): domain Eukaryota; kingdom Viridiplantae; phylum Streptophyta; class Magnoliopsida; order Cucurbitales; family Cucurbitaceae; genus Cucurbita; species Cucurbita moschata. The sequence goes on along the minus strand of NW_019268561.1, from coordinate 1,512,721 downwards.
CTTTTCGACCATCTCGAATAGAGAATAAATTTCACAACTCAATCCAACCATCTATCTATTTTGTAATTGAGTTGGGTTGGATTGTTGAATGGTTCTTTTTTTTTTTTAATTATTTTAAAAAAGTCTTGCTTTTTTACCATAAATGTTATATTAATATTTAAAATCTCATAAATTTTTGTGATTGGATTGTAAACTTAATTTGAGAATTGACTTAAATTTTTAATTTTTAATAATTCAAACCAACTCAAACCGAAAAAATATATATAATTCAACCTAACTTTTATGGTTTGGGTTGAGTGAGTTCTGGAGTCATTTGAACACTCTTAATTAGTTATTTTATGAAACTAAAATTGGAAAGAAGGAAAAAAGAAAATTCTCCTCTTCTAGAGTTCTCTATTTAGTTTGCTTTCTTATGAATTGAAATTGCTTTTTTCTTATTTATTAATATGATAGCGATGTTGAATCGAAATTCAATTTATATTAATTAAAAATTTTCAATTTTATAAATTAGTTAAAATATATATTATCGAGCGTTATAAATATATATAATATATATTTAAAAAAGATATTATCTAAATTATTTTTAAAAAGCATGAGATATATTTAGTTAATTAGTTGGAATGATTTTTGTTCTCATAAAAATCAAGGGAGAGAAGCGTGTGGGCCAAAACTCCGTAACGCGCGCGTGAGAAGTCAAACAAGAACTGCTACAGGCGACAACGTGGCATAATCGTGATCGTTGATTTTAAGCTCATAAGAAAGCAAATTAGTATCAGAATTCCATCCCCGTTTCCGATTCCGTTGTCAAACGGTCCCCACCATTCCCCCCCCCCCCCCCCCTCCTCTGTTCTCTATAAATTCAAATTAAATTTTGCTTACAACTCAAGAAGATGGCCTCAATTTCCACGCCCTCCTCTGTTCTTCCTAATTCACGATCATTCCGGCAGACGCAATCCCGGGCGGGCTTGACCGGCGGCGGATATATTTCATCGCCGTCGAGTCGGTTTGGGCCTCGGACGGTGGGCATGGCAGTATCTAGGCGCGATGTGGGGAGTTCTGCGGCGGTATGACTGAATTGATGCTGTCTGGTTTTAGGCGTTTGAATTAAGAAATGGGGAATTGAATTAGTTTGTTGTGTGTATGGTTTTTCAGTATAGGGTTGGGGATTTTATGACCAAGAAGGGGAATCTGCAGGTCCTGAAGCCTTCTACCACTGTTGATCAAGGTATTTTAAATATTATAATTCGGGTTAAATTATAGTTATGTGTTTATTTATTCTAGTACCTAGAATTCCATTTTTAATCTTTAAAATTTAAATTTTGTAAATAAAATGAAATTCTAGGTATGTTTATCTAATGCTTATTATTTGAAGCTAAACTTGTAATTTAAACTCAATTTTAATATTATTATTTTATTTTAATAAAGATAATGGATGAAATATTGACTATTTATTTTTAAAATGATATTTAGTTAAATTTATAAAAATATTTTCAAAAATATGGGTAGATTTTCAAAAAGATTAAATGAAAGTTAGTTTTTGGATAGAAATGGTTAATATTTTATTTCAAAAATATGTTTTTTTTTTAATTTATAAATAAAAGTTTTTTTAAAAAAAATTATTGTCAATATACGTCACCTCATAAATTATCTACCAAATTTTTAATTTTACTCTTAAATGTATGTGAGTAATTAAAGGATATTTTTGAAACATTCTTAAAGATATTTTTCTAAAAAAAATATTAACGGTTTCGTGTAAGATATTTTTGAACATTTTTTTAAAAAAATTTAAATGTATTTATTAGATTTTTTTAGTTTAAAAATATTATTATAATTTTTGAAAGTTTAAATGTATTTTTTAGACAAAAATACAAAATTAATTTAGCCAATAATATTTAATGTGTTATATTCAAATGGAATGAAAGGTAAAAATGTTTGATTAATCCACCGTTTTAGTGTGAAAGTTATCTTATTTATAATTAAATAAATGAAAAGAATATGAAAATAGTAATAAATTGAAATAAAAATAAATTTATTGTATTTGTTTGTATTTGAATTTGGGCATGAGTTGTAAAATAAAGTGTGTATTGAAACAGCCTTGGAGGTTCTGGTGGAGAAGAGTCTATCTGGATTTCCTGTAATTGACGACGACTGGAAATTGGTGAACTTCTTTTTACATTAAAAGTTAAGTTATAATGTAATGAATGGGGAATAATCTTAGTATTTATTCTTAAAAATTCCATTCCAGGTCGGTGTTGTCTCAGATTACGACTTACTAGCTCTACACGCAATTTCAGGTTGGTGTTTAATTTCATACCAATTCTTTTTCTATATGGTTCCAAATGCTATGATATTGTCCACTTTCAGTATAAACTCTCGTTGATTGAATATTGGTTTGTGATAGGTGTGGGCGGTGGTGGTGGGGAGACGAATATATTCCCAGATGTGAACAGTAGCTGGAAAGTAAGCCCACAAAATCTTCATTCATTCTCTTTTAAGTCATAAAAAAAGAAAGGTCTTTGTTTAAAAAACTCGAACATATATATATATATATGGGCAGAGGTTCAAGGAGATACAGAAGTTGTTGAGCAAGACCAACGGGGAAGTTGTAGCAGATTTGATGACGCCCGCTCCATTGGTTGTTCGTGAAGCTACGAACTTGGAAAGTGCTGCCAGGTGCGTGTTCCTATCCTAATATATTTATTATAGTGTACGCGTCCGTGCTCATCATCATTATAAATCTGTAGGGTGTTGCTTGAAACAAAGCTACATCGTTTGCCCGTGGTAGACCGCGATGGGAAGCTGGTAAGGCCAATATGTTTGCCTCTTACACTTACTTTCTGTTCTTCATCCTTGAACGCTAGCCAAATAATGTTGTTTGTGTTGGTTTTTGGAAGGTGGGGGTTATCACAAGAGAAGACATAGTTAGAGCTGGGCTGCACATCAAGCGCACTCACCAGAGTTAATATGGCTGCAGCTTTTGTTACAGATTATGCATTATGTTGCTATATTTTTTGTGCCTATACCAATTTTGACTCTCATTCGTTTACCCATTTTGACACAATTTCGTTGAATATGATTATGAGATCGTTGGAGTTAAATAGGTGGGGAAGTAACTTAGAGAAGCATGTGACACAATATTTGTCTCATTTATTTTGGTTGGAGAAATTATGTTTTGCAATTAAATTTGTTACTACTATAGTTTTGATACGTCGGAGTCCCGAGAAAAAGAAGAAAATAAATTACTACCCGAAAGTAAAATGTTCATATCTAGTATCATTACGTAATAATAGAGATAATCGTGAGATTCTCAATTTATGGTGTTATCATCTCATAATTTAGTGCAACTTATTTTTAGTTTGAATTAATTATGGAATATATGATATTCGTAATCATTTAATATTTGAAGAATATATTTGTTAGTTGAAATATATATTTAATATTCAGTTAAATTTGATTAATAGTATATTTTATTTTATTCTGATTTAGTTAGTTTATATTTTTGTTGTTGGTAGGTATTAGTTAGTATCTTTATCCTATTTTTCTCATTTAGTTAGTTTATATTTTCTTGGTGGGTAGATGTTTGTTAGTATCTTGTATCCTATTTAAAAGTTGTGAATATCAACGAAGATTGAACTTCGATCTCAATTCTATTTCTCATTCTTAACTCCTATTCTTTCGTTCAGTAATAATATTTTCATATCTATTCACACTTTTGAGTGGTAGATATTGTGTCATATCATAGTGTGATATCCCACATTGGTTGGGGAGGGGAACGAAACACGTAAAGTGTGTGAAAAGCTTTCCATAGTAGACGCATTTTAAAACCTTTAGTAAAAGCTCGAAAGGGAAATCCCAAAAAGGATAATATCTGCTTTTTCCAAGCACAAGCGTCTTAAAGTCTTGAGGGGAAGCCCGAAAGGAAAAGCCCAATGTAATGACCCAAAATTTTCTACTTCATTTAAAGTCTATACGTACCATAAATATTGAATATGGAAGGCTTCCCTTAAATTCCATAAAACATCACCTTTATCTTAAAACATAGCCATGGACTTCCATGTTTCAAAAACATGTTTAAAATGACACAACAAAAGACCCAAAATAAAATAAATAAGCGTTTAAGTTTAAAACATCCTATTCTATCCTAAGTCTAAGAAAATAAATACCACTATCTTATGGATGTGCCGTGATCTCGAGTTGCGATGTCGTCGTCAGCTGTACAGGAATGCCTTGCCTTAACCTGAAAAATGTAATAGCACATGGCTTAAGTATTTAAAGAAATACTCATGACCCCACTATTGGGGTTAAATGCAACAATCACATGCAATGAAATGAAGGGACCTATCTTTCGTTTCGTTTCGTTTTCCCTACGGTGCTGTCCTGACAGGTAATCGTGGACGTGTACCATATACTCTACACGCAGCCCATACGTGTGACTATGGGCTCACCAGCTAGTTCGCACACAGCTGGGCCACTGTCCCTAGTCGGTGGGCATACTCTGGGAGCCCCTTATACTGGGACCCGTTAAAACTAGAACCGTCACGGCAGCGCTATGCAAAGCATAACGATCGTTGTCCTGCCATTGGATGTACGCCTTCGTACCCTCGTGATGGGATAGGGGTATCCCCCCAAATGCATGAACACACAATATGCTTGAGGTCCCACTAGTTCTACAGTTATCATTAATGAACATAACCCCCTGTCACATTTTCATGCTGACAAGTCATTCTCATTTCTTTACATATCATACATATTCCTAGCAGGGTTATGTTTCATGCAATTTACCGTATTTCATGTCATACAATTCATGCAGTTACATTTAAATATTCGTACAAACAAGTCATCATCGTTCAATGACCCCACATCGTCACATGCATAACATATCAGATCATACTAAAAGCATACATAGCATACATCCACGTTCACATAACTACGTACTTAAGCACAATAATCTAGCATACAATGTACTATATCATAAACAAGTCATAACGTAAATACTTCATAGTCATATCGTTCTCTAACTTACCATAACGCTATCGTTCTATCAATCTATCACAAACCTATCCCTTTCTACCCATAACCTAACCGTATTCTTTCATCAATCTCTCCTATCCATAGCACCGGTATGTAACCTAACCTTAACGTTTCATGAACGTATCTTACTTCTATCGTTACATTTCGTTTTGTGCATCCTTCCCGTATCCTATCTCAAACATATCCTTGAACACATCGTACCATAATTATTATCATACAAACCACATATAATAACATAACATAACATATAGAAAGCATATCGATCCACAGACAATTCACGCATATCAATATATATGACATGTGTAGAACCATAGGGCACGTGTCAACATCAAAATAACCATGCCGATAGTAAGGTCACTTACCTGGCTAGCTTAAGCCGTTGTCACGAATATATCTTTAATGAAAGTTCGATTCCGTCCTTTGAAATCCGAGTCAACCTATATGAGCCCATGACATTAGTTTCGGGTTTGAATTCTACCGTATTATTTCTCTAATTTACATTTGTCCATTTTTATAACTATAATTTGTTGTGATTTCTAAAAAATAGGATAAAAGAAAATGAAGATTTAATATATAGATCAGATCTATCTTCACGTAAATCTTCGGTGAATCTTACATGGATAAAAGCTATTCTTTTTTTTTCTCCTTAAATCTGAAGATTATATATATATATATATATATATATTTGTAGTAACTCTTACTTTTATAGATAGGTTAATGAAAGATAATTGTGGGAAGGGATGAGAGGTTAGCGGGGGAAATGTTGTTTTTATTTATTTATTATTATTTTAACTACTTTTTATAATTATTTTTATTTGTTTATTTATTTTTTTACTATTACACTCAAAGAAAACCATATTTGCCAGGGGTGGTGGGTTTGGGCCCTTACACATAGTCTGGTTAGTATGAATGTCATTATCACTCGCCTTGCATGATTGGAGTTACTACTGACATTTGACTTGAAAAATTTACTAATACAACGGAAGAGGTTCATAGGCTCTAGACAGAAACAAGTATCTAGGTTGAGCTTATTACAACAAATAATTGTTCCCATTAAGTCATAACACTAAAAAAAAACCATGTCCATGAGATCTCACGTTGGTTGAAGAGAAGAACGAAACATTTTTTATAAGGGGGTGGAAACCTCTCACGAGCAGACTCATTTTAAAAACTTTGAGGAAAAATTTGAAAGAAAAAGTCCAAAAAAGACAATATCTGTGGGTTTAAGCCATTACAGTGACTCTAAACCAATTTCTCCCAGAATAGATGTCTTCATCCACAGACGACTAGAGCGACTATAACAAAGCTATTCACTAGGAAGCTCTATGATATACTAATTAGAGTGTAGGTAGCAAGAACTCGACTTGTGATAAGAAAGAAGTGAAGTCTATGTGATTTATTTCCACTTTTTATTGGAAGTCCGCATTCAAAGTTAACTACTCAGTGATATCAATTAATAGAATCATGGCAATAATCAAATTGATTTAAACTAACTCATTCCCACAATTGTATGATCCTAACATCATACCTCGTCAAAAGTGACATGAGTACTAATTATGGTGGACACCAATCTTCGTTACTCTCAAATAATGTTAAGATTCAGGTGTCAATAAAAGAAAAAGTTTTTGCATCACTAATCACATTCTATATTTCACTTCAACCTTTTTAATTCCTCGGTGAGCTGAATTAGGAAAGAGTTTGATTGTTGGGATCAAATCGGAATTACCCACAAATCTTTACCAAACTAAATGCGAAACAAATCTAATGGAACTGTGACACCTGTATGTGTATGTCTATGTAATGCTCCTAAAAAAGCAATTAATAGTTTGGGGAAAATCCAAATGCAATGTAAATGGTCGAAATTAAAAGATGATTTAGATGTATTTTGACCTTTTTTTTTTCTTTATTCTTCTTTTCCCCCTTGATTGCCTCTTTGAAATTTGTATCTCATTTTCAAACCCCATTTTGAGTGTTAATTGCGGATTTAGTGGAAACTTTTGAATTTCAATCCATCTTCCCTTCTTTTTAACAATGTCTTAAGCTATTAATTTTTTAAGATATCACATGATATGTCTCTTTCACTATACATTTCTTATTATATTCTTATATAGATGTTTAATATATAATAATGTTGTGTTAACTATGAAATTGTTCGAGGGTTTTGCTTATTAATGTGTGGGTAAATGTATGGTGAAGCCAATTTTAGTGGAGAACGACCATAGAGGAGTCGGTCGAAGCTTTGTTTGAAGTCGGAGATAATTTTCATTAGTAGCAAAATTGTTTCTATATAGTGGGTCATTTTGAACGAGAACAGTAGTAATTTGTTCTTCAACTTTCCTTAAGGATTCCAGTTAAAATTTGGCCAAAATATGTATGAAATAAGGGAGAAAATCAGGTCTAGAAACCGTAAATAACTGAAGAGGAGAGAGAAAGTCATTCCCTCTCGTGTCACTCTCGTGTTGTGAGGCTATTAGGACCGGGTCGAACCCTATTAGTTATCTATAGCAGTAAACAAACTCCACAATGCATGATAGTGAACTAAAGTTAGGATTGAAATGACAGACATCAAAGTTAAACACAACCTTATTAGTTGCCTCCAAGTAAGCAACATTATTGTCTTAGCCTTGAACTCACCCGTTAGTAAGTTTGAGACATTGCGGCAAGCATTAAGTGAGATTCATATTCTTGGGTTTAAGAGAAGTTAGAATAGCATGTAAAGATTTTAAGCTACAAGTACGTAAAGAACTTACAAACATGTCATTTATGGAGTATTTTTATACTCGTGCTTGCTACTTTTATTTTTCGGATGATAGTAAAGCTGCACGACTATGGTGATGGTAAACTCGAGGTATGAGGCTTTAGAGTTGTTTAGATAGATTCATGTAGAATTTTAAAAAGTAAGTTGTATGTAGAAGTACTTTTTATGATGTAGTTTTGAGAACGTTTTTGTTTGAGAGACTTTTTTTATAAATAGTTTTGTAAGTGTAATAAAAACATGTTCGGTTTTGTAACTCTTGATTTCTATTTTAAACTTCACTCCATGACCGCTACAATTTTAAGAATTTTACAATTTCACAAATAACTCCCTACATTTTTTTTCTTCGAAATTTAAAATTTGGAGTGTTTTGAGTGTAAGCTCAATGTCAATGGTATGTTTGTAGTGCAAGTTTCGACAACTTGAGCCGAGAAAAATGGTAAAGTGAGTTCATGGGAGGTAGCTTTCAAATACTACAGAAACTAAGTAGGTTTGTTTAACGAACCCGGAAAGCCATATGAATTCGACAATTTTAAGCTATATTCAAATTCTCATCCTAAATTCATCGACCATAATAAACCCTAAAAATAATATAAATTTTTATTACAATATATAGAATTTTTTTTTTTGAATATTTAGCCACCATAAATAAATAAATAAATAAATAAATAACAAGAAATTAATTATATTTATAAAAAAAAAATGTGATGGGAGAGAGAGTAGGTGGGAAGTTCCCCACACCATTTAAGAGTGAAATGATGAAAGAGTGAATGGAGCCCTAAAAAGGCCCACTACAATGCTATAAATAAATATTATTAAATTAAAAAAAAATGTAATAATTTAACTTATTTATTTTTGTATTTTTTAATTAGTAATTATGAAATGATTGGATTATGTTATTTCTCAATTATTTTCCTTTTTTTGTGTATTTATGTCTATAACGCTTTTCTCGTTTATTTTATTTACGGGTTTTTTTAATGTGTCGGTCTCCTTTATTTTTTATTTTTCTTTCTTGATTTAAATATAATTTTATAGTTAAATTAATAAAATTCCTTCTAAATTCAAAGTTTCTATAATATTCTTAATAAGTTACAATAATATTTTAAAAGTAAAAATAAATAATTTTTTTTAAAAATTACCCATGAACTTTATTTAAAAAATATTCTTGTTTAAAAAAATACTTATAAAATTTTAAAAATAATATTAACATCCTTTAATTTTATAAAAAAAAAATTCAAAAAACAAAAATTAAATCGCCTATTGATACCTCATAGATTATCTACGAACGTTTTAATTTTATTTCGGAAAGTTCATGAGTATTTTTTGAAGGTGGTAATAACCGTAAAAGTATTTTTGAAGTTTTTAAAAAAAGATTAATAGATTAATGAAAGTGTTAAAAATTCAAGCATATTTTTTAAAACACTTTTTAAAGTTATAAAATATTTTTTAAACCATTTTGAAAATCGACACGTATTTTTTTTTAAAAATATTGATAGTCCGAGTATTTTTTATTTTTGTATAAAAAATTAAGAATATTACCTAAATTTTTTAAAGTTTATGAAGGTTTTTTTTTAAGATAATTTTATTTTTTTCACTTTTATCATTTTTTAATTTATCTTCAAATAGTCAAATCTAAATGATTTTATCCCATTGAAGAAAATAGCATAATTGACACTCCACTTTAAGTAATACGAAGACCGAGCTCCTTGAATGAAGTTGTCTTGTTTTTAGTGAAACACGAGCTATATGTAAGTTCATTAAATGCTAATAAGCTCTAACTCTCCGTACTACATCTTGAGCTTGTCATAAATAAAACTAAGGTCTATTCAATGCACCTCAATTTCGTTATTATCCTTCAAGGTATAATCTCAACATTTATCCAATAGCTTTTGTGGTAAAATATTTAATTAATTACTATGAATTAATAAAAATACTATAAATTAATAAGATTAAATTTATATATAAAATACTACAATAGTTTGATTACCATTCGCTGCTACGAGGAGGTTGGCAATAGACAGTAAATTATCAATTGTCGCCAATATATGATCAAAGTTGTTGCTCAAATGGTTGACGACAATCAATAATGTCACTAATAAGGAGCGGTATGATGATATAGTAAAGGATATTTTAGTCATTTTACCTGATTAAATACCTAAAATTTAAATCTTCAATGATGTAAAGAATTTGTTAATTAAAACTTGGTTTTTATAACTTTCTGAAAGTCAAAAGTAATAATTTCAAGTGAATTTACGATAATACCCTCTCTGCCAAAACTCCTTCCCTTGATTCCCGTATACTCGTTTGACTTTTACCATAATTTCATGCTTGTGTTACGCTTTTTGTCCCTTTTTTTCAAAACAAATTTGATTTTTAAATAATTATAATTTTAAAAAAATAAATTTGAATGGATAATGTCTGTTATTACTTAAGCAGTGAATTAGTTATATTAGTTTAGTTTATAGGGAAGGACGGTTGGTCTCATTTTTTTTGTTTTTAATAAACATATTGTTTTATTTATATCCAATTTTATTTTATGCATATATTGAATATTATTCGTTCGCCATATGTAAAACCAACAAATTTTATTATTAAATTATTTAAAAAATTAAAATTGACATTTAATCATATTATACATTCAATAATCAACATAAAATATAAGTACTATAAATTATTATTTATTTTTCTTAGTCAAATTTTATAAATTATTTTAATAATGAAACGTAAATATTTTGCGTTAAAAAAAAACATTTATTTATTTATTCCCACGTTCTCTCCATTGGTTTTAAATTCGGCACCCCTCAGCCTCACGCGCCATTCCAGTGAGTGTCTTGAGTGATTCCTCCACCGTCGTCTTCTCCGTCCAATCCCCGCCGCCATGAAATCCACCGCCAACGCTAAGCTCATTCTCCTCCACGCTCCGACCGCCGGCAACGCCCTCACACCCCGCCGCTGGCTCTTCTCCTTAATCACTTTCTTCACACTCGCCTTCACTCTCACCCTCATCAACTCCACCTTCTCCTCCTCCGCCGCCGCCGCCCGTCGAAACGGCGATGGAATCTCCGGCGCCGGCACCGGCGTCCTCCCCCACTCTGTTTCTACTGCCCTCCTCCACTACGCGGCCGCGGACACAAACTCCACAAAACCCCACATGTCCACCGCCGAGCTCTCCTCCATCGCCACCGCGCTCTCCTCTTGCTCCCCGGGGTGTAATTTCTTAATCTTCGGTTTGACCCATGAATCCCTCCTCTGGCGCGCCCTGAACCACGGCGGCACCACCGTGTTCCTGGACGAGAACGAGTACCAGGTCTCGAAATTCGAGCAATCGAACCCCGGAACAGAGGCGTACGACATCCAATTCACGACCAAAGTAACCCAGATGAAGGAGCTTCTAATTCTTGCAAAATTACAGGCCGATAAAGAGTGCAAACCCATCCAGAATCTCCTCTTCTCCGAATGCAAATTGGGCATCAACGATATGCCGAATCACATTTACCAAGTCCCATGGGACGTGATCCTGGTGGACGGACCCCGTGGCTACAGCCCCTCATCGCCGGGAAGAATGTCGGCGATCTTCACCGCCGGAGTGTTAGCGAGAAGCAAATTTGGGGAAGCGAATTCCAAAACCCATGTATTCGTTCACGAGATGGGTCGGGAAATTGAGCGGATATACAGCGACGAGTTTCTTTGCCCGGAAAATTTGGTGGAATCGGTGCATTCATTGGGGCATTTTGTGGTGGAGAACCCAATTCAGGGGAATGCCCCAACATTCTGTAAGAGTTCTTCCTCTCTGTGATGTAATTTCTTTCTATGATTATTGTGATTATATTTTTGTAAAAATTTCATAGGTTTTTTATTTTTATGTCGTGTGTTTATCTTAGGACATCCAAATATGATGTTGTATTATGTGTTCGAGAAAGATCAAGAAAATACTTGAACTATATTCAAGTTAACAATATTTTTTTTATTTTTTTTAATTTATCCTATTTTTCTTTAGAATTTTTTTAATGTATATTTTCACACATTCCTAAAAAGTGAAGTAGAAGGGCAAAATGGTAATTTAGTGGACTTAGGAAGATGGGGGGCTTTGCTAAAATACCGGATCGGTAATCGTCGGTGATGGAGAGGGTGGAAGTTCAGGGATAAGACGCCATTTTAAAAAAATTCCGAACCTCGAGAAGAAAATACTTAACAGTATTCTCACGCGATCTGATTTTCTGGTATGAAACGCGTTGGCTTATTAGTTTGAAAGTACACGTGGAATGGAATGATTGGTTGTTGGGGTTCACGTGGTTGTTTAGACGTGGGAATTGGAATTGAATAAATAGTACGGTAAACCGTGTCGGTGAGATAAATAAAGAAGTCCTTAACGGAATATTGAATGAATTCTCAAAATTATCTAATTTAATGTATTAATATAGAGAAGAAAAAAAAAACATATATTTATTGTAATTTCTTTTTAATCCAAACCATACTAATTAAATAATTAACCTAATCCAACTTAACCGCAAATTATTTTTAGGGCAGGTAGTTTTCGAATGGTTTGAATTATTTATTTATTTATTTTTAAATAAAAGTAAAACATTAAATCATAAAACATAACTCAATTTCAATATATATTTTTAAAAATTACCTTGAATCATAAGCGTGGTCGGAGAATAAATAATAAAAGTTATAAAATTAAATAAAAATAAAATAAGTGTATTTTTAAATAATTGTATGAACTTTTTCTTTATCTCTTTCATTATTTTTTAGATTAAAAAATGGAAAAAAAAAGGAAAGAAAAAGGTTTAGAAGCTCACTTTATTCCCTCCCTTCTCATTTGAAAAATTATTTTTAAAAATTGTTTGTTTTTGGAAAGTAGCACCTAACATTCCATGAATTATTCTCCATCACTTCATATAATTTTTTAATGATTAAACTAAAAAGATTTGAATTCTCAAAACACTTTTATATTTGTTTAATTTTGATGTTTTAATTTTTAAAGAGATGGTTTATAGATAAATAAATAATAATAAAATTAAAGAGATGGTTATTGTTCAAATCTCGAGAAATATGATCTATAAAATTCTATAAATTCTTAGTATGTTGTCAGATCATGTATGATTGAAGCTAGAATAAAAAAAAATAAATAATAAAAAGGTTGATGGATTGAGTTGGGTCGGTTTATGAGTTTCTTTAAAATTTATTTGGATTGCACCAAATCAATATAAACTTTTTTTTTTTTTGTTAATTTTAAAATTGAGATGAATGTTTGAAAATAAATAAATAAATGTTTTATATATTAACATTTTGCTTTTATTTAAAAATAAAAATTTGAATCAATGACACTATATGAGTCTGCTTGGTGGGTCCATGTGCGTGTGCATCATAGGTCATGTGTGAAGAATTTTCACACATCCAACTGTGTTCACTTTGAGTATAAGATCTTATGACTCTCTTTGGGCTCTCCAAAAAGCTTCATACGAATGGAGATGTATTACTTACCTATAAACTCATGATCATTTTCTAAATTAGCCCGACTCCTTCTCAACAATCCTCAACAAGACATGAAAAGTAAAGACATTATTCTCGTGTTAATTTTGGAGTTGTAATAATACCGTTGGAATGGCATATAAATACCCATCTTTTCATTCATTGTTTTAAGTAGTTAAAATTAATTAATTGTACTGTTTGAAGCATTTAAAGGTAGCCATTCATCATAAATAAATGCTTTTTTTAATTTTAAATGACAATAACTGTTCCATTTTTTTTAGTGGCTTCACAATATTTTGAACCGATTCAAAATTTCAGGATAGTTGGATAGATAGTAATCTAGATAGAGGTCACAATCCAACCCAATTCAGGCCTTAGTTGAGTTTGGTTGGGTTGTCGGGTTTGAACAGCAGGCAAATATCTTCATTACACATAGTTAATTTATTACTATTTCTATATCTTTGTAATTTATTTGATTATAAATAAAGAACTTTAACACGAAGGTGGAGTGATTTCAGCAAATATTGTCACATAATTTACAACACATAATTAATATCGGTTACAAACATAAAATATTCTTAATCTTAATAATTATCTTAAAAGCAAGGCAGAATGAGATTATTTTCGGGTTGGTCGGGTTGACCCGACAAAAAAATATCAACCATAAATTGACCTAAATTTTTTATTTTCCAAAAATTTAACCCAACCCAAATTGAAAAAAAATCTAACTCAACCCCAATTTTACGGTTTGGATTGGATAAATTCAGGTTGATCAAGTTCTCATGTCGTATGAACACTCCTACTAAGCATTAATATTAATTTTTTTTAACTTTCTTAAATTGAGATAATGAAAAAAAAGACGAACACATTGTCGAAATGAGTATATAGTTGATGTACGTTATTGTATTTATTATTGACGAAGACGTCAAAAGTTTAAATTTTCGTATTTCAAATAGTGTTGAATTAAACGAATAATTAAATTTATAATAATATGCTCCTAAGTTATATTATAGTTTTCGATAAAATTATAGTCATTAATGTTCCAATCTCATGAACGGACTTGAAGCCTAAAAACCAACTCAGGGTCCAATTCATACATACCGCAAATTCGACCAAAAGTTAAAGTTTGTTCAATCCAACTCGATCCAATTCATTTCATTCATTAGATTAGATACAAATCTAATATTATAAATAGAGCAACCCGTTGAGGTCATATTTAAACAATTCATCAAGTTGATCTAACAAGTCATAGAACTTAAATATGTACCGGTAACACCCAAAAGAAAATAATAAATATCTTATTATTTAAAACCCTATTCATACCTTTATGAAAAAAAATAGATTAGCATGGACCTATTTGTAATGATCCGAAATTTTCTATCACTATTGTATACGTACTATAAACATCGAATGTGTAAGACTTCATTTAAATTCCATAAAATATAACCTTGATCTTAAAACACACCATGGACTTACGTGTTTCGAAAACATCTTTAAAACGACACAACAAAACAATAAATAAAATAAACAAGCGTTTTAAAAACATTCTATTATAGTCTAAGTCTAAGAAAGTAAATACCACTATCCTATGCATATGCCGTGGTCTCGAGTTGCTATGTCGTCGTCAGCCGTACAGGAATGCCTTGCCTTAACTTGAAAAATGTAGTAGTACATGACTTAAATATTTAAAAAAATACTCAGTGAGTGATTTCACTATTGGGGTTAAATGCAAGAATATGAAAATGCAATGACGGGGCATATCATTTCAATCTATTTACCTACGGTACTAACATATCGGTTTACCGTAGTACTGTCCTAACAATGAGTTTTTTAAGAATTTCAAAAATACCTATTTAAAAAAAATAAAAATACAAATCCTTTAACATATCTGTGGAGCCGTAACAACGTTCAAATTTGTTTACAAATTTTAAGATATTAATTTACTTTTAAAAATTTATAAATATTTTTAAAACACGATGCTAGATATCTTGTACTCTATATTTTTAATTTTTTTTTAAAGTTATTAATAAAGGATATTTTTTAAACCTTCTAAAACAAAGTTATATATATATATATTACTACCAATTTTAAAAATTTGATAATATATTTTTTTTTAAAGATAAATAGAAAAGATACAATAATTTTATTAATTTAGTCTTAAATTTATTATTAATAAATTTGATTTTTCAACATATTGTTTGTTTCTTTTTCTATATAATTTGAATGTCATCTTGTTGTGGTGATCGGAAGTAAGGAATAAGATGGCCACACCCTCTCCTCTTCTCTTTCTCTCTCCTCTCATTTTCTTCTCTCTCTTCTCCACGCCGGCGACGCTCCGAGCCGACCCCCAACTCAAACACACCCACACTTTCTTTTCCTACTATTCTCATACCCCTCCACCGCCACCTCTTCCTTACTGTGCTACCCCTCCACCGCCGCCGCCCCCACCCCCTCCACTTGTCTGCCCCACCCCATCACCGCCTCCGCCACCGCCGCCATTTAGAAGCCCAAGGATCAAAATTGCATACAATGCGATTAAAAACTTGAGACCCAGAATCGAGGATGACCCAAATAAGATCACGAAGACATGGGAAGGGAGAGACGTTTGCAGCTACAAAGGATTCATCTGTGATAAAGTTCCCGATTTCAATACCGACGCGGTGGCCGGAGTGAGCTTCAACAACTTCCGCTTTGGTGGTTCTAATCTCACTCTCAATGGCTTCATTGATCAATTGCCCGACATCACTTTCTTCCATGCTAATTCTAATAACTTCACCGGTAGAGTCCCTGATCTCAGCTACAACCTTAGATTCTTCTACGAGCTCGATCTCAGCAACAATAAATTCGTCGGCGGGTTTCCCGACCAAGTCCTCGGCGCTACCAATCTCACATTCTTCGACATTCGGTTCAACGAATTTTACGGTCCCGTGCCCGCGAAGCTATTTGATATGGATATTATCACCGCTATCTTTCTCAACAATAACAAGTTTAATGGCGACATTCCGGCTAACCTCGGCAACACCCCGGCTAAGTATTTTGCCTCCATTTTTTTTTGTTCATACAAATTTTGTTTGTAATTAATTTTTATAACTAAATAGTTGAGAATTGTTGGGAGGGAGTAGTACGTTATGAGATATTTTGGAAAAGCCCGAAACAAAGTTATGAGAGTTTATGCTCAAAGTGAACAATATTATATACCATTGTGGAGAGTCTGATTTCTAATATAGTATCAGAGTCATGCCCTTAATTTAGCTATGTCAATACAATCCTCAAATGTCGAACAAAGAAGTTGTGAGCCTCAAACTTGTAGTCAAAAGTGACTCAAGTATCGAATAAAATGTGTACTTTGTTCAAGGACTCTAGAGAAGGAGTCGAGCCTCAATTAAGGGGAGACTGTTCGAGGGCTCCATAGGCCTCAGGAGAGGCTCTATAAAGCATCGTGATTCCTAATATCATACCATTGTGGAGAGTCGTCATTTCTAAATAGTATCAGAGTCATACCTTTAACTTAGCTATGTCAATAAAATCCTCAAATGTCGAACAAAGAAGTTGTGAGCCTCAAAGGTGTAGTCAAAAGTGACTGAAGTATCGAATAAAGGGTGTATTTTGTTCGAGGACTTTAGAGGAGAAGTCGAGCCTCAATTAAGGGGAGACTGTTCGAGAGCTCCATAGACCTCAGGAGAGGCTCTATAATGTTCGAGGGCTCTATAGGCATTAGGAGAGGCTCTATAAAGCATGAAAGTATGAACTAAAGTCGTGATTCCTAATAAAGCATGAAGAGTCGTGATTTGTAATCTCATACAAGATTCCTAATATACTATTACGGAGAGTCGTGATTCCTAATAAAGCATGAAAATATGAACTAAAGTCGTGATCTTTTCTTCCAAAAGGTACCTCACCTTCACGAACAACGAGTTCACGGGCGCAATCCCAAAAAGCCTCGGGATCGGAAAAACAAGCAACACCCTAATCGAAGTCCTATTCTCAAACAACAAGCTCACCGGCTGCATACCAATGGAGATCGGACATTTACAAAACACCATGCTATTCGACGCAAGCAAGAACTCCCTCACCGGCCCAATCCCTTACTCCTTCGGCTGCTTAGCCAAAATGGAGCTTCTCAACTTCGCCGACAACCACTTATACGGCGCCGTTCCAGAGGTCATCTGCAAATTACCAAAGCTCCAAAGCCTCACCCTCCGCAACAACTTCTTCACCCAACTCGGCCCCGTCTGCCGGAGCTTGATCTGGAAGAAGGCTCTAGACGTTTCTGGAAACTGCATTATGGGTCTGCCCGAGCAGAGATCGGAGGAGGAATGCTCCCATTTCTTCACCAATGTTCAGAACTGTCACGATGAGAAGTCGATGAAGTACATCCCTTGTATGGGGAATTGGTACTTGAATGAAGATCCGGCAGCCGTGCTCCGTCGGCCGGCGAGAAAGACGACGGAGATGAGAACGTATGCGGCTCTTGTCCCGCATTAAATTTGCATTTATTTTTATTTTATGTGTACTCTATTAGTGTGTATGGTACCCAATAATTGGTCTTATTCCCCATTATTATGTGTCGTGTAGGGTTAGATGTTTGAATTCTCCACTCTTATATTGGCATTTGTGTAACAATCAGACGTCTTTACCGAGAGGAATGACTTTTATTTAAGAAAATGAAAATGAATTAGATTCGATAGAAATCGAATAAATGAAAATGAATTAGATTCGATAGAAATCGAAAAAAAAAATCAGAAAGAGAGTAGTATAAGTGGGTGTATAAATAGTCTGTCATCAATTGGAAGCGGGCAAGATGGTGATGAATTGCGATTGGTCCAAATCTTCGACCAGCGACTTATTGCGACTCGTCTAGAATGGCCATACATCCTAAGACCTTATTCACACAGCTAAGAGTGGTCAATGGAGGTTTCTCAGGCCATGTCGTCAACTGAAAGAGAGTAGCACGAGTGGGTTTATAAATATATTGGAAAAATTGTTTGCTTAAACCTAAATATACTGCGTGACCTAAGAAAAGTTTTAGAAAAAACGTTAAGAAATCGATTTCAAGAAAGCAATATTAACGGCTAAATAAACAACAACAATGACTGGAATAACATATAACTCAGAGTAGGAAGAATTGACAACTAGTCACATATTCCCTATAGTACATTTTGAGACATTTTAGTTTTAGCTGGTGTAGACATGATTTTGGCAAAATCACACCCTCGAATGACATAAAAGAACCTAACTAACTTGAAAACAAGTAAAATGAGTTTGGAACAGGCAACATGCTTTAGACTAATATGAACGGCCAAAAACGACACTTTGTGGACAAACATAACCGTGACATTTAAGCTTACAATTCTTCCACTTGTACGTGAATAGTGAGCATATTCATTGTCTTAACTAGCCAACCACATTCTTATGAACATTAAGTATTTTGGAGGAATATAATTTCAATCATCCCAAACATATATGAACTTAAAAAGTTTAGTATTGATCATTCATTAGTGTTTGTGCTAATTTGAAGAGTGGTAGTAGGTAGCTGAACATAAATGTAAGCAATGTTTAACAAACAAATGTAACAGTAGGTACCAAATATAATGAATGTGGAAGATGTAACCAAACGAAGCTTGTTAGATTGGTTGAAATTAATATCAACAGCTTTGTATGGTTCGATATTATTGCTAAATGACTACAAAACCATGCCATGTTACCTAGTACTTCAAACACGCATAACCCATGCCCAAGCTCCAAGGATTGGTTAGTGACTTCAACTTACAGCTACCTAGGTAAGTGTTTTTACTACTATTTGGGTTGGATGAATTATTTGAAGTATGAACGAAGCATGCTTTATGGCCCTTGTACGTGTCGTACCTTGCAATTGTTATGTTATGATGAGAATGTCATTGTAACAACCCTAGGTTTCTACTAATCTAAAGTCATTACTGTCATCGTAATATACTCTCTTATGCAGAAATAAACATTTAAAATTTCACCATAAACACTGTCATTGACTTACATGTTCAAAAACATCTTTAAAATAATATAATGCAATATTAAATAAAACAAGTACAATATTTAAAGTAAAAACGCCTTATACTCACCTAAAGTCGAAGAAATGAAATACCACTATCTTATGCACATGACATGGTCTTTAATTGCGATTTCGTGGCTAGTCATATATGGGTGTCTTGCCTTTACCTGAAATAGAAGTAGTACATGACTTGAGTATTTTAAGGAATATTCAGTGAGTGACCCCACTATTGAGGTCGGGGAATGCAAACACATGCAACTCATAATTAGGGACTTATCGTTAAAACCATCCTAGGGGTGGCCTCCAGTTCTGACAAAATTAGATGCGTAGTATTTCCTTACACACGACCTACACATGCGAGCGTGAATCCCCAAACGGTTTGCACCCCCTAGACCCATCATAGTCAGGCTAGCTATCTGTAGCCAAACGTCCAGAGGTTAGTAAACCCCTGAGTGTCATGTGAGGCATGATGTTGATGATGATGACATCATCGTAGTACACGTGTCCGTACTCATCATCATAAATGGAGAAGTAACTCGATGTATATGAACACACAAAATGCATGAAGTCCCTATAGTTTTCATCTTTAAATCATCTTTATGACAACCTTATTCATCATTCACACATCACTCTAGGTAGTGTGCATGTGTTGGTTCTCATACGTTCCTTGTCATTAACATCATTTAGGTATGTGCCTTAGAAAATTTGTCGTCATAATATATCATGACTGTAATGACCCAAAATTTTCTACTTAATTTAAGGTCGCTACTGTATACATACCATAAACATTGAATGCGGAAGACTTCATTTAAATTTCATAAAACATAACCTTTATCTTAAAACACAGTCATGGACTTACGTGTTTTGAAAACATCTTTAAAACGACACAACAAAAGACCCGAAATAAAATAAATAAGCGTTTTAGTTTAAAACATCCCATTCTATCCTAAGCCTAAGAAAATAAATACCACTATCCTATGCATGTGCCATGATCTCGAGTTGTGATGTCGTCGTCAGCTGTACAGGAATGCCTTGCCTTAACCTGAAAAATGTAGTAGCACATGGCTTGAGTATTTAAAAAAATACTCAGTGAGTGACCCACCTATTGGGGTTAAATGCAACAATCACATGCAATGAAATGATGAGACCTGTCTTCCATTTCGTTTCATTTTCCCTACAGTGTAATCCTAACAGGTAATTGTGGACGTGTACCATATACTCTACACGCAGCCCATACGTGCGAGTATGGGCTCACCAGCTAGTTCGCACACCGCTGGGCCACTGTCCCTAGCCGGTGGGCATGCTCTGGTGGCCCATCGGGACCCGTTAAAACTAAAACCGTCACGGCAGCGCTATGCAGGGCATAACGATCGTTGTCCTGCCATTTGGATGTACACGTCCGTACCCTCGTGATGGGATAGGGGTATCCCCCCAAATGCATGATCACACAATATGCATGAGGTCCCACTAGTCCTACAGTCATCATTTAATGAACATAATCCCGTATCACGTTTTCATGCTTACATGTCATTCTCATTCTCATTCTCATTTCCTTACATATCATACATATTCCTAGCGGGGTTATGTATCATGCAATTTACCGTATTTCATGTCATACAATTCATTCAGTTACATTTCAATACTCATACAACAAGCCATAATCGTACAAGGGCCACACATCGTCACATGCATTCATATCACATCAACTAAGCAGCATAAATAACATACATTCACGTTCACATGATTTCGTACTTAAGCACAATAATCTAGCATACAATGTATCATATTATAACCAAGTCAATAACGTAAACACTTCATAGTCATATCGTTCTCTAACTTATCATAGCCTTAACGTTCTTATACCTATCACAGACATATCATTACGTGAAGTACCTTAGTCATATCGTCACAAGAACGTACCCTAATGCTATCGTTCCATCAATCTATTAGAAACCTATCCCTTTCTACCCATAACCTAACCGTATTCATTCATCAATCTCTCATATCCATAGCACTCCGGTATGTAACCTAACTCTAACGTTTCATGAACGTATCTTACTCCTATCGTTACATTTCGTTTTGTGCATCCTTCTCGTATCCTATCTCAAACATCTCCTAGAGCACATCGTACCATAATTATTATCATACAATCCACATCACATAACATAACATAACATATAGGAAGCATATCGATCCACAGACAATTCACACATATCAATATATATGACACGTGCCGAACCATAGGACACGTATCAACATCAAATATAATCATGCCGATAGTAAGGTCACTTACCTGGTCAGCTTAAGTCGCTGTCACGAATATATCTTTAATTAAAGTTCGATCCCGTCATTTGAAATCCGAGTCAACCTATATGAGCCCATGACATTAGTTTCAGGTTTGAACTCTACAACATTATTTCTCTAATTTACATGGGTCCATTGTTAAAAGTCTGAAATGTTATATATCTATAATTATATTTTTATTAAAAATCTTATTTTTCATACTGTTGTATAAGAGAGTAGATATAGCTTTTTCAAATTCTAGGCTTTACTACTCTCGGTAACTCTCTGTATTTATGGTACGTGTTTACCTTTTTCCCTCTATATTTAGTTTGTGGTTTTTAATTTTTTTTTATCTGTTTCCTTTTAATTCTGTTGTCATGCCTTCCAAATTTACAGTGATCTCTGTTTCCAAATCTTTCCTTATCTTAGTGTTTCCTATTCAAAAGTTTTCTTGGTCATTCTATCTTTAATCTATTCATTTGGCTACTGATAAAAATTTAATCTAATATTACTAATCTGACGTGATTGACTATAGAATCGTATAAATGATTGACATTTAGTTTCTAACTCAAAGCTAGATCATTGTAATAATTCAATGAAGATCTAGTTGTGATTTCTAAAAAATATAGGATAAAAGAAAATAACGATTTAATATATACCTTGTTGATAAGATCTATCTTCACGTAAATCTACTGTGAATCCCAATTGGGTAAAGGTCATTCTCATTTTTTTTTTTCTCAAGTAAATCTTACGATTATTGATTTTTTGTTTTTTTTTTGCAGTAATAGTTATTTGCGTCAGGATGGGTTGAGGAGAGATAATTGAAAGGGATGAGAGGTTAGTAGAGAGAGGTGGAGAAATATTGTTGTTATTTATTTATTTATTATTATTTTAACTATCTTATTATAATTAATTTTATTTATTTATTTGTTTATTTATTTTTTGCTATTACAATGACAGTTAATACACACACTTAATATGAAATAACATCCTATTAAGTCATCTCGTCATCATGTTATCATACATCATCATCATAACATCATCAACATCATGTCATCATCATATTACGTCATCGTATAACATCATATAACATAGTCACTTATCATATAACATAGTCACATCATCATATAACATAGTCTCATCACCATACAACATAGTCACATCATCATATAATATAAAGCATAAATGACACGTGCAAGGGCCATTAGACACGTGTCGTCATACACGAGGCAAGTCTTTCGACCGAACCGATAGTAAGGCCACTTACTTGGTTGGTTTTAGCCAACTTTCTCCTAAACTCGAGTATGTTTGAATTCTGTCCCTCAAAGTTGCTCCAAGTATCATTGAGAGTTGTTTCCTATTATAGAACGTTCATCTCGTGTCGTTAACAATTCGCATTTCTAACTTAATTTTAGAATGTTCATCTCGTGTCGTTAACAATTCACATTTCTAACTTAATTCAACTTGAAGTGAATTAAGTTGGGAAATAGGACGTTATATCGACCTCAATTACCTTAACTAAGGTCAAATTCAGCTACATAAAGGTAAAAAAATGTAAGGAATGGTGTGAAATTGTACAACCTGAGCCCAGTAGCCGCTTTGCAGCCATTAAAGCCGCGCGAGCCGGGCCAAGCCGATCGGGTTGAAGGAGTCGGCATCTGCATGCACGACATGTGCTACTGGGTTGCATGTGAGGGTTGGGGCTTGGGCTGTGTCGTAGCTGTTGGGTCGTGGCTATGGTGTTACTGGACTTTGGATGTGAGCCGAGGCTTAGTGGCTTGTTAGTCTTCGGGGTTGGTTGATGGATCGGTGCAAACGATTATTCGACCTAGATACGGATCCATGGATCTCGTCTTCCTTGCCCGAATCATGTTAGATCTGATGATATTTTTTCTCTCCTCTCGAACGTCTCTGACGTTGTTCCATCGTCGTCTCTGCTGTTCCTCAACCTAGATCTGATCTCTTTCACCTTGCACCGACCTGCCCTTTTATTCCTATGGCATTAGAGGTATTTTATTAAAGTTTAGGACTAAACCAAGCCCATTTGACTGATTCAATGCATGATGGACCATTAAGGTGCTCCATTTTTACCAAATTAATAAAAAAAACTCTAAATTGGATGGAAGGGAAAGCATGCATAGATATCCATATTTAGGTACGAAAAAAATGTTCTTGCCTTGTATAATGTTATGATAGGGAGAAGATTAAGGGTCCGGCCGAATAACTCCTAATTGTGAACTCGACATGGTCGTTGAGAGTCTGGATAACATTTTAGAACCAGCTATATTTTATGCATACTCTGTGCACAAGTTTGCCCGTTCATTTCTCTTTTTGTGAGTTGGTAGACCTAGGATTGTTCTCTTTGGGCTTCCCCTTTCGGATTTCCCCTCAAGGCTATAAAATACGTCTGTTAGAGGAAGGTTTCCACACCCTTATAAAGGGTGTTTTGTTCCCCTCCCCAACCAATGTGGGACATCACAATCTACCCCCTTCTGGACTCAACGTCCTCGCTGACACTATTTCCTTTCTCCCATCGATGTGGGACTCCCACCGAATCTACCCCTTTGGGGCCAGGGTCCTTATTGATTTATCAAAGAGAATGGGGAATAAGTACGTACAAAAGGAGATGGAAGGGAATGGGGAATAAGTACGTACCGGGGAGATGGAAGAGAATGGGGAAGAAGTATATAGAGGGATATGGAAGGGAATGGGGAATAAGTACGTACCGAGGGAAATGGAAGGGAATGGGAATGGGGAATAAGTATGTACCGAGAGAGATGGAAGGGAATGAAAATGGGAAATAAGTACGTGCCGAGGGAGATGGAAGGGAGTGGGAATGGGGCATAAGTATGTAGAGGGAGATGGAAGGGAAAAGGGAATAAGTACGTACACGAAGATGAAAAGGAATGGAGAATAATTACGTAAGAGGGAGATGGAAGAGAATGAGACGTTAGTAGCGACTCTAAATATATAAAAATTTAAGGTCGTTACGTGAATCTACTTAAATTTCAAATATATACTTATATTTATGTATTTAGTAAATATTAATTATTTTAATATTTAATATATGAAATACAATAAATTTATTTTTTCTTAATATATTAAATATTAATTTTAAACACTTTTACATTTAAATTAAATATATATTTTTTCAAATATGTATGTATGTACCTACATAAATTATACACAAATCCAAATAATATTAAAATGAAAATATATAAAATTTTCCGATAAAAAATCATGTCATTAAATGAAAACCTACCAATAAAATTATTTAATATATGAATTTAAACAAAGTTTTAATTTATGAACTAATCCAATTAAATTTATGCAATTTTTGATATTATTAAAATTAATAATTTAGTTAGGTGATAAAATAAATTAATCTAATTTTCATTTGAAGTAAAAAAAAAAAAAAGTTGGGAATGACGTTGTCAACGAACATAATGGTGATTAGTTAGTTTTGGTGTATATTTAGAGAGTGAATGGTGAATAAATAGAAAAGAAAAGCAAGAGCTTCATCTCACTCATTCAAAAATGGGAACAATGAAGCTCTCCATCTTTATCCTCCTCGTCTTTGTCGTAGCTGTTCCGCTCTCCTTTGCCTTACATGAAACCTCCAACGCTTCATCCCTTGTCAACGATAATGCTGCATATAGCTTCTTTGGCGGAGACTCCTCCGAAGCCATGACTGAAGATAGTCGTCGACAACTTTTCCAATATGGATTCGTTTATAATAAGGAAGCCCGCAAGAGGTATTTAAGCTACTATGCACTTAGGCAGAATAATATCCCTTGTGGCCGTCGTGGTACCTCTTACTATGATTGCAAGAAGCGTAGAAGGATCAATCCTTATCGTCGCGGTTGTGCCGCTATCACTGGATGTGCTCGATTCACTGATTAAATGAAGTTATGTTGTCTTGTTGAATTGGATTGTCTTTACTTTTATCATCATGTATCTTTCATCATCCTCATGTATTCATCTGTTTGGTCTCCTTTAATTTTATCTCGGTATCTTGCTTTTATTATAATGGATTGATCTAATCGGTCTCCTTTTAAATTTATTTTGGTTATTTTTTTATTTTTTAAATCCTCGTATGGTCTCAATCCTTATTATCGTGGTTGTGCCACCATCACTTGATTTAGTGATTGAAAGGAGTTCTATTTTCTAGTTAAATTATTTCAGTTATTTTTTTTATTTTAAATCTTTGGGTTTGAATTGAAAAAAAAAAATATGTTAATTATTAATCTAAATAAAATGATTTCAATTTTATCCCATAATATTTATGCTATTGTTAAATGTAATTTGGATAAAAATTTTGGAATGTAATTTCGAGTGTGAATTCATTATTATAATTGTATGTGAAAGAGAGTTGAATAGATATCGGTTGTGTTTGAAAGGTTATGAATCAATTGATATGAAAGGTTATGAATCAATTGATAAGTCCAATACCAATATATATTGTCTGCTAATACACGACCAATTAATGTTTGGATAATTTTTTTTTCCAAAATCATCTTATTTTCGGGACTCACTGAAATCTCTTGGATGGTTCCACAATTGGTTCTAATTTGAACGACTTAAACAAGTCCGCGTGTAAGATATCAAGTCTGCGTGTAAGCACAAGTGTTGATGACAACAAAAATTGAAGTGAAATTGAGAGGATGAATGATTTGAATTGAAATTGAGAGGATGAATGATTTGAATTTTATAGGATGAGTGATTTGAATTTTATAGGACGAGATTTCATTGCTTCCCGGAGTTGGTTGGGATTTATGCTTTCACACCGGAGTTGGTTGGGATTTATGCTTTCACACCTCCTCCTCCTCCGTAACTAAATCACACCTCCTCCGTAACTAAATTTGTTAAACAAATTATTACTTCTCTATCTTTAGAAATGTTTCAGTGTCCTTTCACCACCCCTTTAGAGATGTATCTACTAGTCTTCACCACCCCTTTAAACTGAATTCAACACCCCTTTAGAAATTTATCTACTAGTGTCCCTCCAACAAAACTGAATTCTACCGAAATCAGTTTAGGTCTGCGATTTGTTCATCACTTCAGCAAGTTGAGTTCAATTTGTTCATCACTTCAGCAAGTTGAGTTCAATAATGCCTTCTTTACACGATGTGCTTACTCCTTCCATCGCAACACAGGATTTTTAGACAACTTAATAGTTGACATATTATCATAATATATAACCGTTAGACAACTTAATACTTGACATATTATCATAATATATAACCGTTGTACCTGGTTGCTTATTAAGAATTCTGCTTCTGTAGTTGAGAGTGTTACAATAGGTTGCTTCTTTGAAGACCAGCAAATAGCTCTTGAACTCATCATGAAAATACTTCCTGAAGTACTTTTACGATCATCTATATCACCTGCATAGTCGCTATCTGTATAGTCAACCATCTTCGAATCATCTTCTTTCTTGTAGAATACCCCCAAATCAAAGGTTTCTCTCACATAACGAAGTATCATTCTTGCTACATTGAGATGTTTTTGTTGGTGTTAATATAACACATGCGGAAGCAATTTGGATCTTAGGCACTTTTAGAACATCAATTATTGTAAATTTACTAGCATGTTCATAAGTATTAAAAGTTAATGAGTTTAAATACTAACCTTTTGTAGTTCAAACTCTTTTTGCCTCACGAACCGGTTTCGAACCACCACCAGTGTCTTCTCCACTATCCTCCGGCCTTAGAACGGGATTGTGGAATCCGGTGAGTGACTAAACTTGGGAGGGATTTTGTATATGTGAAAGAGAGTGTTTGTGAGAAGTTTTTCTCAAGGTTTTTCATCAAGATGAAGAAATCCCCTCCAAGTATCATGATCACTCTATTTAAAGAGTCAAGTTTGCATGTTCATGCAAACTTGAGATCACCAAATTTTGACACTTAAAATTCCACTCAAATGTTTGGGATTATGTGGCAAGCATGCATGTTTGAGTTAACTAAATTTTGACACTCAAAATTCCACTCAAACTTGTGGGGTTTATTTGGCAAACATGCAAGTTTGGTTAAACCAAATTTTGACACCTCAAAATTCCACTAACATGGCTTTTTCCATTAGATGAAAGTCAACATTTTGACTTTCTTCATTTTAATTCAACAATTAATTTGAATAATGAATTTCAAATTAAAGTAACATTAAATGATTAATTAAACTATTTAATTAATATTTAATATTAATTCAAATGCCAATCCCAATCAATTCCGACACATAATTGATTAAGATATTTAAATCTTATTTAAATATCTCAGATTCTCTCTTTTCGTTTAATTCGTGAATAAAACAAAATTGCGGTTAAATATATCGTATATATGTAACGCATATTCCCTAATTTGAATTCGAACACTTCGAAATCACTCGTCACATTGTTCTATGGTTTAGTCCAATATGAGCTAGCAGAGGGACCTAATGGACCTATAGATCATGGGCTCCAACGATTCAAGATTAACCGATTAAACTCATTAACCTGGTTAACCAACATTCGTTAACTATTAGGACACTCCACTATAACCTAGTAGTTGCACTCCCCTCACTATAGATATATTTCTGTCCATTTGATATAACCATGATTAGTAAGTCGATCCTTCACAGGTTGTTCGTAACTAGAGCTGGGTCAATTTACCGTTTTACCCCTGAAGTTACTTCTTGTTCCTTATGTCTCACTGATCTTCTAATGAACAATTGGTTTATGGTCCAACCAGTAAACCGAATCCCTCTCAGACCAATGAAAGGGTGGGGGCCCCTTGTTCAAGACCTGGAGTCAGTGCTTAAGGGAACTACCTTTCTTCTATCCCTAAAAGTGGGTAGGAGTGAATTCCGTCTTGCACCCCACGTCCCCAGCCATTCACCCAGTCTTACCCCTGAAATGGGAGGCCTGTTGAGTTGGTGAACTAGAGCCACTCTCACCCATGCAAATCTAAGGATAATTCCGAGTAAACAGGAGTTCATGGTTAGCTCAGGATTAAAACCGAGTTACCTAGGTTATCGAATGAAAAGAAAATCAGTCTCAACAGTAAACGACTTTATAAAGTGAGAGTGGTTTTCTTCATGGTCCGATCTTATGCAATACTCATTGCATAGGACGCCCCCACTCACATGTTTCCACATACACAATTTAGTGATCACATTGTTTATATCATATACAAAAGTGGGCCGCATCCATAGTGTCCCCAGAATAAGGTACTCAGCCTTATCCTTATACTATAGATCATTTTGACTATATACTTGAACTTGATCCACTCTTATGTCTCTACATATAGTTCAAGTAATCATACTATAGCCAGAGTGTTCTTAGTTTATTGAATTTAGATTAATGATCGTAAAGTTCACTTTATTCAATAATAATTTTTACTGAATAAACATCAATAATAACTTTATTGAAATTAGAATATATCTTTGTTTACAAACTATGAGTTTTAGGACATAAAACCCAACAGTTTTTCCGTTGGATGCTCCTAACCGCATACATGATGTCTGGTCTTCTTGAAGTTAAGTACATCAAACTTCCCACAATTTGTTTGAAGTACCTATTATCAACCTCTTGCCCTTTAATATCCTTGTGCAACTTCAAACCCAATTCTGATGGAGTTCCAAATGTGCACTCATCCAATTTAAATCTTTCAAGTAATTCTTGAGCATATTTCTTCTGACAGATAAAAATTTAAATCTTTCAAGTAATTCTTGAGCATATTTCTTCTGACAGATAAAGTTAACTGCAAGAGTTTGAGTAACTTCTACTCCAAGAAAATATCTCATCAAACCAAGATCTGTCATTTCAAATTCCTTCATCATGCTCTTCTTAAAAATTCAAACATTTCTTCATTATTGCCAGTAAATATTAAATCATCAACATATAAGCAAATAATGAGAATGTTACCTCCCTTTTCAGTTTTCACATACAACGTATGTTCATACGAGCATTTAGTGAATCCCATCCTTTCAAAATGAGAATTAATGCGACTGTACCATGCCCTGGGAGCTTGCTTCAAACCGTACAAAGCTTTCTTCAACTTGTATACTTTTTCCTCTTTACCTTTTTGAACAAAACCTTCTGGTTGCTCCACACATACCTCTTCTTGATGCTCTCCATGTAGGAAGGCCGATTTCACATCAAGTTGATAAATTGGACAAGATTTCTGTGCTGCAATAGAAATTATAAGCCTGTAGTATCTTGACGTGCCGCTGGTGCAAATACCTTCTTATAATCAACTCCATACTTCTGCTTGTATCCTTTTGCAACGAGTCGCACCTTGTACTTATCCACCTCATCGTTTTCGTTCAACTTGGTTTTGAAAACCCATTTTACTCTAATTATTTTTTGCCCTCTAGGAAGATCAGTGAGCTCCCAAGTCTTGTTCTTCTCTATGGATTTGATTTCACTATCCATAGCTTCCTTCCATTTCTTCTCCTTTACCGCTTCTTCATAGACAATTGGATCACTATCCATAAAGAATACAAAATAAATACTATCACTTGATTCATAGTCCATCTCATAATCAACCATCCAATTTGGTCTCTTTCTTGTTTTTGGATTTCTTTGATTATGATCATGATCTTCTACTGGTTCTTCTTGTTGAGCTTGTGATGTGCTCTCTCCATGCTCATAGTGAGGCTGAATAGGGGCTTCAGTTTGTTCTTCTTCAAGATCTACAGGAATCTGCTGATTCACAGTGATCTTTTCTTCCCATGTCCAAGTCTTCTTTTCGTCAAAGATTACATCACGACTTACCACCACCTTCTTTGTCAAAGGATCATAGAGCTTGTACACCTTAGAAGTCTCGCTTACTCCAAGGAACACACACTTCAAACTCTTGTCCTCAAGTTTCTTCCTTTTCTCATCAGGAATGTGTGCATATGCTATGCACCCAAAGATTCTAAAGTGGTCTACTGCAGGTTTTCTTCCGTTCCATGCTTCTTGCGGAGTCATATCTTTAACAGAAAAAGTAGGGCTCCTGTTGAGAATGTGAACGGACTACATGACAGCTTCTGGCCAGAATTCCTTCGGGACTTCTTCTTTATTTAGTAAACTTCGAACCATGTTGAGAATGGTCCTGTTTTTCCTTTCGGCCACACCATTTTGTTGTGGTGTATATGCTGTTGTTAACTGCCTCCTTATGCCCTTCTCTTTACAAAATTTAATAAACTCGTTCGAGAAGAACTCTCCACCTCTGTCAATTCTTAAAGCCTTGACTCTTCTTCCAATTTCCGTCTTCATAGTAGTACAAATTTTTTTGAAGCAATGAAAGGCTTCTGATTTGGCGTGCAAGAAATAAGTCCATGTTTTTCGACTAAAATCATCGATGAGGGTCATGAAATATTTCTTGTCACCATTTGATGCCGGAGAGATGGGACCACATATGTCTGAATGAATCAACTCCAAAATTGCTTGAGCTCTTCTTGATTTTCCGGATGGAAAATAATTTCTTTCATGTTTTGCTACTACACAGCTCTCGCAAATTTCTGTTGGAGGAGTAATATATGACAACCCAGTTACCATCTTCTTTGAAGACAACGTCTTTAATTCTTTGAAGTGTAGATGACCATACCTAAAATGCCAAAGCCAGGTGGTATCTTCTTTCACCATCAAACTTTTGGCAACGATATTTAACGTCAACGGATATAGACGGTTGGTGGTCATCTTCATCTTAGCAATCAATCCTCTTTTGGAATCATAAATCTCACATTCATCATTTTGGAATGTGATCACATACCCCTTTTCTTGTAACGGACCAATACTAAGTAAGTTGGCCTTCAACTCAGGAATGTAGAATACATTAGAAATAGACTCTACAAAGCCATTTCTAATCTTGATATCTATGGTTTCTTTCCCCATCACTTGGATAGTTGAATTGTTGCCAAGAGAAACAGTAGTATGAAAATTTTCATCCAGAGTTGAGAAGAATTCCTTACAACCTGTCATATGGTTGCTGTACCCAGAGTCTACGACCCATACACCTTGATCTGCAACCTTCATAGCATGGAATGACATTAACAATATTTCTTCTTCTCTTCTCTCCACAAAATTGGATTGATCTCTTTTCTCCTTTTGAGCCTAATATAGCATTCATTTTTGTAATGTCCAAGGCGTCCACATCTGTAGCATTCCACCTTAGACTTGTCAAAGTGTCTCTTGCCTTTGTTGTCATAATCGTTTCTGACTAGATCTGCTGACCTGCTAACATCTCCACTTCTTTTTCGACTGCCTCTCCCACGACCTCTGCCTCTTCTTTGCCCTCTACCTCTAGGGCTTGAAGTTTCACTTGGTGTAGATATCTTTAAGGCTGTCATCTTCTCTATTGCACTTGTACGATTGAGTCTCTGTTCATGTACTAACAGGGAGCTTTGGAGTTCATCTATTTGCATCTCTTCGACATTGTTTGCTTCTTCAATAGAACATACAATGTAATCGAACTTTGAAGTTAGTGATCGCAAAATCTTTTCTACGACCGCAACATCCGTGATTGAATCACTATGCATCCTCATTTTACTTGCAAGACTCATAACCTTGCCAACATAATCATTCATCGTTTCTCCCTTTTGCATTTGGAGAATTTCAAAGTCTCTTCTAACTGCTTGAAGTTGAGCATGTTTTACTCTCGTTGAGCCTTGATACTTCCTCCTCATAGAATCCCAAATTTCCTTGGACTGAAATAAATAGTTCTTGACCTTCAGGTCTTTCAATTTCGATGCTGCCAACAGCTGTTGTTGGCCAGCTA
Source organism: Cucurbita moschata (assembly GCF_002738365.1). Classification (NCBI taxonomy): domain Eukaryota; kingdom Viridiplantae; phylum Streptophyta; class Magnoliopsida; order Cucurbitales; family Cucurbitaceae; genus Cucurbita; species Cucurbita moschata. The sequence goes on along the minus strand of NW_019268561.1, from coordinate 1,480,416 downwards.
AGAGTACCTCGCCTTCATTTGGCTCTTCATAACCTGTCTCCGCCATATCAAAAAACTCCTTTGATCTGAGAAAATTTTCCATCAACATCACCCAATGATCATAGTGACCATTGAACCTCGGGATGGTGGGCTAAACGTAGCTCTCAATTTATTTTTCTGCTGCCACCTTGTTGCTGCAAGATCGCTCTAATACCAGTTGTTGGTGACAACAAAAATTGAAGTGAAATTGAGAGGATGAGTGATTTGAATGATTGGAAAGGGAGGTCATTTTATAGGACGGGATTTCATTGCTTCTCGGAGTTGGTTGGGATTTCTGTGGATGAAATTGCTTTCACCTCCTCCTTCTCCGTAGTAACTAAATTTGTTAAACAAATTATACTTTTTCTATCTTTAAAAATGTATCTACTAGTGTCTCTTCAACAACAAGTCTGCGTGTAAGATATCCAGCACAAGTCTGCGTGTAAAATATCCAGCATTCGATTGTTGAACGACTTCAACAAGTGAAGTTTGCGTGTAAGATATCCAACATCCAACAAATCTGCGTTGAACGAGTTCAACAAGTGAAGTCTGCGTGTAAGATATTGTAACGCACCTAATTTTCTCTATCCTAATTAGCGATGTTACCTTGTAATAATATAACGAAAGTGCGATAGTTTATGTAAGACAGCCTAAAAAATGACAATACGTTCATTATTATAAGCCGTTCATACCTGGGGAAAACAATAACGACAGCCTAACCTAGAAATAATCAACAGATAATTAGAGGGACAATTGTAATAATTATTAACCGAGAGAATCCAACAAGATGCCTACGACACTACAAACCCTCCTTAAGACTTCCATGGCCTTCGCAACATCCCCGTCAGCCGTACATGGGGGCCTTGCCCTTACCTAAAAATATGGGTAGCACGTGGCTTGAGTATTATATAAAATACCCAGTAAGTCACCCCACTGTTGGGGTTAAGCATATAATCATACATTAGGATACACGCGATCGCATACAATACACATACATAAGCACAAGTGTCAAAAGAAACTGAGAGAGGTCTGCCTTCCATTCCTTCCCATGGCCTTAGGCCCTTGCTTTGTCCGGGCGGGGGTAGATGCATGGTACTTTCCCACACATGGCCCACGTGTGTGACTGTGGGCCCACCAGGCGAGCTCGCAAGCGAGCTCCCTAGGCTTGGCTTGGTCGGGTATGTATGACATACAATACCGGACGCCACGAACAAAGGAGGCCCTGCATGATATCATGGCGAACACAATATCGAATATACGCGTCCATACCATCAGTAGCATAACGGGAGAGTGCCTCAGGTACATAACCATAGCGTGCATAAGGTTCTTAAGGTTTACCTCCATGGCATTATACATACAACGTTCCATCCCCTCACTGCATTACATAGCATAACTGGGTCAACATCGAGCAAGCATATCATAGCATACTAGTCATCTCATTCATGGCATGCGGGGTTCTCATTACAATCATGACATGTCAATCAAGCTCATACATACCGGGTAGCAAACCGTGTCACAAACGTCATATACATAAACATGGCATACATAGCATTTCACTACAAGAATCACATACATAAACATGACATACATAGCATTTCACTGCAAGAATCATCTAACCTAGCATACATCAACAACACACATGGTGCATGCAAGAGCTACAGGGCACGCACCAACATACATACATAACTAACGCCAACAGTAAGGTTACTTACCTCGATGGTCTTGGTTGAAGTCACTCAGAACGAGCTAATCCCAGCGGTTAAATACGTCCTATGATAACCACATAAAAACTTAGGAACCTTTCATAACATACCCTAGCTAAACCTCATGCTATTTATCAAAATAAACTCCGACCTAATCTGTCTTTAACGTTTAGGAACCATACTGACCTTGGATGGTAAAATTGAGGGCAGAAATGGCTTCGGAAGGATTGAAAACCTTAGAATCGATATATTATAGTGATACCGAGTCACCAAGCCGAGCTGCCGAGCCGACTAACTAAGCCGCCAAGCCGAGCTGCGGGATTTGACGGAGCCGAGCCGCGGGATTTGATGGAGCCGAGCCACCGTACACGTCAAGCCGAGCCGAGAGCACGCGTGCGGAGCCGAGACCAAGGCTGCAGCGCGCGTCCGTGTTGGGCCGAAACGCACAGGGCCCGCGTTCGTTCCGTGGGCCCTAATCGCAGAGTTCGACTGCCGTTGCCGATGAGACCACCGTTGTCCTTGGTGATGCGTCTGTTCCGCTTGTCCCGAAGTACCCTGGTGTCAGTTTGCTCCTTCCTAAGGGCTCATAGAAGTCCGAAGTCTTGCGACGTTTTCGATCTCTCACCTAACCTTTCGGCTCCTCCCTCACAGGTACGATAGTGACTCGAAAGGAAAAGACAGCTAATAAGTTACCTAGAGTTTAATATGGGGACTCAAGCCATTAATACGCCCTTGCTGGCAAGGCATGCCCCACCGGAAATCCCACGATTTCCGGCGAGATTTAAGGCGTTTTGTTTTTTGAAACCCTTATCATCTAGCATCCAACAAATCTCGGACCAACATCCGATTGTTGAATGACTTCAACAAGTGAAGTCTGCATGCAAGATATCCAACATCCAACAAATCTGCGACCAGCATCTGATTGTTGAACGACCTCAACAACTGAAGTCTGCGTGTAATATATCCAGCATCCAACAAATCTGCACCTCACAAATTGCTTTTCTTTGCTGTTTATAAAAATTAAAAATTTGAAAATATTATATTATTTTCTTTTTTTAATGTTTATAAAATCCTATTTACAAGTGTAGTTAAATAATTAATAAATGTTTTTGTGAACTAAAAAGAATCAATACAAATTTTAGTTGTCATTTTTTGTGAATTAAAAAGAATAAATACAAAACCATTCCAAATTTAATTTTTGCTAAATTTAAAATATACATCATTGGTGATCTAAAAGAGTTTTCCTAATTAATAAATAATTTATTACAAATAATATTTAAAGTAGAGGACATAAATTACCATATTGAAATGAAAATATATGAATTTTTTCGATAAAAAATTGTGTCATTAAATGAAAATCTTCCAATAAAATTATTTAATTTATAGACTAATTCCCTTCCATAAAAAAAAAAAAAAAAAATTAAATCTTTATTTAGACCCTTTATAAATAACTTTAGATTTTGTTTATATATAGAAGTCTTTATTTAAACCGTTTATAAATAACCATTCATTCCCTCGATAAAAGGAGGGGAAAATAGAAACCAAAGCATCTCATCCATTTTCACAAACAAACATGGAAACTGTGAAGCTCTGCCTCTTTCTCCTCTTCGTCTTGGCTGTCGTTGCTCCTCCACTCTCCTTTGCCTACCATGAAACCTCCAACGATTCATCTTACGTCAACGATATTTCTAAATACAGCTTCTTTGGCGGAGACTCCTCGGAAGCCATGACTGAAGATAGTCGGCGACAACTTTTCCAATATGGATTCGCTTATAATAAGGAAGCTCGCAGGAGGTTTTTGACCTACTATGCACTTAGTAAGAATAATATCCCTTGCGGCCGTCGTGGTACCTCCTACTATGATTGCAAGAAGCGTAGAAGGATCAATCCTTATCGTCGTGGTTGTGCTGCCATCACTGGATGTGCTCGATTCACCGATTAAACAAGTTTTATTGCCTCATTGAATTGGATTGTCTTTGCTTTTATCATCATGTATTGATCTGATTGGTCTTCTTTCATTTTATTTTGGTGTCTTGCTTTTATCATAATGAATTGATCTAATGGGTCTCTTTTTAAATTTGTTTCGGTGAATTTTTTTGTTTTTTAAATCTTCATCGTGGTTTGTCACCATTACCAAATGAGCTCGACCTAATGTAATGATTAAGCTCGATTCTCCGATTAAATGGAGTTTTGTTGTCTAGTTAAATTATTTCAGTTTTTTTTTTTTTAAATTCTTGTATTTGAATTGAATATGTTATTGATTGACCTAAACAAAATGGTTTTAATTTTATCACATAAAATATTATGTTTTTTAATTTTTCAAATGTAATTTAGATTTAAATAAAATGATAAAAAATGTAATTTGAATTAAATACAAAACTATTTAAAATTTCATTTTTTGCTAATTTTAAAATATATATTATTGATGGTTCAAAATGGTTTTCTTAATTAATAAATTATTCACGGCAAATATGGTTTAAAATGACATAAATTACACACATGTAACGATCTAGAATTTCTATTTTTAAGTTTAAGGTCCTACTGACTAAAATACGTGTCTTGTCCTACTGACTAAAATACTAAAATACATGTCTTGTCCTACTGACTAAAATACTAAAATACATGTCTTGTCCTACCGACTAAAATACTAAAATACATGTCTTGTCCTACCGACTAAAATACTAAAATACATGTCTTGTCCTACTGACTAAAATACTAAAATACATGTCTTGTCCTACTGACTAAAATACTAAAATACATGTCTTGTCCTACTGACTAAAATACATGTCTTCAGTGCGAATGCGAAAATACTTCATTTCATTTAAACCCTTCAGCTAAACACGACTTAGGTGCAAAACTCCACCCTTCAGCTAAACACGACTTAGGTGCAAAACTCCAAAATACTTCATTTCATTTAAACCCTTCAGCTAAACACGACTTAGGTGCAAAACTCCACCCTTCAGCTAAACACGACTTAGGTGCAAAACTCCAACACAACAAATGACTAAATAAATAAATGTTTAAATTAAAAACCCGGTAGATACTACAACATCTCCTACAAAGTCTCAGGGGCATTTTTGAAACATGAATTAAAGTAGGAGGGGTTTTGAAACATGAATTAAAACAAACACCAACACAACAAATGACTAAATAAAATAAATAAATGTTTAAATTAAAAACTCGGTAGATACTACATCTCCGGGGGCATTTTTGAAACATGAATAAAACAATACTCATTACGAGATTGATAAAACAATACTTTGCCAAAGCGACGAACTCATGAAGGAAATGATCTTTATATGGAAATAAAAATAAAAGAAGGAAATATTTCGATCTTTACATGGAAATAAAAAAAATAAAAGAAGGAAATATTTCGGAAATAAAAAATAAAAGAAGGAAATATTTCGATCTTTACATGGAAATAAAAAATAAAAGAAGGAAATATTTCAGAATCGTAAATGAACCCCAAAATCGAAAGGCTCTAAATGAAACCCCGGGAAATAATAATAATAATAATAATAAATAAATAAATAATAAAAATATATTAAAAACAAAAAAACATTTGATAACAGATCCCTCCTCCTTCCTTCAATCTCTCACCACTCTTTTCCTAAAAATAAATCTGGCAAATCTCTCACTCTCTCACCACTTTTCCCTAAAAATAAATCTGCCAATAAATGAGGAATTCTTTTATTTATCTAGAATTTCTTCGTTCCTACCAAAACAAATAGGAAAAAAAAACAAAAGGTTTAAGCAGATTTAGTTGGGCTGAGGAGATAGGTCATTTGAAGAGAGGTCAGTAGTCGTATGTTAAAGCTTTCTCTTATTTTATTATGTAATATTAATTTGATTACAATTATTTAGTTTTGAATTAGAGATTAAACGAAAAGAATTTTGTATGAGTTTTAGGAAATCACAACCAATTATATTTTAGATCTCTGTTGCAATGATTTAAGTTGTCATAATTTTACATGAATCACATAAAAAGAACCTAACCAAATGATCGATTAAATTAAAAGTTAAGAATATAATTATTAACTAAATCTGAAGGAATGACAAAGGAAATAAGAAAAAAAAACTAAATAGATTATTAACTAAATCTGAAGGAAGACAAAGGAAATAAGAAAAAAAAAACTAAATAGATATGGAAATCCAGAATAAGAGAGAAAAAAAAGTAAAAATAAAAAGGGAAGATTTGGAAGTAAGAATAGATTAACAAAATTGGTCAATAATATCTCCAAAAATAATAATAATATCTCCAAAAATAATTACTGAAGATGGAAGATTGAGAAAAGATTTTGTTAAACATAATTTAAAAAAAATAAAACAGAAACATCTGAGGCAAGGAACTCCATCAAATTTCGTTAGAGAAATAATTTTGTAAATCAGAGAAATAATTTTATAGGGTTCAAACTTAAAACTGGGTTCACTTGGATTTCAATGGACTTTCATTAAGGATAATGACGGAACATCTGTCTAAGCTAACCAGTTAAGTGACCTTACTATCGGCAGGGTTATATTTGATGTTGACACGGGCCCTGTGGTTCTACATGTGTCATATATATATTGCTATGTGTGAATTGTCTGTGGATCAATATGCTTCCTATATGTTATGTTATGTTATTATATGTGGTTTGTATGATAATAATTATGGTACGATGTGCTCAAGGATATGTTTGAGATAGGATACGAGAAGGATGCACAAAACGAAATGTAACGATAGAAGTAAGATACGTTCATGAAACGTTAAGGTTAGGTTACATACCGGAGTGCTATGGATAGGAGGATTGATGAAAGAATACAGTTAGGTTATGGGTAGAAAGGGATAGGTTTGTGATAGATTGATAGAACGATAGCGTTATGGTAAGTTAGAGAACGATATGACTATGAAGTATTTACGTTATGACTTGTTTATGATATGGTACATTGTATGCTAGATTATTGTGCTTAAGTACGTAGTTATGTGAACGTGAATGTATGCTATGTATGCTTTTAGTTTGATGTGATATGTTATACATGTGACGATGGGTGGTCCTTGAACGATTATGGCTTGTTTGTATGAATATTTGAATGTAACTACAAGAATTGTATGACATGAAATACGGTAAATTGCATGAAACATAACCCCGCTAGGAATATGTATGATATGTAAAGAAATGAGAATGAGAATGACATGTCAGCATGAAAACGTGACAGGGGGTTATGTTCATTAATGATAACTGTAGGACTAGTGGGACCTCATGCATATTGTGTGTTCATGCATTTGGGGGATATCCCTGTCCCATCACGAGGGTACGGACGCGTACATCTAATGGCAGAACAACGATCGTTATGCTTTGCATAGCACTGCCGTGACGGTTCTAATTTTAACGGGTCCCAGTATAAGGGGCTCTCAGAGTATACCCACCAGCTAGGGACAGTAGGCCAGCAGTGTGCGAACTAGCTGGTGAGCCCATACTCGCACGTATGGGTTGCGTGTAGAGTATATGGTACACGTCCACGATTATCTGTTAGGATTACACCGTAGGAAAAATGAAACGAAATGAAACGAAAGATAGGTCCCATCATTTCATTGCATGTGATTGTTGCATTTAACCCCGATAGTGGGGTCACTTACTGAGTATTTCTTTAAATACTCAAGCCATGTGCTACTACATTTTTCAGGTTAAGGCAAGGCATTCTTGTACGGCTGACGATGGCATCGCAACTCGAGATCATGGCACATGCATAGGATAGTGACATTTATTTTCTTAGACTTAGGATAGAATAAGATGTCTTAAACTTAAGACTTAGGATAGAATAAGATGTCTTAAACTTAAACGCTTATTTATTTTATTTCGCATCTTTTGTTGTGTTGTTTTAAAGATGTTTTTGAAACACGTAAGTCCATGGCTGTGTTTTAAGTTAAAAGTTATGTTTTATGGAATTTAAATGAAGTCTTCCGCATTCAATGTTTATGGTACGTATACAGTAGCGACCTTAAATTAAGTAGAAAATTTTGGGTCGTCACAGTTGGTTTAACGGCCCTAACTATGGCGGAATATTTTCGAGATGTTAATGAACAAGACATGCTTCTATTTATCAACAATATCTTTCGTTTCGTTCAAGCGGCGAGCATACTCTTGGAGCTTCATAGGCCAAACACCTTTTAGAACTAGTAACCGTCACGATAACATTAGGTTAAACATATTGATCATTCTTCTTCCTGAACGTCGCAGCATAATAATCGTTCTCCTTGTAGCATGATGATAACTATAATGATCGTTTTCCTACCTCGCAACGTACGTTTGTACTATCGTGAAGGGTAAGGGTATCCTGCATGACCCCCCAATAATGCATGAGGTCCCAACATTTTTTTCATTTTCACTATCATTTAATACAACCGTGGTAGCGTTTCGTACATATTTTTCATATCATTTCACATTTTGTTTATCATATCATTTATCTTATATTTCATGTATACGTCGGGGTTGTATTTCATACTAGTTCTTCGTTTTGCATGTTAATCACATCGTATCATTCAAATTACATAACTATGTCATATCATAACTCATATCATAACATTTCATGCTTGGAGACATAACAATTTTCATCATATACATATCATACCCTAAAATTCCAACTAATTTTCTAACATTATATTTTAATTGTCATCCCTCACATTTTTAAAGTAAAAATTAAATAACCAAGTTTAGATTGTGTATATATATAGAGGGTCTTTATTTAAACCGGTTATAAATAACCATTCCTTCCCTCAATAAAAGAAGGGGAAAAAATAGAGACTAAAACTAAGAGTTTCATCTCACCCATTTTCACAAACATGGAAACAATGAAGCTCTGCCTCTTTCTCCTTCTAGTCTTCGCCACCGTTTCTCCTCCATTCTCCTTTGCCTTCCATGAAACCTCCGACGGTTCATCCGCTTTCGACTATAGTTCCCAATACAGTTTTTTTGGTGGAGACTCTTCGGAAGCGATCACTGAAGATAGTCGGCGACAACTTTTCCAATATGGATTTGCCTATAATAGGGAAGCTCGCAGGAGGTTTTTGACCTACTATGCACTTAGTAAGAATAATATCCCTTGTGGCCGTCGTGGTACCTCCTACTATGATTGCAAGAAGCGTAGAAGGATCAATCCTTATCGTCGCGGTTGTGCCGCCATCACTGGATGTGCTCGATTTACCGATTAAACCGAGTTTTGTTGTCTCATTGGATTGGATTGTCTTTACTTTTATCATGTATTGATCTGATTGGTTTTCTTACTTTTATCATCATGTATTAATCTTTGGTTTTCTTACTTTTATCATCATGTATTGATCTGATTGGTTTTCTTACTTTTATTATCATATATTGATCTGATTGGTCTTCTTTCATCTTATTTCTGTCTTTTATTATAATGGGTTGATATAATTTGTCTCCTTTTAAATTTATTTGGGTGATTTTTTTTATTTTTATTTTTATTATTATTATTATTATTATTATTATTATGTCACCATCACCAAATGAAATGATTGAGCTCGATTTATCCGTACATGGTTTTGTTGTCTAGTTAAGTTGTATTTCAAGAAGGTTTTCTTAATTAATAAATTCTTAATTATTAAATTATTCATGAAAAATATGCTTTAAAATAAAGGACAATGACATATAGACCTAAAATTTTCAAATTAATTTAAGATCTCTATTCTATACATAGAGCTATGGACCACACAACAAAAAAAAAAATAAACGTTTAAATTAAAAACATCATAGCTTAGGTTTAAGAAAATAAATACGACTACCTTATACATGTATCATGGTTTTGAGTTTCGATGCCGTCGTCAACCATACCGGAATGCCTTGCCTTAATTTAAAAAATGTAGTAAGTGACTCCACTGTTGGGGTTAAATGCAAGAACATGGGAATGCAATGACGAGACCTATCGTGCGAGTATACTCTAGGAGCTTTTTAGGCCGTCGTGCGAGCATACTCTAGGAGCTTACGTTAGAATTAGTAACCGTCATAGCAACATTATGATAATCATTGATAAGAACAAAAACAAAAAAGTCAATATTAATTCAAATTAATCCTTTGATGGATTGTTTTTACTTATATTATAAGTAAAAGGTAGGTAGGAACTAGAACTAGAATGAACAGGTTACTTATATTATAAGTAAAAGGCAGGTAGGAACTAGAACTAGAATGAACAGTAGCAATAAATGCGAGAATATTTAATCCCATAGAGATGATAAATTAATCCCATAGAGATGATAAATATTTCGCTTGTAAATTCAATGAGCTGCATTTCGACTCTCTACAATGGTATGATATTGTCCATAAGTGCTCATGGCTTCCCCAAAATGGCTCATACGGAGTTAGTATTCCTCAATTCCTCACTTCCATGATCATTCAACACCTCCCCTCGAACAAAGTGTGTCTCCCCTTAATCGAGGCTCAACTCCTTTGGGAGTCTTAGTAATTTTTTACTGCCTTCGAAGGCTTGACTCATTTTTCTTTTGGAGTGGTATTTGAGGATTTACCAATCTATTGGCCATTTTTTTCTTTTGGAGTTCTAGGCATGGCCCTACTTTGGGCTTCCCCAAAAAGCCTCATACCAATAGAGTTAGTATTTCTCACTTATAAACCCATGATGATTCTCTAAATTAGCCACCCATGATGATTCCCTAAATTAGCCGATGTGGGACTTCCATCATTCAACAATGAATAACAATATCAGAGCTATCAAATCGATTCGAATTGAATAGTATAACATAGGAAGATCTTTTATCCATACCGAATTCAAACAAAATGGGATTCCTGATGCAATCGATTCGAATTGAATAGTATAACATAGGAAGATCTTTTATCCATACCGAATTCAAACAAAATGGGATTCCTGATGCAATCAAGAATTTCTGTATGTGAAGGGTATGGGTTTTCTATATGTGAAGGGTAGGGGTATCTAGAGCACACAATAATACATGAGTTCCCAACATTTTTTTCCATTTTCATTATCATTTAATAGAACCTCGTTTTGCATGTCAATCACATCATATCATTCAAATTACAAAACTATATCATATCATAATATTTCATGCTTCTAGACATAACAATTTTCATCATATAAATATCATACTATAACATATCACATCACAATGTATCATATCATAAACATGTCACTTATTACATATCTCGTACCATAACATTGTTCATATCATTTTCATATCATATCCCAATATATATACACGTCATTCACATGTTGTATCATAATCATATCATATCATAAACACTTTGTGGTCATATCGTTCTCTAACTTGTCATAGCCTTAACATTTTTATATCTATTACAGTCATAACGTTACATGAACATACTTAATCATATCATTACAGGAACGTATCCTAACGCTATCGTTCTATCAATCTATCATAATCCTATCTCTTTCTACTCATAACCTAACCATATTCTTTTATTAATCTCTCGTATCTATAGCACTTCGATACGTTACCTAACTTTAACGTTTCATGAACGTATCTTACTCCTATCATTACATTACGTTTAGTGCATCTTTTTCGTATCATATCTCAAACATATCATTGAACACATCGTATCATAAGTAATTATCATACAATTCACGTATTATAACATACACATATCATATCATAAGTATATCGATCCATAAATAATTCACACATACTAATGTATATGACACGTGTAGAGCCATAGGACACGTCTCATCATCAAATATAATCATGCCAATAGTAAGGCCACCTACTTGATTAGCTTAGTTGTCACCCATTTATCCTTAAGAAAGTTCAATTTTGTCATTTGTATTCAAGTTAATCTCTATGAACCATGACATCAATTTCAATTCTCTAAAGTATGTTACATGGTTATTAATTTTAATTAGGTTCATCATTTACTCTATTAAATTACATCTATGTAGTATTTATTTTAATTCCACATTTTTCTTTTTATTTTTTTTTTATTTTCTTACTGTATTTCTTTTTTTTTCTTTAAGAGTTTTTTTCTAATCTTTTTGGATATTCTTTTTCTATTTTGTTAACAGTATTCTGGATTTACATTAGTTTTTAAGGGTATTTTTTATTTACATATGTATTTCATTTTTCTTTCTATATTATGTAAGCCTTCTAGATATTTCTTATATCTTTTTTTAATTCGGTTAACAATTATATTCTTGATTTTTATTTTAAGATTCATTTGGCTATTCTTTTACTATAATTTATGTAAAATTATTGACAACTTTAAGTAATTGCAACCATGTAGATCATTCGTTGTGATTTCCTAAAACTCATATAAAATTATTTTCCTAATTCAAAATTAAATAATTATAACTCAATTAATTTTATTTAATAAAATAAGAGGGAGATGTAACATATTACTGATCTCTTCCAATGACATATCTCTAGTGAAACTAAATCTGCTTCAACCTTTTGTTTTTTTTATTTGTTTTTGTAGGAAACAAGGAATTCTAATATTGGTAATATACTGTTTTTACCGAAAAAGGAAAAAGAAATTACTAATTTGTAGACAGATTTATTTTTAGGAGAGGAGTGGTAAGAGATTGGAAGAGAGGAGGAGAAATAGATTACCAATTTTTTTAAAATTTTGTTTATTATTTATTTATTTATTATTATTATTATTATTTTTTTTTTTTTGGATGTTACAACACATGTCTAATTAATATTGAAATGAAAAAATATTAATTTTTTAGATAAAACATTCTGTTACATGAAATCTATCAATAAAATTATTTAATTTTTGAATTTATTTATGGGGTAATCCTCCTAAATTTGTGGAATTTTTTATATTATTTAATTTTTTTTTTTTTTTGAATAATTTAGTTGGGTGATAAAATTCCGCTAGATTAAAAAAAAGTTGAATCTTTATTTAGACCGTCTCTAGATTTTGTTTAGGTATAGTCTTTATTTAAACAGTTTATAAATAAACATTCCTTCCCTTATATAAATGAAGGGAAAAATAGAATCCAAAACCAAGAATTTCTATCTCAAACATTTTCACAAACATGGAAACAATGAAGATCTACCTCGTTCTCCTCCTCGTCTTTACCGCTGTTGCTCCGCTCTCCTTTGCCTTCCATGAAGCCTCCCACAGTTCATCCCTCCTCGACGATAATTCTCAATATAGCTTCTTTGGCGGAGACTCCTCCGAAGCCATGACTGAAGATAGTCGACGACAACTTTTCCAATATGGATTCGTCTATAATAAGGAAGCTCGCAAGAGGTTTTTGAGCTACTATGCACTTAGTAAGAATAATATCCCTTGCGGCCGTCGTGGTACCTCCTACTATGATTGCAAGAAGCGTAGAAGGATTAATCCTTATCGTCGCGGTTGCGCCGCCATCACTGGATGTGCTCGGTTCACCGATTAAGCAAAATTCTGATGCTGGTTGAATTGGTTGGTCTTGCTTTTATCATAACGGATTGATCTGATTGGTCCCTTTGAATTTTATATTGATTATTTTTTTCTTCTTTTATATTGTCTCGTTAAATTGGATTGTTTTCTTTTATTATAATGGATTGATCTAATTTGTTAAATTGGATTGTCTTTCTTTTATTATAATCGATTGATATGATTTGTCTTTTCGAATTTTATTTCAATTATTTTTCTTTTATTAAATTGGAAGTTTTAAAAAATATTGCGTAATGTTTTCAATGTAATCTAGATAAATGAGTCCTACAAAATCATCGAACCACAGGGGCGACCAACAAATACGGTTATGAAAATTGGCATAATATCTACTCGTATTAACGCCATATTTCAAGTTAATGTGTAGTAGTTGACTCAAAGAACTGCACTTAGCCCCCCCCCCTCATGAAACGGCTCTGCTGCAATGGATGGCAGAGGGTCCGTAGTACCCAAATCTCTAGAGTCATTATGTAGCCGAGAAGGGGCCTAGAAGTACTTACTACTACACCACACTACACTTGGCTAAGGAAGGGGGCTGCAATCCTTCCCATCTTTTATATATATATATAGAGAGAGAGAGGGCTATTACAAATTGTGTGTTTAGATTGTACGATTAATAGGTAAAAATATGTAATGTGAACGTATGTTGTAAAAATATGTAATGTGAACGTATGTTGTTTTGTAACGACTCAATGTGCGATATAATGTGACATGTATTATGCTTAGAATGTTTATGTGATCGTTGAGATAATTTCTGTATGAATCGCACATCATTGTATGTTATGATGAAAGCATGAAATGTGATGTTATGTTTCTTAAATTGTATGTATACTGCATGATATGTATGACATGAAATCACAATGAATAACATGAAACATAACCCCATTAGGTTTATGCATGATAGGAGGATTGAATAATGAGAAGTATTATGATACGAATGAAAATGATGGCGGGGTTTATTTAATAATGTTAAATATAGAAATGTTGGGACCTCATGCATTATGTGTGCTCATGCATTGGGGATACCTCTATTCTATCACGAGGGTACGGACGCATACACCCAAGGGCAGGAAATGATCGTTATGTTTTACATAACACTGCCGTGACGGTTACTAGTTCTAACGAGTGTCTAGCCTAAGGAGCTCCCAAAGTATGCTCGTCCGACAAGGAAAGTGGCCCCACTGTGTGCGAACTGACTGGTGAGTTCATACTCGCACGTATGGGCTATGCGTAGAGTATATAGTAAACATCCAAGTTACCCGTTAAGATAGTGCCGTAGGAAAATAGATTGAATGATAGGTCCCGTCATCTTATTTGCATGTGTTTGCTGCATAACTCCGATAGGGGGTTGATTACTGAGTATTCTTAAAACACCCAACCCTCGTGCTACTACATTTTTAGATAAAGGCAAGACACCCCTGTGAGACCAACGGAAGCATCGCAAATCTCGTGACCGTGGCACATGCATAGGATATATTTGCTTTCCAATTTAATAGTTTAGGTTAGTATAGGTTGAGTTGTATTTTCATTAAAGTATAGGTTAGTGTAAGTAAATCTCGTGACCGTGGCACATGCATAGGATATATTTGCTTTCCAATTTAATAGTTTAGGTTAGTATAGGTTGAGTTGTATTTTCATTAAAGTATAGGTTAGTGTAAGTTGTAGTTTAGGTTAGTATAGGTTGAGTTGTATTTTCATTTAAGTATAGGTTAGTGTAAGTTGAATTGTATTTGCATTAATAGTATAGATTAGTATAGGTTGAATTACATTTGCATTACTAGTATAGGTTTGTACCAGTTGAATTACATTTACATTAATAAATTATAGGTCGTATAGGGTATTTAATTAAGCATTGTTTTCCTTTTTCTTTCCCTTGTATTTATTTATTCATAATGAGGAATGAATTAATGTTGCATTTACAATACTCATTTAAACTAATTTTGCATTAAATGTTACATTAATGACCTTAAATAAGTAGGTAAATCTAAGGTTGTTACACTGATTGTACTTTTAACATAGGGCATCTTCGACCACATTTGTCTTTTCAGGGTGGTACTAGATGTCTATATCGTAATCCTCACCAACTCTAATCACCTTTGTTGCCTTGTGTTCAATTCGTTCTGGGTGAAAGAAGTATTTTAGACTCTTGTGGTCCGTGTAAATTTGGGTCTTTTCTCCATATATATAGTAACACCAAATCTTTAATCTGAACATTAATACACTCAATTCTAGATCATGTGTGAGATAGTTCTTCTCATATTCTTTCAACTGACATGACGCGTACGCAACAACTTTAACGTGTTGCATGCGTCAATGCACATCCTAGCCCTTTCTTGGAGGTAGTGTCTTGGTGTCGAACGTGTCTGATGGGTTGCAAATGAGATTACATAATTTGACCCGCGAATCTCTTCTTCCTTGCCCGACGGCTAGTGAATTTTCTGTCTATTTTCTCTCTCGTCTCATAATCGTCTTCCAACATTTCTCCTCCCATTTTCGATGGTCGTTTAGGTTAAGTATTTCCTTCCCCTACTAATAGATGCGACGGAACACCCCAAAGCTTCACAAGTCGACCCTGCCATGAGGTCTCCTCTTCCTCCTCTTCCCTGTTTTTCTTTTTCCTTCTCTAATTCAATAAAAAAAAAAATCACTAATTCAATAAAAAAAAAATTAAAGTACATAATTAAGTATTCAATGAATATAATAATTAGACTAATTCCACCAAAAGTTTGGGTACAGACAAATAGATTGAATGTCTAAATCAAATGTTAGAAGGCATGCACATTACTGGTGTGACATCGTTTGAGATTTTGTACTGGACATGGTTAAGTCTCCAGTATATTGAAATGAGGTAGCTGAATGTGAACTATTGTAACCATGGTTAGTCCAAGCTACCACTCACCCATGCACAAGATTAGGATGAGGATAAGTATGACCCAAAGTTGAAAAAAAAAAATTAGGTCAATGGTGATAAGGTAATCCTGAAGGTGGTGCTAATGGAGAGTGTTATGAGGTTTGGACGTACCGATAAGTTAAGCCCGTACTCCATCGGGTCGTTCAAAATTTTAGATCGGAATGGATTGTTAACGTATTGAATGGCCCTGCCACCATCTATTTTTGTCATGTATTGTGTCATGATTATGGTTGTCTAAGATGTGTTATCTGTGGCCACATGTTGGATGTCCTAGTGTGGCCACATGTTGGATGTCCTAGTCATATTTGTTCATGACATGTCGGCCATAGTTTCATGCTCATTCCAAACCCTTTTACTTATTTTCATGTCAATGTGTACTTAGGTATTATTACTGTCAAGCCAATACAAGGGGCTAAAATGCCCCAAAATGTTATAGGGGATGAATGTGATTGGTTGTCAATTTTTTCTAATCAGGTTATTTGCTATTAAAACTGTGGTTGTTGCTTATTCACTTTTAGCTTTTAATGTTCGTTCTTAAAAAAAATAAAAAAATAAAAAATAACTAATTCAACTCATTTCCTCGCCCAAAATATTTATTTCAAGCGTGACTTAATACTTGATCATACGTCAAGATTGTTTGCAAAGTATGACTTCCGCTGAATTGTTCCATTGGTCAGAAAAAGTAACCTACAATCGTTGTCTTGCTACCACAAGAGTGTGATTGTGACAAGTGGTATTAGAATCAGGTTGGCTACTTGAATCGTGGTAAGCAAACATGTTCACTACAAAACAACTATCAATCTCAGGCTGAACGATCAAAGTTCCAGATGCAATGGGACTTTTGAAATCTCGCATAATCGAGATTGCCATTAAAACTGACAGGATCAATGAAATAGCAGGTCGCCTTGAGGCAATGCCCATTCCTAAATTAAAACTGACAGGATCAACTTGAAGGTCTAGACCCTAGAAGATAAGGTCAAAATTGCAATGCCCATTCCTAAATTAAAACTGACAGGATCAACTTGAAGGTTTAGACCCTAGAAGATAAGGTCAAAATTACTGGTGGCTTCGAGCATGGGGATAGTTCAACGGACTTTGTTGGAAGAACATATTGAGGGCCTAGATAATGCCCAACAAGCATTGTTCAGATGACCCAAAAAATATCTGAGTTTTTAAGAGCAGCTTTTGGAGTGGTTAGGGCTGAAGTGGTTGATATGACGGTTAGATTAAACTTCACTATGAGAGTAGTAGAGAACCAAACTCGAGTTAGGGGTGCAATCCAATATAACAAGGTAAATGTTTTAGAGCCCAAACCCTTCTGTGGGGTTCAAGATGCCAAGGTTCTAGAAAACTTTATCATTAGCCTCGAACAGTACTTTCGAGCCACAAATACCATTGCAGAAGAAGCAAATGCCACGTTGACAACAATGCATCTCATTGATGATACAAAGTTGTGGTGGAGATCTAAGTACATAGATATTCAAAATGGTTGATTTATTGTGGATACTTAATAATCTTAAAACAAAACTCCGCTCATAGTTCTTCCCATAGAAGGTTGAGGTAATAGTGAGAATGATGTTAAGAGAGCTAAGACATACTGGAAATATCCGAGACTATATTAATAAGTTTTCTTGTAACGACCCTTAGACCCTCTAGTCAAGCTAATCTGTAGTGATGTCTAGAGGTCAGCAGAACCCCTCATGTCATGCGCCTCATAAATCACGTACATATAGCATGCATCACAGCTCAAACATCATACTCACACATTATCATAAACATCATACATCATCATACTCATATATCATCATGCTCGTAAATAAAACTGTAACGCAAACAATTCTAGTCTATCCTATAGTAAGATCACTTTCTTGATTGGCCTTGACCGAAGTACTCCCTAAATAGCTAAATGTAAGTTCCCGTTCCTTGAGAGCTGCTTTAAGCGTTGCCGGGGTTTGTTTCCTATCACATTGTTTGTCACCTTGAGTTAGTATTTTAAAATTAAATTAATAATAATTTAATAAAGGTGAAATACGACTCTAAAACAGACTCAATTGCCTTAATCGAGGCCGAAAATGGGTCAGAGACAAGTGTGAGCCTCAAGTCTTGGCTGTTGTCGGTAGGATCTCGGGTTGCGGATCTTCGGTTCGGGATGACCCTGATCCGATGCATCCTTCTTCCTCACCCGGCTTGGCTGCGATTTTTCGACGAATTTTCTCCCTCCTCCATTCATCGTTTCCAACGTCTTTTTCCGTCCTTTTTTTCTTCCTCTTCCTCTCTGTTTGCCTCTCCTCTTTCCCACGAAATTTCACTGTGGTTGGATGTTTGTGGAGTTAGATCTCGCTTTCTCAAAAATTCAGTTTTTGGATTCCTTTTTCTAACAGTGGTAACGGCGATTCGTGGCGTGTAATTGCTCAATGTGGGTGTATATTAGGCCAGATGGGTGTTTTCGATTTGGTTTGCTCGGTGTAATGATTGGATACAACGTTTTAGGATCGTGGGTATCTTGTTGGGGCATCACCGGAACTTCGATTATCTCTCTCTCTCTCTCCATTTCCTTCTTTCTTCTTGTCTGCAGGAAGTTTGAGGCGTTATTGAAGACCAGAGGAGGAAGGGTGTGTTGTGTGGTTATTTGCCACAGCACCTTAAATGCCTGTTGTGTAATGCTTTTACTTCTCGGGCTAAGATTCTTATTGATTTTTCCTGGTAACTCAGATCTTCTTTGAGTTGGGAGGTTTCTTAGTCTATTACATGGATAGGGTCCATCATGTATTTTCTCAGCATGGACACATGAAATACATCATGTACTCTTAAGGGCCAACACTAGCTTGTCACGCCAGCTCAGTCCAGCTACAGCGGCCCACGCCGCAAACCCGAACCATGACCTGTGCTCGCTCTGCAAACCCAAGGCACAAGTCCACTCGGCCCAATAGCCCATCAACTCGCCTGCAGCCTAGCCTGCCAACCGAAGCCCAACGACCCACCTGCGAGCCCACCCGAACTACAACCCACGCCTCGACCTGAAGCATCGCGCAACGTGGCTCGCCCTGCTGCCACCACGTGGCACCCAGCGGCGTGAGCAGACCTTCGGCTCAGCTCGGCTTGGCGGCACAGCGACGGCTCCAACAGCTATTCTACTCGGCTTTCAATTTTTAACCCGATTTCAACCACTCTGACCCTCCCGAACCTATTTTTGGCCTTGATTGAGGTAATTGAGGATGATTTAGAGCCGTATTTCACATTATTAATGAGATCATTAGTTCAATTGTGAAATACTAATGAAAGGTGACGAACGGTGTGATAGAAAACGAACCTCAACAACCTTTGGATAAGCTCTCGACGTTAAATTAAATTAGGGAATACTTCGGCTAAGGCCAACCAAGTAGGATAGGCTAGAAATTGTAGGAGTTATGATGATGTATGAGTTGTATCGTATGATGTCGTATACTAGTATATGATGATGTATGAGTTGTACGTATGATATCGTATACTAGTATATGATGATGTATGAGTATATTATGATGTATGAGTTATGATGATGTATGAGTTATGATGTTTGATGATTTGCGTAATATATATAGTTGATGTATGATGTACTTGATATGCTATATGCACTTTATGATGATATGATGAGTATGATGATTGCATGACATTTGTATGTTGAGGTTTTCATATTAAGCATGTTATATGATAATGCGTGTCACATTGCATCATGTCGATAGACCGACATAGGACACCACCCTAAGAGCATGAAAATAATATTAATATAAATATCAAACGAGGATGTGTTATTTAATGTAACAAAGAGATGAGACGAGAGGGTTGTGTCAGACGAGATGATAAGATGGATTTAGAGAGACCTCATGCATATTATATGTTCATAAGCATAGAAATACTTCCCCTAGAGATGATGAGTGCGGACGCGCACAGTATGACACAATAGGGAGCATGACACAATATATTTATGAAATGTCCAAATTATGCAATCTCAAATTTTCAACTATATTTGAATAATAAATTTCATACTATATAATATTTTGAGTAAAAATTCTAAAATCTCTGGATAGACATGTTTAAATAAATATATTAACAAAATATTAAATTAACATTTATTTGGATGAATACGCATATATTCTCAATTAATTTTTCATAGAATTATTTTCATCTCTTTAAGTCATGTCGGACATGAATAAGATATCTATCGATATAAAAATAATTTTTTCCTTAATTTTTTTATAGGCGATTTTTATTAATTTATTTTCACGATACAAAAATCAGAAAAATAAATATTATATTATATTAGAATATAAAATTGATAAAAAAAATTAGTTTATTAACATTCATAACATTGTATTCAAATATATATTCATATAAGAATTTTATGGCTATCAAAAAAAATTAAAACATTCGAATTTTTAATCAACATAAAATTAAATAAATTTAAACAAATAACATAAAATTATAATTTAAAAAAAAAATCATTAATTCAATCCATTTAAATTAAGTGTTTAATGAACCTAAAATATTAAAAGCTAATGAGTTTAATTTTAATCGAAAATAATATTCTTTTTTGATAATTCTTAAAATAAAAACGAAATTGAAACTCTTATCTAAAGGAATAATTTATTCTTTCTAATGATTCTTCTGAAAAAAAAATTGAAATGTATTTCGAACATCATAAATATCGACCGACCTTCTCTATTTGGATTATTCAATTTCTTCCTAAATTTAGAGATGGGTCAAAATTAAACTTTTAATTTTGGGTAATAAATTAATGATAAATTTAAGAAAATTAGTATAAATTTAAAAAATTGGGAAATTAAAAATTTAGTTTTTGGGATAAAATTTAAAATATTTTAAAATAGCAGATTTCAAAGATGCGACTGTCTGTCCCTCACCAATGGCTAAAAGCGGAGTTTTTGAAACAGATTCGAAGTTGCAAATATTCTCTGTAATTTCGGGCGTTGTTTTGCCAATCCCATCTCTTCTTCGTAACTTTCCTATTTATATTCACCAATCCCCTTTACTTTCTCTTCACAACCATTTTCCTTTCTGCCCAATCCACCAACCATGGCGATTTCCACCACTTTCTGCTTCTCCATCGTCGTCTTTCTACCGCTGTTCCTATGTTTTTCCTCATCTTCATCGGCTTCTGATTCGTCCAGCTTTTCCATCATCGATGAAAACGCTAGACACCACTTGGATATCCAAATCGGATCCTCTCAGCGCTCCGATGAGGAGGTTGCGGCTCTGTACGAGTCGTGGTTGGTTCACAATGGAAAGGCTTACAACGCTCTTGGCGAGAAGGAGAGGCGATTTGAGATTTTCAAGGATAATCTCAGGTTCATTGATGAACATAACAGGGAATCGCGGAGTTATAAGGTTGGATTGAACCGTTTTGCCGATCTCTCCAACGAGGAGTATCGCGCCATGTTTCTTAGCGGTCGATTATCCCGAAAGAACCGCCTCTCCGCAACTAAGAGTCGTAGATATGCGATCGCGCTCGGCGATGATCTGCCGGATCATGTTGATTGGAGGAAGAAGGGCGCTGTTACGGATGTTAAAGATCAAGGACAGTGTGGTGAGTTAATTTTCCCCCCTTTCTTTGCACCATTTTTGTTGAACTGATCCGATGGAAATGATGATTGGATTACGTGTTTTCCTTTTGTCTTCTCATTTGGTCTTTGAGCTTTTGACTTTTGCAGGAAATTTGTTACGAGATCCATATTTATAGGAAACATTTGTCTAAAATAGATTCTTTAGATAACGCTTATAATAATTTGTATCTGTTAAAAACAGCTTGATTTGTTCTCTGATATCTGGTGCATGATCATCGATCACATCAGAAAACTCACTATAAGCTTTTCGAGGAAAACTTATTTTCCAAGAAACCTTTTGTCTCATAGGATTGTTTTATTACTAGCCTTTCTATTACAGATTTTCATGGATCATTAACGTAACTGGATTATGTTTTGAATGAAGGGAGCTGTTGGGCTTTCTCAACAGTTGCTGCAGTGGAAGGAATAAATCAAATCACCACCGGTGAATTGATCTCTCTGTCGGAGCAGGAGCTTGTAGACTGTGATAGATCATATAACATGGGGTGCAATGGTGGTCTTATGGATTATGCTTTCCAGTTCATCATTGACAATGGTGGAATTGACACCGAGGAAGATTACCCTTACAAGGGCAGAGATGGCACTTGCGATCCCATCCGGGTTCGTCTTGAACTGCTTTGTTTGATTCATTTTTTGTAACCAACATCCTAATTTGATTTTGTTGGCTGAACAGAAAAATGCTAAAGCTGTAACCATAGATGGATATGAAGATGTTCCTGAGAATGATGAGAGCTCCTTGAAAAAGGCTGTGGCTAATCAACCTGTTAGTGTTGCCATTGAAGCTGGCGGCAGGGCTTTCCAACTTTACCAATCGGTAATTTCTTTAACTTTGAACAACTTCCTCAATGTTGCTTCACAAATCTATGGTTTTGACATCTCTGACTTGGGAAATTTGATTTTGAGCATCATATTCTGTTATGTGTGGACTTGTTTGGAATGCCTTTTCAAGTGAAACCATTTTTAAGCACTTCGAATCTGTCTTTATGCATCATGCATGGTGTTGTCTCCTGTTTGGGTGTATTTTTTAAGTCCTACATCATTCAGGGCTCTGTGTGTGTGCTTGTGTGTGTGTTTTTTAAGAAGATCATAGTTCGATGTGGTGTGCGATTGTTTTGAAGACGATCTATGTTTATGCATCATTTAGGGTGTCTTCAACGGACTTTGTGGAACCGAACTGGATCATGGTGTTGTTGCTGTTGGATATGGCACAGAAGATGGAAAAGATTATTGGATTGTGAGGAATTCATGGGGTAAAAACTGGGGAGAGAATGGTTATATCAAGTTGGAGAGGAATGTAGGCAACATTACCACAGGCAAGTGTGGTATAGCCATAGAGGCTTCATACCCCACAAAGACAGGAAAGAACCCACCAAAACCTGCCCCTTCTCCGCCATCCCCTGTGAGTCCCCCGAATCAATGCGACGAATACTTCTCGTGCCAGGAAGGAACTACCTGTTGCTGTATCTATAAGTATGGAAGTACCTGCTTTGGTTGGGGATGCTGCCCGCTCGAGTCTGCAACCTGTTGCGACGACCATTACAGTTGCTGCCCCCATGAATACCCCATCTGTGACCTTGATGCAGGAACTTGCCTGAAGGTAAGTCAAATGACACAGTTTTGTAGGCAATGCTCATAATTGAATGTGTAAAACTCATCCAAGCACATGTTATTGCAGAGCAAAGGCAGCACGAGCGGAGTCGAACTGCTGAAGCGCGTTCCTGCTAAATATAACAGGGGCTGCGCTCAGAAGCTTGGCAAGATGTCCATTGGTGCTTGAGAGGTCTGAAATTGTTGTGAAAAGAGGACAGGAGGTGGTGTTGAGAGTACAGAAAGATGATGAGAAGCAAGTTGAAGCTTTTACATATACGTTTGCTCTTGTGGAGCTTTTCCTGTTTTTAAATTATTGAAGTTTGATTTTGTGTTATTACCGCTTCTGCTTTCAAACGTTTCATGATGTTTTTGTACATAAAGTTTCTTATGGTGAAAACTTGCAACAAACTTCATCTCTGATGCTTTGAATATAAATTGTATATTTATGTCAATCCTCTTCATGTGGTTGATATATGCTTTCAATCAAATTTGCATATTTAAACTTTTATTATTATTGTTATTATTTTTACTTCATCCATATTTGTAACTCGAACCCTTTGAACTTGATTGAAATTTGAAGCTCTAACCTTTTACCTCTCCATTCAGATTTCTCTAACAGTCTGATCAAATATTACACATATCAAGATTTGAATCTTTGACCTCTTGATCGAGATTTGAACGAGATTTGAATCTTTGACCTCTTGATCGAGATTTGAACAAGATTTGAATCTCTGACCTCTTGATCGAGAGTTGATCGAGATTTGAATCTCTAACCTAAACAATATTTGAATGATTTGAACGAGATTTGAATCTCTTGCCGGTTGATCGAGAGTTGAAAGAGATTTGAATATCTGATCTCCTGAAATTTGAATCCCTATGTGTCAATATGTATCAATATTTGGATCCTTGCCCTCTTGATAAGATTACGTGTCAATATTTGAATCTCTAATCTCTGATCTCGTGATCAAATTAAGTTGAATCTCTGATCTCATGATCAAATTACGTGTAGACTTAAAAGTTTCATTTCGTGATCAAAGTACGTGTAGACTTAAAAGTCGAGTTAAAATAAAAATTATATTATGTAAAATACAAAAAGATGAGAAATTTAAAAAAAAAAAAAAAAACAAATAGAGGAGGAAGGAAGAGAAAATGTTGGGACAAATTTGGAATCGAAACTGAAACATGATGGCATTTAAATCGTAACATAAACAAATAAATGCAAGAAAATGTAGTAGCTGAAGACCCTAAAAAAGAACGAAGCTATCCCACGGTTAAAATCATCAGTAATCTAATCCAACGGCCTTCATTTCATTATCACTCACATTCTCCTCAACCGTCCGATTCACCGAGTTTAGCCAACGCCAAATCGCCACCACACGATGCGTTGACTGGGGGACCATATCTTAAAATGAAATGACCCTTTAACCCATACCTTCAAAGCCACGGCGATTTTCAGTTTCACTGCACCAGCTCCCTCTTCCCTCCTCCCCCCCCCTCCCCTCCCACATTCGAAACCCTAAATCCACATCTCTCCTTGAAAATTTTGCACCTGATCACGCTGGGATTGGTCAGCTACCGGTGTTTTTCTGGGTTAGATTCCCGTTCTCTCTGCTGGATTCTAATAGGTTCATTTCAGGGTTTTACTTATTTACTCCCTCAGTGTTCTTAATTTATTGGATCTTGAGATGTTATTGCTTTAATCGATGCCTTCTTTCTTGCCCTGTTCTTTATTTATCTGTGAATTGTATTTTCAACTTTTTGTTTTTGTTCGCCTGTTTTGGGTTTCTTTTTGAATGAGGGTCTGTTGTGTAATGAATTCTTTCATAGGGAGTGTTATTGCTCTTCGATTATTTTATTGCTTGTTATGTATTTCTTTCTCTTTATTTGTTGAGGATCTTTCCTTTCGAACTATCCAAGATGATCATTTTGAGATGTACCCAATCATTGAGAACTCAAATGTTATAATTGTGCTTTATCCTGCAGTTCCTATATTTAGTTTCTTCTGAAGGGGTACTGCTTATGTGGGGTTCTTGACGCTATCTCCAGTGTTCATCTGGCATATCTCGACTCATATAATGGATCCAAAATCTACTGATTCCCCACCGTCACCTACTGTTCATTCCTCGGCTACTAAATTTCCAGAAGTACATCCTCAGGCTCCTGCTTCCTCTGGAATGGATAATGTGGCACGTGAGGCACCATCTAAGCTATCTTCTTCTGGCATAACTTCATGGGCTAAGAACTTGAAAATTTCTCAACCACAGTCAGCTTCACCAGATGCCACGACTGAAAATGCTGGGAAGTCAGCGTTTGCTCGTTTTACTAGTGGCTTTGGCTTGAATTTATCTCCAAAATCTGCTGCACCTAATGATTCCCCAGATGCCTCTTCTAAACCTGCCCAACCCAGTTTGGTTGGATCATTTACAAGAGGGTTGGTTGACTCTTCAAAGAGTGCTGTAAAGGCTGTTCAAGTTAAAGCGCGTCATGTTGTCTCCCAAAACAAGCGAAGATACCAGGTTTTTGAACCATACAATCAGCTTGTTTCTTATGTGTCCATATTATAAGTTTTTACCGCTAATGATATATGTACATGGTGTTTGTTTGTGCTATAAAAGGATTGAGGTTTACACTTTGTTCGGCAGATCCTAATTAGTTTAGAATCAGTTGAAGGCAACTTTTATGTTTCCAGTCTTTGTGGATAGGTGGTGTGGTTGCATAACGTTGTCTTTAGTTGCATCTTGGCATGTTTAATTTCTTGATGCAAGAAGAAAATACAATTTTTGGACCTCAAGCAGCAGTTATTACTGTTGGAATAAGACCAGCTGTTATATGAGTAATAGCATTTATCGAACCAGTATGTGTAATCTGCAGACATTTTAGTACGTACATTATGTCTCATTTTTCTGTTTTTTTGATTAGTTAATATGGGTAATGGAAAAACCAGATGTATGTTTGTTTGCCATCCCAAATTTGATATAATATGTGGAGATTACTATTCAGTGCTGGTTAAATTATTCCCTGCATCTTTTATGTGTTTGCTCTTATTTATTATGATTATATGGTTGCTCTTTTTCCAGGAAGGTGGATTTGATTTGGACATGACTTATATTACTGAAAATATCATTGCAATGGGCTTCCCTGCGGGTGACATGAGCTCAGGGTTTTTTGGATATGTTGAGGTTATTTGCTGTTACTCGTGTTGTATGGCTTGATTAGATTATTTTTTATATGAATGATATTATAATATTTTTGTGTTCCGGTGCAGGGTTTCTACAGAAACCATATGGAAGAAGTCATTAAGTTCTTTGAAACACATCACAAGGTATGGATGGATCTGTTCCTGCTATGCATTCACACCGTTTTTAATTTTCTCAAAGATACATATTTTTACTATTTAGCATTTGGATTCCATTGTCAAATGACCATCTTTCCATGGTTGACCTGCATTGCAGTTTTGTGCTTTCATTTTTCATGTTTTGTGTTCTCATTGTTATCTTCAGGGAAAATACAAAGTATACAATCTTTGTTCCGAGAGGCTATATGATGCGTCATTATTTGAAGGAAAGGTTCGTGATAATCTCTTATTATCATTGATATTCTGAGTTTTATAGGTGTTGGATAATGTCAAATTCTTTTAATAATGAAACTTTGTGAAGCATACAAGCTGTAAGTTTCAGTCTGTTGAAATGAAAACTACTAATTGGAGTTCCACTAGGGTTCTCAACCCTAAAAGCCTGTTCCCTTGATGGTAGAAACTATAATACTATGAATAAATTTGTGTTTTTTTTTTTTTTACTTTAACGAATATCATGTAGTTTATAAGCTGCATGCTGGTTCAGCCAGTTAGTTTTTTTTGTCCTACGTAAGATTTCGAGATCATTTTAATTGACACTTCAAGCATGGTTTTTCTTTAGATTATTTGTTTTTTTCCAGACTAGATAGGAGAAAGCTTGACATGTATACTATTTTTGGAACTTTCTTCAGGTGGCTTGTTTTCCTTTTGATGACCATAACTGTCCCCCGGTTCAACTGATAATATCATTTTGCCAAAGTGCGTATTCATGGTTGAAGGATGATATCGAAAATGTTGTGGTTGTGCATTGCAAGGCAGGAATGGCCCGGACAGGCTTGATGATTTCCAGTCTTCTTCTATTTCTGAAGGTTTGGATTTGTTGTCTATATCTGAAAATTTGAGGAAGTTATGAAAGATGTTCCTTAATTATGTTGTTTTTTCTTGATTTTCACCTGCCTACATCTTTGGCAGTTCTTTCCAACGGCTGAAGAATCTATTGAATACTACAACCAGAGAAGGTGTTTCGATGGCAAAGGCCTGGTCTTACCAAGTCAGATTGTAAGTGAAAATTACCTTTAGAGGATTTTGTATCTAGTCTTTTCATTTGTCAAAAGCTTCTAAAATAGTATCTACTTCTATCTTTCTAGAGGTATGTCAAATATTTCGAGCGTATTTTAACCTACTTCAATGGAGAAAATCCTCCTGGCCGCAGGTATTATTCTTTCCATATGACTCTAATATCATTCCTAGTTCTCAATTACTCGTATTCCCTTACAGTTATCATGTTCACTTTAAATTTTCTGCAGTTGTGTACTTAGAGGGTTTCGTCTCCACAGATGTCCATATTGGATCAGGCCTTCCATTACTGTATCTGACCATAATGGTATATCTCCTAATTCTCTGTTAGCCAAGGAGTTCTATTCCGATTATTAATTTATGGTGTAATGCTTGTCCTCAACTTTGTTTTCTTTTCTCTTATTTTATCTATCGTTGTCACTTTTATGTTTTTTTTTTATGATTTTAAGTCTCGTCTTTAAGCGTAGCTTGCAACAATGACCGGGCTTTAGAACATCTAGAGTCCTAATACTGCTAATAGTTTTCTCTAATTATTTCCCTAATTGGCAGGTGTTCTGTTCTCCACTAAAACACATCAAAGAACCAAGAATCTGTCGGTATGTATTTGATTATTTTATATAGTAGGGGGAACTTTGAATAACCTCCAGTTATGAATCTAGTTCATGATTATTGATAATATCGGTCAAAGATTTTCTAGGTCTATCTAGCATCCAAGTTCTATATTTCGAAATTGAGATATTCATAGAATTCCTACAACTTCTTGCTGCCTAACATTAGAAAAACATTGAAGACTACGATCAAAGAATAAGACCACTTAGTAGTGATCCTCGTAATGATGATGAAAATGGCAGTTAATAATATCTAATAATTTCACTAACGTAGTTTATATATCTTTAGCCAGAAGATTTTTGGTTTACTGCACCAAAGAAGGGGATAATGGTATTCGCCTTACCCGGGGAGCCTGGTCTAGCTGAGTTGTGCGGGGACTTCAAGGTTCATTTCCATGATCGCCAAGGAGATTTCTATTGGTATATGATCTAAAACCCAATCCAATGCTCTGCTTCTTTGGTTTCATTTAGTAGTGTGCAAGGAAATCAGTTGATTTTACCTGGTCTGTTTTATTTTCAGTTGGCTAAACACAACCATGACCGAAAATCGGAAAATGCTCTACACTAATGATCTTGATGGGTTCGACAAGGTGAGTTCCAAAGACTGTTGTCTCGTGTAATATGATGATCAAGTGGAACTCTATGCATTTAGAACCTTCTGTTTTCTTCTCCATTTCTGAACCTTCTTCCAATGTTACACTTCTTAGGAGTCGTTACTTGTTTAACATTCTGAAAGATCTCTATTTGGCTTTCTGTAGAGAAAACTGCCTTCCCCTGGATTTCAGGTCGAGGTTGTTCTAGTAGATATGTTGCCGAACGTGGACAATACGACCAAGAAATTAGATGAAAGCTCGGGCTCGAAATCTTCTGCAGTTGATGGGAGTGAAGTTTCTGATAACCAAAACAGAAAATCATTAACTAATGAGAAAGATGATGTATTTTCTGACAGTGAATCAGAAGGTGGTTCTGCAAAGAGCAAGGATGCAGCATCAGGTTCAGGGTCTGAAGCATCAGCTGTCAAGACGACATCTAAATCTCAAATGAGTGCGACTTCATCCGACGATGTTGCGAGTTTATCACATGCGACAAAGCAAGTTTCCCTGGGAGATGGTGGAGCTAAACAGGCTGCTCCAGCAGCCAGTGACCGAAAAGGTGATGGAGTCAAAATATCTGATTCCCTCTCAGAAATTCCAAATTCAGAAAGTGAATTCAAGGCAATGGCTGCTGATGCTTCTGTTTTCACATTTGGGGACGACGAAGACTACGAGAGTGAGTAAACGAGAAGGTGTTGTTGTTGGGTATTGTTCGCCCTGAGCCACGGCCATCCTCTGTACATAAAGACCGTGCTGCAGGTGAAGCTTTAAGATTCATTCATTTGGGTTGTAAATTCGAAGTCTCTCAGTATCTGGTTTATTATTGAATTGATATAGCATGAAACTGGAAAGCATGTGAAAAAAACAAAAGTTATTTTCTTTTGAAGATGATACTGTTCTATGAAGTTCAATAAAGCTCAGTGCAGAAGACTGCTTGACCTTGTTTGTTTCACTCTTCTTGGCTTGTAATTTGCTAAATCAGCTCGTCTTATCTTGTAGTGTGCTTTTGGCCATGTGGATCTCAGACGAACAAAATAAAGATTAATTGTTTTAGCTATTTGTTCTTTGCTAGGCAATTTTTATGGGTGATGTTCTATAAGGTATGTATACTAACTCTATGGCTATTTTGGAGATTTGAACTGAGCCTAGGAAGTTGACAAATTATGTAACTAACCATTTGGATTTTTAAGAAAGAAATACTTGTAGCAATCGACTTGGATACTGATATATGAACTATAACATGTTTCAAGGATTAATTATGCATGAGAAATGGGTTAGCTAAGCCTTGAATTATAATTTAATGATGGTTTAGTTCAACGCATGTTTTAAGACTTTCGCTAGGTAAAATTTGACTTTGATATATTTGAATGCTTTGTTAGGACTATGACATGTTAGGATTGACCCCACTTTGCTCGGTTTGCATGTATGATGTGTGGATATGTATGATTTATAATTTAATACCAATTTTGTCCCTAGAAGGATGTTAGGAGGTTGGAATACCTATGTATGCCCAGGTTAATGTATGGACCAGATACTATATGCCCTAGAGAATATGTATGACTTGACTTGTTAGGGAGCCTTAGCCTAATTGTCAACTCACCATGACTAGTGAGAGTCTACATAGCATATAAGAATGTGAAAACACCCCCTTAGGATTGAGACACATTAAAGGGTACGACTGAGGGAACTCCCTCAGTCATGCCTAGTGTGGACTCCCTACCCAAGGTTATATATTGTGAGCCCCTGTCATTTCTCTCTTGCTTGCTTATATAACGTCTCTTTCAAGAATCTCTCTTTCGAAAATTTCTCTCTGCCTTCATTTTCTAAAACCTTCTCTTAAAACCGAGGCCAGAGGCTCAAGCATACGTCGCTTGGCCGTAGGCGACGCAAGAACGAATTGGCTTAGCTCGCTTGTCGTTGGAAAGTGAGTGCCGCACAATTGCAAGTCCGCTGTTATCAAAAGTGTGATTGTGACAAGTGGTATCAAAAGTGCGATTGTGCACTATTCTAGCCTGGAATGGTGTAAAAATAAGGAGCATTATTAGATGCCATTAGGGGAGCGTTCGACTAGTGTTGAGATACTATCAAGAGAATTCTAGTTGCACCTAGTGGGGAGTCGAACTTGTATGGTTCTAGCCTAGAATGATATAGTAATAGGGAGCATTGTTATATTGTTATGTGCCATTATGGGAGCTTCCAACTAGTGCTTAGTAGTAGGCACGTACGAAGTTATAAGTAGATGGAGAGGTTACTCATCTCAAGTAACAACTCCTCCTTACCTGTTAGATAACCCTTGGGTCCCAAACATATGAGGGCATCCCAACTTATGCGCACGAACCACGATGACTTGATAAACCTTGGAAAGTAGGAAACTAGAGGCTAAGTGCATCCTGAAACGAAGGAGAAAGTATGACATATGAACCTTAAGAGTTTGAAAGGGCTTGAAAGGGCTATATATATAAATCTTAAGAGCCAGGCTAGATAAGTTAAGAAACATTGAATAAGAAAAAGTGAATGGAAGTTCGAGCTTTTGGGAGTCCCGTAGATCTATGATTATAGATGTCTACAAGCCACGAGACTTCGTGGAAGGGATCAGAGGGTTCAACAGAAAGCCAGAGGAGGAGAAAACGACGAGAGAGAACGTCGGAAACAACCGCGGGAAGGAGAGAGAGAGACGTCAAAAATCTCCTGCAGATCCGGGTCGGACTCAACCCGTAACCCACTCATCAGTTGTTGGTCTCGGCCCAGTGTCACTCTGCCAGCCCAACACTCGCCTCGGCCCAGGTCTGCAACCTCAGTCATCGACGAACCCTGTACGACCTGCAGCAGTCCAATAATCCGAGGCCCAGACTGAACATTCGACCCAATCCATCTGTGGGAGCCCATGCCTGTAGCGACTTGACCCGCGTGCCCGCGATCTGACCCGAAACCGCACCACGACCCGCGCCTCAACCCGAGAGTTAAGTTGTGACGTGCCTCACTCCTGCTATGCCATGTGTCAACCTGCAGCAAAAAGAAGCCCTCGGCTTCACAGCTTGGCTCAGCTCGGCTCTAATTCGGCTTATTCGGCTCGGGTTCTCAAATTTTAGCCCAATTTCCGACCCTCCCAAACTTGTTTTTGATCCTAATTAAGGTAACGGGTCGTTTTAATGCTGTATTTCACAAATGTCAATTGGAATGGTTATTAAATTGTGAAAAATTAACGAAAGGTGACGAATGATCTAATAGGAAACGAACCCCGACAACATTTGGAGTAGCTTTCAAGGAATGAGAGCTAGCGTTTATTAAATTAGGGAGAACGCCGTCTAAGGCCAACCAAGTAAGTGGCCTTTCTATAGGATAGGCTAAATACTTGTTTGTTGTATGATGACACGTGCCCAGTGGCACCGACTATGATGGATGTGTTTGGTATGCTTTGTAATTATGACTTATGATGTATGAGCTATATGATGATGTATGATGATGCTTTATGATGCTTCTTATGTATTTGACGATGTAGGATGACAATGCATGACGATGACGTGTTATGGTGATTATGATGTATTTGACGATGTATAATGATGATGTATGACAATAACGAAGCATGATGATAATCCCTTAGTATGACGTTGTTTTCATATTAATTTAAGATGCATATTATGAATGCTATATTGCATTCAGTTAAGAGATCAGCCTAGGGCACAACCCTGTAAAAGATTAATTATGATGTTAAGATTAATAGTAATACAGGATGAAACTAGGGTTGTGTCATAAAGATGCCTCAAAGAAAGAAATTAGAGGGACCTCATGCATTTTTGTCTCTACATAAGTATCAGGACACTTTCCCTTTTATGATGATTAGTACAGACGCATATGCTATGATAATGGTAGTGATCATGTTGAGCATGACACTCAAGGGTCTGCTAACCTCTAGAGATCACTACGAACAACTAAATTGACGATGATGGGCCAAGGTGGGGTGTGAATTGCGTGGGAATTCACACTTGCACATGTGGATTGTGTGTATGGAAGTCTATACATCTAAATTATTTCAGACGGGAGACCACCCCTAGGATTTTTTAATGATAGATCCCCAAAGCATTATTGCATGTATTTGCATTTTCACGACCCCTATAGTGGGTTCACTTAGTAAGTATTCTTTGAAATACTCGGGTCGTGTGCTACATCATTTTTTATGTAAAGGTAAGACGCCCATGTACGGTTGACGGTGACATCACAAAGTAGAGACCATGGCGTGCATAGGATAGAAGCATATTTAAATTCCTAAACTTAAGTTAGAATATGTTGTTTTACATTTCATATTTTTAAATTCTTTGTGTCGTTTTTAATTCCATTTTTGAATTATGTGTTAAATACATAAAATCATGGCAGTGTTTCAATGACGAAGTTTATTTTATTTCTCGAAATTTATTACTTAAATGATACATTTTAAGAGTTAGATTCCACATATGAGTTTAGACTAAGATGACAGTAACAACGTTAGGTAGCTGAAATCTAGGGTCGTTACATTTGATATCAGAGCTTTAGATTATAGATCTTGTAAACTAGCCTTCGATATAGGCTTGACATATTCTATGGTGCTAATGACGATGCCTCGTCACCATCAAGTATGCCTTGCATAAGATAAAACAAAAGAAATGCTTTTAAAATTGCATGCATTTTACTTTACGACATTACTGAACATGATGTGATGTTTTATATATTCAATTCAAAATACGAGGTTGAGTGTAGCATGTTAATCGAAGTATTACTAGCAATATCATACATTTTATCCTTAAATTTTTTCGAAATTTTAACTTTATCTATTAATTATTGTCAGCTCAATATGTCATTTTCTAATAATTAATTAAAAACATAGCTATTCCTTGCCCCCAAAAAAATAAATAATAATATTAATAATAAAATAAATAATAATAATAAAAAATATTCGTCCCAATATTTTAGATAAATTATAATAAAATTTCAAGATGACATTTAAATATAATTTAAGAAAATAAATATAAGAATAAGAACTTTCTAATTGAGAAAGAGAGATGCAGAGTGGGAAAGGTCCCTCGAATGGCGGCTATATCGACACGAGAGGAGACTCAGGTAGGGCCGCAACTTCCTTCCTCGACGCCCAACGATTTCTTGGGTCTCTCCATCTCTGTTTCCTCCAAGAACCCAGCACGCGCCTCGAACGCCGTCTTCTATTTCTTATATTCAATGTAAAATCCTCTGTTTTCCTTTATAATCACCGTCTTCTATATATCTCGATTATTTGTTGGTTTTGTAAAAGGGGAGCTTCTGGAATTCGATTTGATTGTTCATTGTTTCGTAGGTTTCAAGAATCTTGTGAATATTCTATTCTGTTCTGTGAATTTGATTCGTTTTTTTTGGTTTTGTTTCGTGGGTCGAAGAAACAGAACAATTTAGGGCGAAGTCGACTTTAGAAAACCCCGCTCCATTATCTTTTGTTGATTCTTCTATGTCGATATATTCTATTCAGGGTCAAGCTCTGGAAGTCATCGGTATGTCTGTTTAGTTCTGTTTTTGAAAATTGTGTATGATTATTGATCAATCTTTCCCTCCAAAATGAAATAGGAAGTTGATTTCGTTTATGTTATTTTGGGTCAGTTATTGGATGCACAAAGTTGAAAGATACGGAATGGATTTCAAGGCAGGATCCATATGTGTGCCTTGAATATGGTAGCACCAATTTCCGCACGACCACTTGTACAGGTTATGTTTTGGATTTTCCTTGTTGGTTGTGTTTAATTTGGTTAGATCTAAGGAGATGAACATGAACTGAATGTGAATTTGATTGGCATTGTATGCATAGATGGTGGCAGAAATCCTATATTCCAAGAGAAATTTGTGTTCTCTCTAATTGAAGGGATTAGAGAGATTAATGTTACTGTTTGGAATAGCAATACAGTTACTTATGATGACTTCATTGGCAATGGAAAGTAAGATTTATGTTCTTTCTTCCTTTTTGTTTGAACTTGTGTTCATGTTTTTCATTTGGGTATTGAGTTTTGAATGTTCTGTTTCGTAGAATTCAATTGGCTAAGGTTCTAGCAGAAGGTTATGATGATAGCACATGGTCACTTCAAACAAAAACTGGCAGGTATGATATGGCTTTGAGTTTGTTTGATATAATTTTCCCTGAAGCTTTTACTTGCTAGCGAATTACTGTTCTTTCAGGGATTTTCCATGTTTTCGGGTTAGGGTGTTAGTATAGCTATTGAGTTCGGTTTAGGCATCACCCCTTCTTGCGACCTGCCTTCCTATCTTACAGAGAAATTTCTCCCATATAAGCTAATATTTTCCTACATGTGTGACTCAATAAGTGTGAGATCCCACGTTGGTTAGAGAGGGGAACGAGTTCCAGTGAGGACGTTGGGCCTTGAAAGGGGTGGGTTGTGAGATCCCACTTCGGTTGGAGAGGGGAACAAAACATTCTTTACAAGGGTGTGGAAACCTCTCCCTAACAAATGCGTTTTAAAAACTTTGAGAGAAAAGTCGAAAGGGAAAGTTCAAAGAGGACAATATATGTTAGTGGTGAGCTTGCTGTTACAAATGATATTAGAGCTAGATACTGGGCGATGTGCTAGCGAGGAGGCCGAGCCCTGAAGGGGGGTGGACACAAGGCGGTGTGCCAACAAGGATGTTGGGCCCCAAAGGGGGTGGATTGGGGGGTCCTATATTGATTGGAGAAGGGAATGAGTACTAGCGAGAACGCTGACCCTGAAAGGGGTGGATTGTGAGATCCCACATCGGTTGGAGAGGGGAACGAAGGGTTTTTTATAAGGGTGTGGAGACCTCTCCCTAATAGACACGTTTTAAAAACCTTGAGGGGATTTTCGAAAGGAAAAGGCCAAAGAGGACAATATCTGCTAACGGTGGGGTTGTGTGCTGTTACAAAGCTAGACACCGGGTGATGTGTCAGTGAGGAGGCTGAGCTTTGAAGGGGGTGGACACGAGGCAGTGTACCAACAAGACATTGGGCCCCAAAGGGGGGTGGATTGGGGGTTCCCACGTCGATTGGAAAATGGAACGAGTGCCAGCGAAGACGTTGGGCCTCAAAGGGGGGTGGATTGGGTTGGAGAGGGGAACAAAGCATTCTTTATAAGGGTGTGGAAATCTCTTCTTAGCCGATGTGTTTTAAAAACCGTGAGGGGAAGCTCGAAAAACCTTCATTTGACTAAGAAGTCGAATCCCTGACGGTTTTGATTTCTTTTCATTTTTGTTTGTTTCGAATGAAAATTGACTTTCTTTATCAACTTGAAGAGTTGGCCTACACAGCACAGTGCTGACTTCTTTTCGAGATTCACGTTGCATTTCTTCTATGTGCTTTTCGAACGCAATTTGAACTAAAAGCGTTCGTTGTTATTTACGATTTGTCTGGATCATTTGTTCGTTTTCGTTATTATTCTTTTGATATCTCACCGAGCAGAACGAAAAACGTCATTTCCCATGAGTCCATAATAAAAAGCTTTAACATTCACTTTTACCTTATTGTAGACATGCTGGGGAAGTACGATTGATTCTTCATTTTGCAACAGCCGATGTAAGTGATATTTGTATTATGCCTTTAGTTACTGGTACAAAACAATCCATTCCTGATAGTATAAGATTCCGACCTATCTGTTTTGGTTGTAGAGACTACCAGCAAATTTTGCACCGTCAGCACCGCCCTTTCACGCGCCTCCGCCATCCCAACTTGCCATGTACGCCACGATGCCATCGGCACACCCTACAGCCTACCCTCATCCTCATACACCCTATGCATTTTCATCTCCCTTTCCTTCTTACCCACCCAACAATGGAGCATATCAAACATCCATGTATGCCTCCCCGTTTCTATCGGGGTATCCTCCATCGTCATACCCGCCGCCTTCCTCGGCTTATCCTCACGCTCCATACCCACCACATCTACAAGCCTCACCATTCTATCCTCCAGGTACGTTTACGTTTTAAATGCTCTGTTAAATGGAATCATAATGCAACTAAAACTTGCTTGTGTGTGTGTGTGTTGTTGTCGTCTCAGGCCCTTATCCTGGAGTTTATCCCCCACCACAGTATTGAAATCTCAAGGTTGGGTCTCAATGATCTTTCCATAAGTTGTATAGAAACTTCTGCTAATATATATATATATTTGTAGATTTTTTTGGCACTTATTGGTGTAAACACAGTGATTTGACAGTAATATATTGAGTTTTGTATTTATATGGTCAATGGAGCATATGATAAAAGTAAGAAAGCTCATGTAAGACAACTTTTTTAATAAGGACGACATGTTCATTATTATAAGTAGTTCGTAATACTAAGGATCGATTTAACTAGAAAATCAATCAACAACTAACGGGGAGAAATAGTTATTATTCGAAAGAATCTCAAACAGGACGTCTACGGCCCTACAAGCCCTCTCTAAAACTTTCATGGTCTTCATTGCGTTCACCGTACATGGGAGCCTTGCCCTTATTTGAAAATATAGGTAGCACGTGGTGGCTTAAGTATTTTATAAAATACCCAGTAAGTTGCCCCGTGGTGGCTTATGTATTTTATAAAATATCCAATAAGTTACTCCACTGTTGGGGTTAGGCATACAATACACATTCAGGACACGCACAATCACAAGCAAAGAAAAAAAAACGTGAGGACACATGTAGATCACGTGTAGCATACATGCACTGCACAATCACAAGCAAAGAAAAGAAAACGTGAGGGGGTCCTGTCTTCCATTCCCTTTTTACATGACCTTAGGCCCTGGCTTATCTGGGCAGGGTGGATGCGCGGTACTTCTCCACGCATGGCCCACATACGCCCACCAGGCGGGTTCGTGTACAAACTCTTTAGGCCTGGCTTGGTCGGGTACGCGTGACATATGTTACCGGACGCCACGGAAAAGGAGGGGGCCTGCAGGATATCATAGTGAGTATAATATTGAATGTACGCGTCCGTACCATCATTACATAAGAGGGCGGTAACCCTATGCACATGACACAACATGCATGATGATATGAACCAAGAGGAACCAAGAGGAACCAAGAGGAATCAATCCTACAATATGCTTCAATGTTATAAATTTTGGGTGGATTATAATTTAGAGTAATTTAGAATTATTGTATTTGATTAATGTATTTTAAGACTTTTTATTTACTTTAAGTTACAATTACATAATGGTTAATTATGACTATTAAGTATGAATGTTACAACTCTTGGAATGTCTTTCATAGTTTGACCATGTATGTTGTATTTGTAGGAAGACTTGGAAAATGTAGTAAAAGAAGAATTTGTGCTTTTCTAACTAAGTTTCTTTGCAATTCTGTGTAGTTTAGGTTGCATGTAGAATCATTCAAGCTCGACATGATCATCTTGCTTATGGAGTAATTCGAATCTTAAACAAGTGTTCTTGCGTTGAGATATTTGATCAACAAGAATCATTCAAGCTAGACATGATCGATCTTGCTTGTGGAGTGATTCGAATCTCAAACAATGTTCTTGCCTTGAGATATTCGATCAACAAGGTAATCTGAACCTTACTCTCCTTGTAGTGATTTCCACATATCACATGAGGTCCCTAAAGCTTACCTCCATGGCATTACACATACATCGTTTCATTCCCTCACCACGTTACATAGCATGACTTAGTTAAACATCATGTAAGCATATTGTAGTACGATAGTCAACACATCCATGGCATGTAAAGCTCTTAACACATTCATGACATGTCAATTAATTTCATGCGTACAAGGTAAACAATTCATGGCAAAACAACATCACATACATGAGCGTGGCATACATCGACATTTCACCACAAGAAAGTACATGGCATAGCATACATTGGCAGCACACATGGTACATGCAAAGGCCACAGGGCACACACCATCATACATAGATAACTAACACCAACAGTAAAGTTACGGCGCACGGTTTCTGGACACGTCTGGTGTCGCTAGTCTTCCTCACCCGAGAGTCCCGACGAACCCTAATCACAAAACCTGACTACCGTTGTAGATGAGATCGTCGTCGTCCGTTCGTCCTTGACGGTGCGTCTGTCCCCCTTGTTACGAAGTACCCCGGCCTTGGTTTG
The DNA here is from genome assembly GCF_002738365.1 of Cucurbita moschata. Lineage (NCBI taxonomy): Eukaryota > Viridiplantae > Streptophyta > Magnoliopsida > Cucurbitales > Cucurbitaceae > Cucurbita > Cucurbita moschata. Next base: position 1,441,508 of record NW_019268561.1, on the reverse strand, counting down.
CTCCCACCTAAGGCTCACAAAGGTCCAAAGTCTCGCGGCGTTATCGATCCCCCACCTCAATCTTTCTGCTTCTCTCTCACAGGTACAACAACGACTCCTCAAAAGGACGGCTACTTAGATACCCTAGGGTTTAGTGTAGGGACTCGGGAAAATAGTACGTCCTCTTAGGAAACCTCGCAATTTCGCGAGATTTTTGGCGTTTACAATGATATTGATGTACAGAGCCTATCCATGGAGTACTTTGATTTACCGAAATTATTTTATTTTTATTGTTTTAGTACTTAATCATGGGAACAAAGATATGGATTAATATCTAGTTAATCTAATTTGGATACCACTTTTTCCTCAGAAATGAGAGTGTTAGATGAACACGACTCTCCACAATGGTATAATATTGTCCACTTTGAGCATAAGCTCTCATGGCTTTCCCAAAAAGCCTCGTACCAATGGAGACAGTATTCCTTGATTATAATCCGAGGATCATTTTCTAAATTAGTCGATTGAGACTTTCATCCAACAGAGAGAATCCTAAGTATTTTGGATGATTTAGTTCTTGATGAAGTAGAGCATCGATCATTCTTGATATCACCAGGCAACAAGGCCGTGATTCTTGTTTTTTAACAACTTATACTCATGCACACATACTTCGTTCTCTATTGATTTTTTTTAGTTCAAAAATGGAAGTTAAACGATTCAACCATGAATCTTAATATCGTAATTGAATTTTAATTAGTGATATGGAATAGTATAAAATAAACTAATTATGGTCACTCATAATTTTCAATATGGACTGAAACGTTAGTACCACATTTAACGAATATCCATAAACAATCAAAAGTGACATTAATACTTTTAACTTTTTAAATTCTTTTTATCGTTAATATGTAGACATAAATAATTTTTTCTACACCTCATAGATCATTTCTCTCTTCGATTTTGTTTTTCTCGTCTACTTCAACTGATAGCTCAACAATTCCTCGTTTTTTCATCTTTTTTTTTTCTTGTTCTTGAATATTCTCTTAATTATCTTCCTTCCTTTCTCAATCTCTAAAACTTCTCTTTTTTTCTGTTTTTAAATATCAAAACTTTAAATAAAACGAAGAACTTTCTCATTTATAAACATATCTAAATATAAATATAATAAATTCAAAAAGTAATATCTAGAGTGCGAACAAATGATTTATGTTCATATACTAACGGCAAATATTTTATTATTCCGTGAACAAGCATATATGGTCTTACTTCTCAACGTTATTAAACTAATTTTATAATTATTTAATTTATTTATACCCTAAACCCTAATTTTTTAAAGTCTCAAAATACCCTAAAAATAAAAAATATGAGACATTTATTTATAGTACAGACACCTTACCATTATTTTTTTCAAAAAAAAAAAAAAAAAAAAAAA
>NW_019268561.1:1413107-1439864 GCF_002738365.1 Cucurbita moschata | reverse complement strand
TTTTTTTAAAAAAAAAAAAAAAAAAAAAAATCAGAATCTCTGTGTCTGTAATTAATTACAACATTCCAACACAGAATTGACAACCTTATAATAATTGAAAATTAATTAAACCCACCAAGAATCTCTGTTCATATTCCTTTCTATTAGCTTCACTCCAATAACTTCAATTTAAATTACACTTTCTTGGGTCTCTCTTTACGCATATAAATAATATCATTCCTAATCTCATTTCTTAATTTGATATCAACCCAATGATTGACACCAAATTGTCTTATAATTCAGACACGTTTTAAAATTTTTGAGGCTAATGGTGATATGTAACGAGCTAAAACAAGCAATATTTGTTAACGGTAGATTTGAATTTTTGACAAAAATTTTAGTGTGCGACAATCAATTATACATAACCATGCTCAATTACTACTAGTTTTGACACTAATACGTCATGTTAAAGGGGAAAAAAGCTCAAGAATTGTAGTGTCGTACGAGCATTTATTAGTATGATAATAGCGTTTCGAACAAATTTAACCAATCGATCGACTAATTTCAATAAAAAATAAAAACATGAGAATTTAAGATAAGAGGTTCACTTTGAATAAAATCATTGTTTTTTAAGTTCAATACAAAAGTGAGAATTCGAATATCTAATACTCAAAGCGATACTTATATGTTTTTACTATCGGCGAAGCGTCTTTTTACCCTTTAAAATTTCAACCACAAACACTAAAAAGAACACATTTAACCATGAATAAATACAGTAAAAAACATGTCAAATGTACATACAATGAAATTATGAGATGGTGAAAGAAATATTTGAATGAATAAAAGAAAGAGTCCTTGAATGTGAAAGCAAGCTCAGAGCAGAGAACTTATCGCATATCTACGTACACATAAAAAAGATCTTCATATCTATCACCTTTTTCTTTTACCCTTTTTTAACCCTCCAATTATAGGAGATGGAACTACTCCAATCATTAACCCAAAACCCCAACGATTAATCCTCGAACCTATTCGATCTCTAAAATCTTATACATATAATCATAATCACGAGGGGAACAACCCTATCATACATAACATATACTTATAGGGCGCGTCCTTGTAGATCGTACATATACTAGCAAGGAGATATCCTACCATTACCATACGTGTTACATACATGCAGGGTATAACCTTAGTAGATCATATCATATCATGTATGCAGGGATTGACCCCACCATATGTGTCATGAACATGTAGGACACGACTCGATAGATCATATTGTATACATGCAAAGTCACCCCTACATACATGTCATAAACATGTAGAGCACAACCCCAATAGAACATATTGTTGAGAGAGGAGTTTCACATCGGTTAATTAAGAGTTTGGTCATGAGTTTATAAGTAAGGAATACACCTCCACCGAGTATGAGGCATTTTGGGAACCAAAAACAAAGTAACGAGAGTTTATACTCAAAGTGGACAATATCATAACATTGCAGTGACCCTAACATCTGTGTAGATAGTTCACTATTAAAAATTGAGTGACCCCTTACCTTTATCTAGATAAGTTCACTGCTAAGAAATAGTTGGTGACCTCTTAATAATCCTACTTAAGTCTTGCACTAAAATCTTGTATTATTGTAAGTTCTCTGTTCAAACATTTCCTAAAAGCAGACGACAAGTTTTAAATCTTAATGTAGGGAGACATATCTTGTTGAATCCGTTTTTTACCACATCGCATATAACGAGAATCGAACCCCCTCTGCAGCTGGCAAACTTATGGAGCATGTTCGAGATACTTTGATCCAAGGAGTTGGTTTTGGCTTGCTCCTTTCTCTAATAATCAAGTATCTTTATGTCAAAGATCCATCCTTCAACTGGTGTGCAGGAGCACATTTCTGTTTTCTCCGACCTATACAATTCATTCATTATAAAGGTTAGGGTTCATTGACATGCTAGGACGTTTATAGTAATACTCATGTTAAGCAATAGCATATCTTTCTTGGGAAGTTAGGACTCATAAACATTTCCATAAGCCTACTTCAAAAAAAAAAAAAATTCAAAACCTTCAAATTAAGCCGAATCGGTCCAAATCGACTCAAAATTTGAAAAAAAATATAGGTAATATAGTCAAATTAAACCAAACAAGTTGGATCAGGATTGTTTCTTCCTCACTTGGAAATGCTGATAGGACAACCAACCTCTACAATGATATGAAATTGTTACGTGGAGGATAAGATCTCATGACTTTACTTTTGGTTTCACCAAAATACGATCTCATACCAATAGAGATAGTATCACTTACTTATACACCCATAATATTTCTCTTAATTAGCTAATATAAGACTTCGAACACAATTTTTGGCCATCCTCTAGATCTAGAAGCGAGGTCGGTCCAAACACTACTAATGTACCAACAACAGTAGACAATGATGAATTTGTGACACAGAACACAACATAACCGATAGAAACAACATAAAGTTGAAGGACAGAAGATAACAACTACGAAATAAACACTTATAGAAACAACATCGTTTTCATTTCCTTTAAATTTTTCTTAATTATCCCATCTTCAGTCTCGATTCATTTTATGTCTACCAACTTTTGACTTTATTCATCCTGAACCACATCTTATTTAAGAAATACTTTATGATAAATCTAGAACTTAGAAGAATTAGTGACTATACCCAAACCACAAATACTCTCTAACGAAACCGATAAATTTTCTTACCATTATACTCAGCAAGTTTTAAGAAATAAGTATTCTGGTGCACTTAATATCTATTTAGATATTTGTCGGTAATTATTATTACATATATTTTTCGAACCATCCACCTTTATTAAACTTAAAAAATTAAGAGACCAAAATAATTATTTTAGACTTTTAAATAAAATTTGAGCTGACTTTTGAACCAAAATGATTATTTTCCCTTTCGANAAATTCAAAAACGAAAAAAAAAAAAAAAAAAAAAAAAAAAAAAAAAAAAGACAAGAGAGCTGTGATTTGGGGAAAGAAAATTGAAAATGGTGCCACGTGTACGGATTTTGCTGTTGGAAAAGTCAGCCCGTTTCTAGTTTCCTACTTTCCCCACTCGCTCTTACTACGCGTGCACATCACTCTCTTTCCTCCCCTCCATTATTTCAAATAAAAATAGGAACCACCACATGTGTGGGGCCGTTTATGGAAAAATAAATCTAAAAAGAAATATTGTTTTAAAAATAATAATCCTAAATTTATGATTGGTTGAAAAAATGGAAAGTTTTCTACCCAAACTTTTCCCATCTTATTATTAATTATTTATTATTTAAGAATGTCTTAGGTATAAAAAATAAAAAAATATTATTTAACTTAATTATATGTGCCATAATACTAAAAATTTCTATAAAAACAAATTATTTTAAATTTATGTTCTTCTTCATGTGGGTCATAATTTAATAGGGTAATTTTTGAAAATGACAAAAAAAAAAAAAAAAAATTGACGATTCAGTTAAAATTGTGATATGAAAAACGTACCTGCAACGGCATCAAAGTCTTTAATTATTTCTCGTCTGCTTCTCGAAAGGGGTCATAATTGAGAAAATTGATAGATAAAATAAGATTTCAAAATGCATTAAACAATAATTATTACTCTAAAAAAAATATTTTTCTAGTTTAAATTTTTTTACTGAAAGATGGTCCCGATCTTATTTTCAAAATATGTTTCAACCAAGATAAGATTGACTATATACGACTTAGAAATAAATGATAGCATATCTACTCCTATGATGACATTTATATGCATTATATAATACAAACTTAGATATATGTATATGTTTGAGTGTTCACACATGAATTTATATCATTGACTTATTGACCAAGATAAATATCTTTACTCGTTAGACGTATGCTTAGACTCGTACATACCGAGTCATTTTCCTAACAAATTTGTCTCTTTAATTTGTTTAATATTTTATTTGATATTATATTATTTTTATTTAAACCAAGTTACTTCAAGATCTAGGCAGAATCAAAACTTTTTTTTTGCGAGGAATAAAATTAAATTCAAATTATATAACACGACATGATTTACCATGTTACGAATTTGTCAACCATATTATAAAATTTAATTTCATCACTCGACATTGTCTTATGTCCAAGATCCAACTAAAATTTGATGTCGGCTAGGAGCGAAAAGAGGTGGGCTCATAGTGCTAGACTTTTTAGCTAAAGTTCAAAAAATTAATTCATTCTTATATTTAGCTCAAAATTATCAACATCATATAACTAAAGAAAATATAAAAGGTTAATTGTATTATAAGTATTAAATTTGTGATTTTAAAATAGCTAAATTAATAAAAATGTTCCAGTTTTAAAAGTTTAAAAAATACTCTAAAATGGAAATACAAAACATAATTTCACGAGGTTCACTCCTTTTCATGTACGGTAAGTAGATGAGTAGTTACAAGTTTAAATAACTATACGTCTTGGAGGAAAAGAACTGGTGTTAGAGTCACAAGTTTTTACAAACGTGGAGTTCCTCTCATATTAAATGTTTTCTTTTAATTTTTAATAAAATCAAATTGGTTCCCAATGCTTTCACTGTAAAGACATAAGGACGAAGATTTCGTTCCTTTCACGTAGATACCACATTTTGGTTTTCCTTCGATTCATTTGGACTAATCCAATCCATTCGATTTGACTGGTTTGATCCAGTTTAGTTCGATTGATTTTATTCGTTTTTCGAGTGGATTTAAGCATACTATTCTGTAATATGATTTTAGAGCTCAATGAGAAGATTTTGAACACTGTAAAAGAAAAAACATTATTTTCATAGGATACTCGAGATTGATTGATTAAAAAATTTCATGTGAATTTATTAAATTGGTAGCATCATAAATTATTATATTAGGTTATTGATGTGGATAGTGTTATGGATTTGACAAATAATTTTTAACAATGAAATTGTCTTTCCTGACAAGGGTCTACATAACATTGTAGTAGCAAGATGAGGAATATGGGCAATCCCCTTATGATTACACAATATGAAAATTATTAGATCACCGGTTAATCTTCAGTGGTAAAGTGTTTCGAGTAACAAAGTTCACATTTTATGTTTGAGAAGATGGTAGATATAAGGTCGTGCTCTAAATGTATATAATATGCAGTGTCATCCAATTATTAACTTCTAATAGTGAACTTGTCTAAATTGACAAGGATTTACGTAAGAATGAAGTAGTTATGATAAAATAAATCGATCTTCGTTCATTGTCCGTTAGTCGCAGTCTATTGACTAAATATGTAACTAGCTAATATTGCCGTCCATTATTATTTGGTTTTTGAAAATTGTGTTTTTTATTAACTATTTGTTACAACAATTTTTGTGATACTCAAGTAACATAGAGACATATAAATGAACGGAGATTACATTCGAATAAGAACAATCATGAAAATAGGATAACTAAGAAAGATTTAAATGAAATTAAAGTTACTGCTTGTACTAATAAAGTGCATCTTCCTTTTCGGTGGCTCAATCATAGGAACTCAACTGTGAAACAACTTGTGTTAGTTTGTGGGGATAATCTTCACTCTTAACAAGAAAGGAGTAGTGTAACAGCCCAAACCCACTGTTAATAGATATTGTCCGCTTTGGCCCGTTATGTATGGCCGCCAACTTTACATTTTTAAAACGTGTTTACTAAGGAGAGGTTTCTACACCCTTATGAGGAATGTTTCGTTTCCCTCTCCAATCGACGTGGAATCTCACAATCCATCCCCTTGGAGGCCCAACGTCCTCACTGGCACACCACTCGGTGTCTGTCTCTGATACCATTTATAACAGCCTAAGCGCACTGCTAATAGATATTGTCCGCTTTGACCCATTATGTATCGCCGTCAGCCTCACAATTTTAAAATACATCTACTAGGAAGAGATTTCCACACTCTTATAAGGAATCATTCGTTCTCCTCTCCAACTGATGTGAGATCTTAGAAATAGGTAGAGATTTCCACACTTTTATAAAAAAATAATTCGTTCTCCTCTCCAACCAATGTGAGATCTTAAAAGTAGGTAACGTGACCATGTTATATGAGATAAACAAAAACAATTTTTTTCAAAGTAAAGTTGGAATATTATTTTTTTAGGTTTTTACAAAAGCATTATACCACAAATAAAGGTGGAACATTCCAATAAAAAGAAGTTATTCAAAGAATATACTTTAATATACAAATCAAAATCCCATGTATCTAAAGCAATCTCCCTCTCTTTCCCTCTCTTGAAAAAAAGCCTCTTTTATTAGCTATCCATTGAAGCAGTAAGCTTGAGCTTAGGGGTCCAAACTTGGTGCTTGTGCCAACACAACACAACCATCCCTCCCTTTTAATTCAAAACAAACGATCTCACGTCAGTTAGAAGGGTGTGAAGACCTCTCCCTACCAGACACGTTTTAACAACCTTAAGGGAAAGTCTAGAAAGCTCTAGCGGTAGGCTTGAACAGTTACAATATTAATATTTGTAATGGATTCTACGGACTATGGTCGGGTGTATATACAAAGTATTTTTCTTTTTAAAAAATGTCTCTTACTCTCTCTCATTTATAAAAAAAGACAATCTTGAATCCCACTTTGCTAGAAAAGACTCAACCCCATCTCTTCTCTCTCTCTTTCACTTCCATCTCCAACACTCGAAGAAGCAAGAACAAGAAAACGAAGAACATGTCTCCATAAAAAACTCAATCAAAACAAGAACATGGCTCTACACTCACATGAACACACAACCCAGCGCCACCACAACACTCTCTTCTTCCTCCACAGCACACACCAACAGCACCACCAACAACAACAACACCTGCAAACAGAGGACCCCATTTTCCACGACAATGGCGGCACCCACTTTCTGGAACAGACGACCCATTTCGTTGCTTTCGAAGATGAAGAGCTTGGTTCTTTGTTAGCCAAAGAACGAGATCAGAATCTTCAAAACGGCGACGTTTTGGAGCGCTTAATTGAAAGAGACGCAGCTCTGTCTCTGGCTAGAACAGAGGCCATCGAGTGGTTGCTTAAAGTTAATACCTTTTATGGCTTCTCCTCTGTCACCGCTCTCTTAGCCATTAATTACCTCGATCGCATCCTCTCTGGTCCTCATTTTCAAAGAGACAAGCCATGGATGCTACAGCTTCTTGCAGTAACTTGCATCTCTTTAGCAGCCAAAGTCGAAGAAATTCGTGTTCCTCTTCTTCTTGATCTCCAGGTAAAAAAAAAATCAAATTTTACTCAGAACCCATTAAAGTAAATCGGTTTCTAAAGATACCCATTTCGTAATTTTGCAGGTGGAAGATTCAAAGTTCATATTCGAACCAAAAACGATACAAAGAATGGAGCTTTTGGTGCTGAGTGGTCTGAAATGGAAGATGCATCCAGTGACCCCTGTTTCGTTTCTTGGCATTGTAACGAAGCGGCTTGGGTTGAAGAATCAGTGCATTGAGAGGGAGTTTTTCCGGCGCTGTGAGCGTATTCTTCTCTCTCTCGTCTCTGGTAAAGTTAAAACCGCCATTGTTGATCCGCAAAGAAAGCTTCTTTTTTTTTTTACCATTTCATATGTTTTTTTTTTTTTTTACTTTTTCCTTTTTACAGATTCGAGATCAGTGGGGTTTCTTCCTTCTGTGATGGCTGTATCGGCAATGGTGAGCGTTGTTGAAGAGATGGGTGACTGTAACTGTTACTGTAACCCATTGGACTTTCAGGATCGCCTTCTTAATGCCCTCAAAATAACCAAGGTTTTTGTTTTTTTACCCTCTCACTTTTTTATCCTCTTTTTACCCAAAATCTCCTTCTTTTACCTCATCTTCATAAAAAAGATAAAAAATAAATTTAAATTAAAAAATATATTTCACCCACCATTTTATTTGGGCTTAAAAAAATAATTAATATGAAAATAAATAGTCAAATAAAAATTGCATATGATTGGTGAAATATTTTACTTTTGATATAAATAAATAAATAAATAAATGAACAAATAAAATATTTATTATTATTGTTGTTGTGAAGACTTTTTATTAAAATTTTAAATTGAAAAACTTTAGAAAAAAAAAAGCAATTATTTTAGTTTTGAAATTTTCAAAATGTATTTTTGTCCACAAGCTTCTTAAAAGCATCTGAATTTTCTTATTATTTTATGATATAATTTAATATTTATTTACTCCAAATATCAAAAAGTCAAAGTTATATAAAGTTAAAACCTAAAAATGATTATTTTTCAATAACTTCCCCTAAACTCAAAAGCTTAAGTCGAGATCATCTAAGAACGACCCATCTTGACAAACGCAGGAAAGATCGAAGAAATGCTGCAATGTGATAAGGGAGGTGACGAAACGGGAAACGAAAGCGAACCGATCGGGAAAGAAGAGGAAGCAGAACGAGGAGGACGAGGCGGAGGAAGAAGAAGACGATGACGAAGAGAGATCAAGAAGATCATTAGAAACCGAAACAGAATCAGAATCAGAAGGAGGAGGAAGCCCAAATGGAGTAATGGAAGGCAATTTCAGCTGTGAAAGCTCCAATGATTCGTGGGGCATAGAAGAAGTCACAGGGTGTTGTTGTTCCAAAAGAACCAAAAGCAGTGAAGAATCATGAATTATGCATATTTTGAATGGGAAAGACAAAGGAATTAGCCATGTTTTTGGTTGATATGTATGTAGAGAGATTAATTAATTAGTGAATGAATGAATGAATGAATGAATGAATGAATGAATGAAGTTGGTGAGTGATATTAATTAGAGTGGAAAGGGGAAGGCCACACATTGTCCCACCACAGATTTGGGAGTGTGTTTGTGTTTTTCGTCTGCATGTGAGAACAGGGCCACTCTGTCGGCCATATTCATTATGTTCCAACATTAATATCATCTTCACCAACCCTTTCTTGTTCTTCTTCCTCTTCCTCCCTCTTAATTTAACTCCATCTATTCGTAACAGTTTGTTCATTGATGTTGCGCGTAACCAAGTGTTTTCGTATAACGATCTATGACATGATTACGTTACTTACTCCTTTGTTTTAAGAGTGAAGAGTATGAACATCTCATCTCAACGTGTTTTGTTTTGATTCACTTATTTCTAGGAAAACATACTTAATTTTTGAGTTCTTTATGTCTGAGACACCTAAAAATGGAGGTGTATTTTGTTGGTATGGATAGTAACTTTTAATTCTTTTAAGACCTATGATGTTCTCATAATCGTTCTCATTTCGATGTGATCTTTGTTCATTTATGTACGTCTCTTCCACTCAACTGTCACATTTCAGAGGAAGACTTCATTTTTCTATTAAAAAAAAGGGTCGATTCTAATCGATAAAGGAATATTTTTGAAATCCAAAGTCATATTTTAGTTTAAAATTTGGTTGGTAAATTATAGATTTAATGAACAAAATACTTTATTAATTTACGAAATTTAATACTTTATAATATTGACTCTACAAATTTTATTTAAAAAAATTGGTCCTTCTTCTCTCTCCTGAAGGGTTTCTCTCTCTAGAATTGACCTTAAAGAAAGAGCTTAAATTGTGTGGCAGAAGAGTGGTTGTGGAGGGAGAAGACCTTACCTCCTTATAACCTAATCTCTCTCACCTTTTTCTGAACTAACCCCATATATTGTTTTTTTTTTTTGGAATATTTAGCGTCTATTTAATCGAATGATTTAACATATACTATAATACCATATAAATGAAGAGTATATGAACGAATCGAGACTACGTCCAGTCGAAAGCGATCATGAGAATAGGATGGTTAAGATATATGTAAAAGAATTGAAATCATTACATGTACCAACAAGGTGCACCTTTATTTTTAGTGGCTCGGTCCTAGGAATTTCATGGTTAAGTGTGCTTTACTTGGAGAAATTCTACGTTGGATCACACCCTAGTAATTTTTCTAAAATATATGTGAGTGAGGACAAAGCATGCTGAAAGAACCCGTGTTGATTTGTGGGGATAGTCATCACTCTTATAAGCAAGAAGTAGGTAACGTGATCATGTTGCAGGAGATGCTAAGGTCTCCCTAGCAAACGCATTTTAAAAAGCTTGAGAGAAACCAAAAAAGAAAAGCCTAAACGGGACAATAATATTTACTTACAGTGAGCTTGAGCTGTTACAGATAGAATTACATTAGTTGAATTTACCGTTTAACCCATTCTTCTTACTTTAGGTTTGGTACACTCTCCATACCCTTCATAAATTCGGTATTTATATTTCCCTCCACTTCTGACTTTCATTTCTTGTCATGTTCTTGTCTTTCAACTACAATCAATTTTTTACATGTCTACCGTTTAAAATCTTACCTTTTGCCTCTTTAAAAAATATTATCCAAAGTCTTTCCTAATTAGGTCTAAATATAATGATAATATAATATTGGTTCTCGAGTAAAAAAAATTAAAGATTTAAATCTCTCGCACGCACCCGTACTAAAAATGTAAAATTATGGATGATGGGTTTGATATGTAAAATTAAATGCATGTATAAATCAAAGTTTTGGGATTATGGAGAAAAATGGAGTATTGATTAAAAAACCCCACTTTTGCTTTTGGATCCCTCACTTTTTATTATTTTTCTCAATGCCCTTTGCCTTTCGTTATTCACGTGTCTGCCTTCATTCATTCACATATCATATTTAAATTTATAAATGATGATTCAGCCTCACCGTGAAAGTTATCTATTTATAATCAAATAAATTACATGTAAATAGTAATACATGAAAAGACACTGGGGTAAGAAGGCCGTAGACTGTAATTTATTACTAAATATAACCCTATTTTATATCTACTCTTTTTTTTCTTCTTCCAAAAGTTAATATTTTATTTCTTCGATACGGTTTGAAAACTTGAGTTCCTTTACGGGTAAGAGTGCCTCTCCTTTCTTGGAATCAAATTTAAATTTGGTATGAATTTTTTTTTTTTGGGAGATGCAATTTTAATTATTAAAAAAGCGTTGAAATTTAATTAAAAAAAATTGAGGTTTTGAAAATTTGGGATCAACTAATAAATACTTTTATAATATGGAAAAAATAAATAAAAATCTTATTTTTTTCAAAATGTTTTAAATTTTTTAACACATTTCAAAAATAGGTAATACCCAAAATAGAAAATTTGATAGCAATAAATATGCACGAAATTGGGTAATAAATGTTTGTTTGTTTATAAGATTAGAGGAAGTTAGGTAAATTATTAAGGTCATTAATACCTACATAATAAAATAGGGGTTAATCTAAAAAAATTGTCACAAAAAAGAACAAAATATATTATAAAAGGCGTTTTGGAATTATATCCATGTTGTCGATTCATGATGTAAATTTGTAGTGGGTTCTCAATGGGTGATTCCCTTTTGGTTTTGTTCTATTTGCTTTTTGGGTTTCATTTCTTTTAGCAAGAGGAAAGAAAAAAAAGGACAAAAATCCCTTCTTTGTCTTTGTGTTTCTTCCCGCATTCTAATCCGATCAATTCGAATCACAAAAGTTGTGTTGGGTTAGCTTCTTTTTTCGTTAGGGTTGGGTTGAATTTTTGAAAAGTTAAAAAATTTAGGTCGGTTTGTGGACTAGTGATGATTTTTTGGTTGGAACAATAACCCACCTGAAAATAGAGTTACCCCTCAACTCTTTAAGATCATTATAAAGATTAAGAATATTTGAGTTTATAAGTGATGTTAGTAATGCATCTTGACGTGTAAATGTTTGATATTTGAATATGATTGTTAGACGAACGCGACTCTCCATAATGGTATGATATTGTCCACTTTAAGTATAAGCTCTCATGCCTTTGCTTCGGGCTTCCCAAAAGACCTCATATGTATGGAGATAGTATTCCTTAATTATAAACCCACGATCATTCCTTAAATTAGCTGGAACTTTTATCATCTCATCATCTTGAGATTTAGTTAAAAATTAAAAAAACTCGACAAACCAACTTGAAAATAGAGAGTTGAGTTGGGTTGAGTTTGATTGTAGACTCTATTAGGGTTGCTTGATGACTGAAACAACTCAAAATTTCGAATCCATCTAAAAGATTTCTCCAATCCACCCCAACCAGTACAAGTCCTATGTTACATAAACAATAATAACAATAAAATCTTGACCTTTATATTGGATTTGAGAGAGAAAGGGATAGTGGGTTTTGGTTAAAATGGAGGAATTTGGGAATATGAACAAAGTTGAAAAGGCAAAAGGTGGGAAATTTTGAATTTGGGAGACAAAATGTTTGGTAGTGTGGGGAAGATCAAATTTTGGTCACTTTTTTTCTTCTTCTTTTACTTTAGGGATGGTTGGTTATGCATACAAATGCATGCTATTCCCATCATCATTCATTAGAGGGTAAAAGGAACACAGCTTGCTCCCATGAAGAACCAAAGATTATGAGGCTCACATTGTGTCCCCTTCTCCAATAATTGTAGAATAATATTATTGAGAGCTTTCAAACACTTTTCTTTCTTCCCTTTTTCAAAAATAATATACTTACAAATTCATATCAAAACTGTACGTATAAGATAAAACTTTACGTCTCGTTTCTTACCCATTTAGTTTTTTATCGAAAATTAGGTATCGAGTAATCAAACTGTAATAGTCCAAGCTCACCACTAATAGATATTGTTCGTTTTGGCCTGTTACGTATCATCTTCAGCCTCACAGTTTTAAAATGCGTCTACTAGAGAGAGATTTCCACACCCTTATAAAGAATGCTTCGTTTTCCTCTTCAACCAATGTGGGGATCTCACAATCTGCCCTCCTTGTAGGCCTAGCATGCTCGCTAGCACACTGCCTAGTGTCTGGCTCTAATGCTATTTGTAACAGCTCAAACCTACTGCTAATAGATATTGTCTACTTTAGCCTGTTACGTAGCACCGTCAGCCTCACGGTTTTAAAACGCGTCTATTAGAGAGAAGTTTCCACACTCTTATAAAGAATGTTTCGTTCTCCTCTTCAACCGATTGGGATCTCACTATCTGCCCTCCCGTTACGTATAGCCGTCAGCCTCAGGGTTTCAAAATGCATCTACTAGAAAGAGGTTTCCACACCCTTATAAGAAATTATTCATTTTCCTCCCCAACCGATATGAGATCTCACAAAAACTTAAAAGAACGTCAAGGAACAGAAACCAACCCATACGAATTACTTTACAAAATCAACGCCGTGGATCGAGGTAACAAATATGTATACAATGTTAGGGTTTAGGTTATAATATTTAGAAGGAAGGTTGAAGATAAACTTGGATGAAGGTCAACAGAAATGAGAGGTGAGGAAGGAAAGTATTGTTCTTTATGAAAAGAAAAAAGAAAAAAACACATCTTTCCATTGACTAAGCTTTGGTCTTTCTCATTTGTTAATCAAATGATTTAAACTTCAAATCCCACATCGTAAATGTTTCCCTCTCACGATCTTCGTCTCTCTCGGTGTTTTTTTTTTTTTTTTTTTCTTCTCTTTGGTCTCTCATGCACAGCCTGTAAAGCTCAAAGGACAGCAGAAGATCCATCCATGGTGGCCCTCTTTCTCTCTCTACAACTCAGCTAATTTTCAACCAAAGGAGAGAGAAAATTGATCCATGGGTTAATATATTTATATGAGCAACACCACAAACATATACAAACACTTCACACTTTCCTAGCCTGTCCCATTCTTTGGCTCTACCTACCACAGACCACTGCCCCACTCTACACAAACTCTATATGTCTTTTCGGGTTCGTGTTTAATAGATTCTTAAGCTTTAAAAAAGTATCTAGTAAATTTTTAAACTTTCAATTTTAAAACTTTGATGGGAAGTTCGAAAGGAAAAGTTCAAAGAGGACAATATCTGCTAGCGGTGGACTTGGACTGTTACAAATGGTGTCAGAGTCAAGTATCGAGCGGTGTGCCAGCGAGAACGTTGAATCTCGAAAGGGGGTGGATTGTGAAATCCCATATCAATTAGAGAGGGGAACAAGTGTCAGCGACGATGTTGGGCCCTGAAAAGGAGTAGACTATGAGATCCCAAATTGGTTGGAGAGGAGAACGAAGTATTCTTTATAAGAGTGTGGAAATCTCTTCGTAGCAGACTCGTTTTAAAATCTTGAGTAGAAACCCGGAAGGAAAAACCGAAAAAGAACAATAACCGGTAACGGTGGGATTGAGCTATTACACTTATTGACTCATATAATAGGTACCCGGAGGTTGAAAATGACAAATAAGCCCCTAGCTCAATGAATCTTCCTTACCATCGTAACTTAATTTTCGTGTCTAATAAATTATTATTTAATATGAAATTTGAAAGAGAAAGAAGAGTGGGAAATGAGCATCACAAGTTTGAGTGAAAGCTGCTGTTCTCATGTCCTTCGGTATTGACATCATAAAAATAAGAAAAGAAAAGGTGTGTATTAGATACTCATAAGTTCTGATATATGGGTCCCTTTCTAGAAGAAAAATCAATTTCACAACAAATTTTTAGCTTCTTTACTCCTTTTACCACTTAGACCGGCTTATATCTGCCTTTTAAGCATTTGCGGGCATGCTGCGAGAGTCACGTGTAGAGAGAGTCATGAGTAGAGGAGTATTACATATCCAATTCAGTTCATACTAGAAATTAAAACCAAGACTATGATGATAAAAGGATAGGTTCCAAACATGATTGTATGTGTAACGACCTAATTTTTTAAAGGGAATTAGAACCGTCTACCGTATGTGTGATGTAATCTTTTTATGCATAAATATTTAAATAAAATAATTCATAAAAACAATGTCATGAACTTATATGTTTAAATAAAAGTGTTTTAGAGTAAAACAAAAGAAATATTCAAAGTAAATTAAAATAAAACAAAAGGAAAATATTAAACGAGTAATGATCTATACTAACTTACAGTCTACAGAAAATAAATGCTACTACCCTACGTAGGTTCTATGGTCTTTGATGCGATGTTGCTGTCAACTGTACAAGAGTGTCTTGCCTTTACCTAAAATATAAAAGTAACACGTGACTTGAGTATTTTAAGAAATACTAAGTAAATGACTCAACTGTTGGAGTTACGGAAATGCAAACACATGTAACAATGAGACCTATCATTTAAAATTGTATTCCTCTTAGGCGGCTTTCCTGCCCGGGTTATTGGATATGTATTTATTACTCTACACACGGTTCATACGTGCGAATATGGACACACCAGACGGTTCACACACCCCCTGGGCCTCATGCTGGTCAGGCTAGCGTCTCTGGAGTTGTTGTCGGACACTCAAAAGAGATAGCGACCGTCGTAGCATCATGTTAAACATGATGATCATTTCATTTTTATAATGCATGCATCCATACTCATCATAAAGGAAAATATCACGATGCATGTGAACATACATTACGCATGAGATCCCTACATTTTTCATAGTAAATAACTCAGGAAAGACAACCCCCTCCACCTCCTTCATTTTATTTAGAGCATAGCCTTCAAAACATGTATAGGGAGTTGTATGTCATGAATCTTCTTGTCTCAAAACATTTCAGTGCATATCATACATATTACGGCATAGCATGACGCTTCATAGCTAATCATAATTCATCAAGGCATAATATGACTTCAGTTTGTATTTTAATGTTTTTGAGCATACGTGGGCATATCATATAACAAACCATATCATATTGTAATACATCACGCTATACCACATGATATAAAACATATCATATCATATCGTTCAACATATCAAATCATAAACACAATACACATGTCAAACATATGACATGTGCTGGGTTACTGGGCATGTGTCATCATGCATAACACAAATCTTCTAACCATACCATAGTAAGACCACTTACTTAGTTGACCTTAGCCAAAGTTCTATTAGTTCCAAATTTGTTTGCTTTCATCCTTCAAATTCATTCTTATGTCGAGGTTTCACCTATTTTAAATATTCACTTAACTCTTGCCGTAAATGTTAAATTACATGTTTTCATTTCTTCTCAATTTGAGAGTAAAATTTAAATTAAAAAATATGTCAGTATTATTTTATAGTGGTTGGATTATTATTTATTATAATATTATTTTCATACAAACAATTTAAAAAACCAGTTCTTTTCTTTATTTCTGATTTTTTTTTCTTCAGATGAAAAGAAATTTAACTCACCTATTGTGACAAACTCTTCAAATCTTCGAGCCACATCCCCTAAATGTGCATAAAGACCATTTTTGTGTTTCGGTTTGGTTTTGCGAAAAGGAATTACTAATACTCGTTAATAAATGTATCTTATTGAAGAAATTGTGAGAGGTTAATGGAGAGGTGAAAAATCCGTTACCAATTTTTTTATTTTATTATATTTGTTAATGGTTGTTACCATTAGGTTAGATCAGATCATTTTCATTACTTTGAATTTACCGTGGTTTTGCTTCCATTTTTTTTCCATTGACATTTACCTTTCCAAACGTTTAAGTTTATGATATTGTATATGAAATATTTTTAATGTTTTTTTTTTTTTTTTTTCACACATTAAGTATATCATGCATATAGGTGACGTCTCTATTTTATTAAAACATAGAGTCGTTACAAACGAATATCTCAAACCTTATCATCGATCCAAAATCAAAAGAAAATTGCACGAATTCAGTCCGTGTCCTTATCCTTGCACTATTGCCAACCGTACTTCCATAGCATCGATGACTACTTTTTTTTTATTTATTTATTTAATATTGTACAAAGACTTATTATTATTATTTTTTTCTTCTAAAGCATACATTGTGAGTCAACTTAAAAGAAATGAATAAATGTTAATTATTCCTCGATTATATACGTATTGTCTGAGAATTTTATTATGTGGCGATCTATTTTTTATTAAGAGAAAGGTTGTCACTACATGCATGATATATCTAATATGCATGAAAAATTAATTTAAAATATTTCATAAATGATGTCATGGATTTAAACATTCATAGAGTTATTTTCAAATAAAATAAAGGTCGATGAAAAGAGCAAAAACGAAATAACAATAAGGTCAAAGTAATGAAAAACACTCTAAATAACTCCACTATTGGGGTCGGAAAATGTAAACACAAGCAATTATGGTGGGACCTATCTTTTCGTAAAATATTTTATGGCCTTGAACTATACTTTCTAATATGAGCAAAAATTGGATGTGTAGTGTACTCCTCTACACACGGCTCACACACTCGCGCATGGACTCACTAGGTGGGTGTATACGTATCCTAGGCTTGCCCTTCAACTAATGCAATCTCACACTACCGAAACCACGGAGGAAAAGAAGCTTGCATAATATCATGGAGAAATGTAAATATCGTAATGTACGTGTCCATACTCCATAACTGAAAAATATCTTGATGCATGTGGCATATAAAATGTGCACGAGGTTCAGTATCAATTCCTGACATAGGACGTACATATAAACACTTGTCATATCTTCCATAATTAACATACATAACTTTTTAATATCTTATAGGCATTGAGTGAGCGTATTACATAGCTTACCTGGCATGACATAGGGAAGTTCATGCATATTACAACACCGATAACATAACATAATCTCATAAGCTTGGTTCATACAACAATCAAGTCATCCAACCAAGCTAACAATAAAATCACTTGCCTAGTTGGCCTAAGTCGAAATCAATACGATCCCTTGATGCCCTTTAATGCTAGCTTAAACCTACTCCTTCAAATCTAATTACACCGAAGAAGTCTCACCATCATAATTTAAAATTCTAATATGAAAATTGACTCACCTAATTTGCATAAAATAACCTAAACAGAATAAAAAAAAAATGATATGAAAGGATCCGAGCATATCAGACCCAAGCCGGATCAGCTAAGAAACTGAGCTGGAATTGTTAGAAAATGTACTAAATGACCGGCTCTGAACCGTCTAAGTGGAATGAAGCGGAGCAATTATTGTTGACTTAATAAACCAAGAGACCTCCTTTATATATTGAAGTCGAACTCTCCACTTTTTCAACCTAACCGATGCGAGACAACGGAGGGCAAGAATGTCAAAAACTAAGAATTAGTGCCATGACTTTGTTTATTTTCTCAATTGAAACTTCAAATTTTGGCAGCTCTTATTATATGAAGGCCGACAAAGATTCTTTATTTATTTTATTTTATTTTAATAGCAAAAACAATAATTCTCTCTAGAAAAAAATTCTTCTATTTTATAATATAATTTCAATTAATAAATAAATAAATAAATGAAGCTTTTCCATTTCAAAGGCATTTGACTGAGGCAATGCTTAAATTCAAACCTTCATATTACATTTTCCACACTTCGTTACCTGCCTTTGACCTTTTTACCTCACCATCATCAAATCATTTCATATAATAATTCTCAAACAAATAAAATAAATATTAAATTTTAAAAAAAAATATAATTGTCATATCCCGTCATCGTTGTTGGTTGTTGGTTGGAGAGGAGAACGAAGCATCCTTTCTAAGGTTGTGGAAACATTTCCCTAGCAAACGCATTTTAAAGCTTTAAGGTAAAGCCCGAAAAGAAAAGAAGACAATACCTGCTAGCGGTAGGCGAGGACTATTACAGCAATTTATGTTAGTTCGGATCAAAATAATATATGAAATGAATTTAATTCTTCTTGGAAACCTTAGTCAACAAATATGTGAACTTTTTGGTATTAGTGTGTTTATATTTATTTGTTAAATTACACTTTTATTTGTTATCTTTATAAGTGTGTTTATATTTATTTTGGTGAGTGGTTATATAGCTTTACGGAGAGTGTGTTCGATTGACACCAAATTTGACAAATTCTCGTCTTTCATATCGATGAGCTTAACTCTAGAGTCCTACAAGCCGAAACTCATCAAAGTTTTAACTTTTGAGGTTATGACTTGAGACCCTACTCGACCCTGAATTATGATTCATAAAGGAGCCTTACCATTTTGACAACATTGTTGGTTGCATAGTGGTTGACAACGTTAATGAAAACTAGGTAGATTTGGAACAAAGACATAAGTTGAGAGATTTTGTTGGAGAAAAGGGTGATATTGGAAATTTTTTTGAAAGACAAGAATAATAATGTTAAAGGACTTGTGTTAAGAATAATGTGATGGATGGGATGGTATGAAATGAGAATATCATAATGAATTCATGTGATTCAAAAATAATAATAATAACATTTATCTAAAAGAATGAACAAGATGGGGCAGTTCCAAGAGATCACATCAAATTCACATAAGTTTGATGTGTTGATTTATTAGGGAATAAAAAAAAAGTTGTTCATTTCTTCATATTTTTATAATTTTGTAAAAAAAACATGGAAATTCTTAATTCTACCGCCGTAACCTCGAGTTAGGTTTGTTGGATGATGAAAGTCTCACATCGGCTAATTTAGGAAATGATCATGGGTTTATAATCAAGGAATACTATCTCCATTGGTGTGAGGTCTTTTGGGGAAGCACAAAGCAAAGCCATAAGAGCTGCCATTCAAAGTAGATAATATCATACCATTGTGAAGAGTCGTGTTCGTCTAACAAGGTTCTACTAAAAGAAGAAATCATGTAATGAAAAAGGGGTCGAGACTATGCTACTAGAGGTTTTCAAGATTACCACAGACATGTTTTAAATAATTTAAGCGAAAATTCAAAAAATAATGTATACTACTCCCTATCTTTGGATATACGAACTTCCATGGTCTATACTACTCCCTATCTTTAGATATACAAACTTCCATGGTCTATTTGTGTATGAAAGTTTTACTTTTACTTAAAAATTATTCTTATGTTAACTAATCAGAGTGGTGCAGCGGAAGCGTGGTGGGCCCATAACCCACACGTCCCAAAATCGAAACTTGGCTCTAATATAATAGTATATGCATGCATGTGATGACATCATTGATTAAAGGTGGGTGTATACTTTTTTGAGATTGCAAGTTCCTTTAGAGATTCTTTAGTTATTCCAATCAAGCTATGTTCTACCTGTTGGGTCTTTACATGAAGCTTCTTTGAAGAAACCAAAAGAGTAAACAATCTCATATTCAAAGAAGCTTCTTTGAAGAAACCAAAAGAGTAAACAATAGTAAACAATCTCATATTCTTGCAGAGATATATGAAAAGCTAGATCTCGATCTCGTTGTCCTAACGAGATGGAGTATTAGAGTTATAATTTAAACCTAGTTTATGTCCTTGGAATCTTATGAGTCCAAGCTGAATAAACCCTTATTTGGATTAATCCGAGTATCCATATAAACTGTTGAGGATGGATGGATTGATGGGAAAAGACAAGTTGAGGATCATCTAGCCATACATTATTTGTGGTATCATCTTTGATCCGTTGAAGGTTAGATGAGAGTTAGATGAGTGAGAGAGAAGTAAATATTGTACAGTGAGAAAGGACTTGAAAACAAAGGTATTTATGGCCACTCAGTTTGTACCAAAATCTCGATGATTCAAAAAACATAAAACATAAATAGGAATCCAATGCAATTAAACCTTATTCTAAACACTTATTCGAAAGGGCTCCAAATGGGACGTGAGATCCCACGTCGATTGGAGGGAAGAACGAAACATTTTTACAAGGGTGTAAACATCTCTCTAGTAGACACGTTCTAAAAACCTTGAAGTGAACCTTGAAAGAAAAAGTCCAAAGAGGACAATATATACTCATGGTGGGGTGGGGCTTAAGCTGTTACATTATTGATGTGAGATCTCACATCGGTTGGGAAAGGGAACGAAGCATTACTCACAAAGGTGTGGAAACCTCTCTCTAACTTATGCGTTTTAAAACTTGATACGTAATGAACAAAACAGACAATATCTTCCAACAACGGTTACAAATAAAAATGACTTAGGCTTACCATAACCTAAAATAAACATTCATTTTACCAAATCTAAATGTGATTCCACTAACTCTAGAGCATACAAATTGTTACCAAAAGCCAGAAACCCTTGAAAGATTTGTCCACCAAGTCCAAAGAACAAATACTCTTAAGAACAACTCAAAACAAAAACAGGTTAATAAAATTTGCCGTGTAACACCATTCCCAAACAGGTTAATAAGAAGAAATGAAGAGAAACATGAGTAAAGTCCATTTTAAAGTGGTTGAGATAATAAGAGTAGTTGAATTCCAAAATAACTCAGAGAAGGTTCTGGTTGTTGTTTTCTTCCTTAGGGGCCCCGAAAGAATCCAGCCTTTGAAGAGTCAACTGTTCTCAGAGGAAGCAGCAAAGGTGTGTGCAGGCAGCCATGTCTGACTTTCTCAGACAAAATTTTGAGCATCTTTTTGACAGCCTACAATAATGAGACCCAAAACAATTAATTTCTCAGACAAAGCTTAGGCCATTTTTGTGCTAAGAAAGATTAAAAATCCATTGATTGCCTAAGAAACTGATGGTAAAGAAAGAGAAGTAAAAGGCAATTGCACGAGTACAAGAGGTAATAAAGATTTTGTGCAGAGAAATAATGGGAACTGCTTGGACAGTAAAAGTACAAAGTCGGAATCAGGACCTGCAATGGCATAATAAAGAAGAGCTTCAATGGTTAAACATAAGGGAAGGTACAAACTTACTGCTCATAAATTAAAAGACTGTGAATGCAACTAAGATGCCAACATTCATTTATTTCGGGGCCTGGATGATTACAACATCATGAGGGCAACTCATTGCTCATTTAAGTAACTTTCTGCTTTCAATTTTGATATTGTTATCAAGGGTTGTTGTCATTTGTCAGGTTGATCCAAAATGTGAGGTTTATTATATATAGCCCAAGCCCACTTCTAGCATATCCAAAATGCGTTTGCTCTAGGGAGAGATTTTCACACCTCTATAAAGAATGCTTCGTTCCTTTCTCCAACCAATCCCCCCCCCCCTTTTCCTTTGGGCCCAGCGTGTTTGCTGGCATACCGCCTCGGGTCTACCCCCTTCAGGACTCAGCCTCTTTCGCTGGCACATTGTCCGATGTTTGGCTCTTATACCATTTGTAATGGCCCAAGCCCACCACTAGCAAATATTGCCCTTTTTCGCCTTTCCCTTTCGGGCTTCCCCTCGAGGTTTTTTAAATGTGTCTGCTAGAAAGAAGTTTTCACACGAACCCCCCAATCCACCCCCACCCCCTTTGGGGCCCAACATCCTTACTGGCACACTGTCTCGTGTCCACCCCCTTCGGGGCTCAACCTTTTCACTGGCACATCGCCTTATGTTTGGCTCTGAAACCATTTGTAACGGTCCAAGCCCACCACTAATTGATATTGTCTTCTTTGGACTTTCCCTCTCGGGCTTTCCTTCAAAGTTCTTAAATGTGTTTGCTAGGGAGAGGTTTCCACACTCTTATAATGAATGATTTCGTTCCCCTCTCCAACCGATGTGGGATCTCACATGCAATGCCTAAGTCGATTATTCCCAACCCTACAACACTCAAGAGTGAAACCAAGAAGTGTCAACCTACTATCTCTTCTATTTCTTTTGTTGTTTTTATGAGAAATAAAGAAAGATATATAGGAAAAGAACATAAAGAAGACTTATTACAAAAGAATTCTGTGATTATTAGCCTTTCTTCTAAAGCTCCAACCTGTAAGAGCTTCCACCAGCCAACAAATAATCCTCACATCTAATCAAATGAACAATGAAAGAGAAGATGTTCAAAGGCTAAATAGTCCAAGAAGTAAAAATAAACAAAATCTAAGGGACATGGTGATTTAGAAAGAGTATCTAAAAAAAGCACTTCGAATCGCGAAAGCCCCTAAACAATTATTCTTAAAACCTGAAAACAGAAACTCAAACTTCTGCGCAGTCAACCAAAGTAAGAAAGTAATATATCACTGATGAGTTAGAAACAAAGGCAGCTTGGGTCTCAAAATTGGCCCAAGTCTGGAAACTTCTAATAGGCCTATAAAAGTCCACAAAAATTTGATCCTTTATTTCTAGGAAAGAAGAATGTTCATGTCATTTAAGGAAATAGGATGACCATTATAATCTAAGATTGGGAGCCACAGAGAGGACAAACCCTGGCCAACAAGATCCCGATACTTTTGATGAAAAGCATCTGGGGTCATTTGGACCAAGGGCTTTATTGACCAGTGTTCTTTGAGGACCTTGGAGGACATGCCAACATATGATGGGAAAAGGGAAAAGGGAAAAGGGAAAGGTTGGTCAAGTTATAATTAGCCTTGGCCAATCCAAATTGGGTTATTCATGCAAATGACCACCCGTTAAGTAGATCACTGAACCTAGAAGCAATTCAAAATTTCATTATATTACACACAGAACCAGGTCACCATGTCATTTGGCTAAGGAGGGGCTGTTTTTATTACACCCCCTTGGGGCAAGTCACCATGTCATTTAAAAGAGAGCAAAAACTACCCCAAGGAAGCAGCTTCTGGAAAATTAACAATCAAGGCATTGCCTGGGAAAAAACCCCCCAAGGAAGAAGCTGAATTAACTATCATCCATAATACATTGAACCAGGTCAAACATGAGGATGAGCCAACCAAGCCAAAGATACTACATTATAATTATATCCGGAAGCTACATATGCATCCAATATGTGAAAAAGAATGCACTAAACCAGGCTCATCAGTACAGAAAACTAGATTGTTTAGGAAAACAAAATTACAGTTGACCTAACCTCCTAGAAACATATGGGAAGGCCTGGTATCTGGATCATCCACCTCGCATATGTGCACCTAACTCACCAAACTGATCATCTGCTTCTACAGTATCGTCTGAAAGGCGGACTGCATCCAGTTTCTGTTTCAGAATATCTATGGCATTGAGTATCAACTGGGAAGCTTTTATTGCACCGGTAGATTCAACTGTGAAGATAAAACTATCTTCTTTCGCAGTGATATCCACTAGTCCAGCTTTACCCATTGCTTCTGCTTTCTTAATCACTTCATCATCATAAGTGTATGCCTCTGGATCAACCACCAGAACCTTTACAAACAGAATAAGCAGCAGCAAGTTAAACAAGTGAAATGAAAAATAAAAAATAAAAAATTCATTGGCTAAGTTTGGATCACTCGTTTTTCATACTTTCTTTAGCCATAAGTAAGCAAAGTATCTCAGAATTTGGGTATTACTACGATTAAATAAAAAGATGAAAGCCCATCTTAAATTTTACGTCATACATGAGAGGCAGCAAGAATGAAAATTTTCTCCTAATACACCAATTACACCTGAATGAGTACCTCCTTTAAGCTGATTCTTTTCTCGAAGTGAAGATACCGCAAGATACAATGGCTTCCAGTGCTTATAAAAAAGTGACAAATCCAAAAAATCATGACATTGTTAAAGAAGACCTTGCGACAGAATTCCCCAACTTTAAAGAATGGCCTTATAAATGTTAGCCTTAATGAAATTTATATAGGTCCAATTCCCAAATAGCTGAAGCAAATACAGCAAACAATTACTGCCCTATCAGCCTTGTCCCATGCATCTATAAGATTATAGCTAGAGTGCTCCCTGAAAGATTGAAAAGCGTCCTCCCACATAGTATAATGCAATTCCAATTTGCTTAGTCATTGGAATATTAACTCTCACACAACAGTTTACAAAAGCAGTGCCCTTGAAACGATACCAAAGTGCTCTGATACCAAAAAAACGGTTCTTACTTCAATTTCCAAGGGGGTAAACACCATTTAGTATCTGAGCTCTATTTGCCTCAGAGATTTTAACTCTTCTGGTATCGAGTTACTTGGTCCCAAGGGACTTCATATCAACCCTCTATAGGTTTATCAATGAGTGGTGTATTATGTGCATGAAAAGCTCAACTCAAAACCATGTTTTCTACTCATGCTCCAACATATACAAGTTTTATTTTTATTTATTTATTATTATTATTACTACTTTGGTTTGGATAAGCAAAAGAGGGAAAAGAAATTTCAAGCAATGGAGTTACAAAAGACTTTTCCAATTGGTCACAACAGAGAAAAGAGAGACAAAAGAGTAAGGATTAAATTAGAGGTATCACTTTACACCAAGATAGAGTAAGATAAATGATACTATCCAAAAGGTGTTCAACAGGCCTCTCCTTGTTTTGAAAGATTTATTCATTGCGCTCAGTCCAAGTAACCCAAAAGAAAGCTTTGATGAGATTTTCCCAAAGGTACTTCTCTTTTTTGTGTGGATGCCCTGATAACATGGATGCAAGAAGATGTGATTGCCAGGATATGGAATCAACCAATTAAAAGCAGAAATAAGGTATGTCCAGAGGGAGGCAAGACAAAAAATTATTGAGAAGGTGGTCTTGAGATCCAGCATCCCTTTTACACATAGAGCACCATTGGGGCGAGAGAACCATGTGGGGAATGCATTGCTGGAGTTTCTCATGCATGTTGATGGCAAGGCAAGCAACTTCCCATATGAAGAATTTATTTTTTTCCAGGCAGGTGGCTTCCCAAATATATTTGTAAAGCCATCAGGCAAGATTTTCCTGTTGGTGACAAAGTCCATTAGGAGAGACTTTGTAGAAAAAATGCCATCATTTTCCAATTTCCAAACTCATGAAACACAAGTAGGAGAGAGTTGGATAGGAAGGAGATTTGTGGATAAATCAGCCCATTCTGAAATTTCCTCCTCCTTGGGGTTCCTTATTAAAGATAAATCCCAAAAGCTCCTTTCAACACTCCAGATATCATGAATGGAAGCTGCCTTAATGTTTGAGATGGAGAATAATAGAGGGAACCAGTGGGCAAGTGGACCACAGGGCAACATGTCATCATGCCAAAAAGTAGTTTCTCCATTCCCAACTCTATGATGAATATGGACGAAGATGGGTCAAAGATCGGTCGAAGATGAGGTCTTGCATACAGAGGATGACCTTCCAGGAACCATTTTATGAGCGGACCATTAAGGATCTCAGTTTAAGATTGAAATGGGTTGACCCATATTTAGCAATATTCATGTCTCCAAAGGGCTGATTTTTCAAACCAAAACCGCCAAGCCCATTTGGCAAGGAGAGTGTGGTTCTTCTGGTAGATATTTGGATGCCAAGACCACAACTGACTGAGGGAAGAATAATTTTCTCCCATCGGACCTTTATTTTTAATGTAAGCTTCATGTGCTTTCTATTATGGCAGCAACCTTTTTTGGTAATGAGAACAGTGATAGTAGTAAGTGGGAAGATTTGAAAGGACACTTCTAATAATGTCAGACAACCTCCCTTTGAGATATGGACAGACTCCCATGCTTGCAACCTCCTCTCTATTTTTGTGGCGTAGACATTCGGCCAGCTTCCCTTTCCGACCAAACAAAGAGGCCAAATTTTCCAGCTCCTCCTCTTCTAAGTTGATGCCCAAAATCTTGAACTTTTCGGCATTAATGTTTAGGCTTGAAGCCATCTCAAAGGATTTCACTCATGGAGAAAGTGTTGTGGATAGCACTGTCATCAAGGATGGAGAAGAGAACACTATCATCCAAAATTTGTAAATGATGGATACTACGCTCTTCTCAAACCAATGAGAAACCCTTTAAGGACCAATTTTCTGCAGCATGGTTCATAAGGCAAGCCTAAGACCCCTCGATACCAAAATCTTAGCACACGGGCACCCTTTAAAGATGATAGAGTAATTTGGTGAAAATGCAGGCACTGATCTATGCTCTCCGTTGGGAGATAAATCCTTCAACTTGTAGGAGGAGATCAAGAAAGTCCCAATCCACTTTATCAAACGCTTATTTGATGTCCAGCTTAATCATAGCCCCTTTCCACTTCAATCTATTCCAATAAGGCACAAATCAAGGATCTGTCTTCTTCCACACTTCATTTAGACAAGTTTTTCTTCATCTACATGGGTTGTTTTTCTGGGTTCTTTTATTTTTTGGTTAGAAAGGAATAAGCAGCCTTTCTAACAAAAAAAAAAAAAAAAAAAAA
>NW_019268561.1:1409125-1412618 GCF_002738365.1 Cucurbita moschata | reverse complement strand
GTTAGAAAGGAATAAGCAGCCTTTCTAAAAAAAAAAAAAAAAAAAAAAAAGTCTCTTTCAAATACTTCTATAATTTAATTCTTGTTCTTGCTTTACTTGGTGTAAATGCACCTTTTTTCTAACTACAGTTTAGAGGATCTATTGGCTAACCTGAAGGTTTTTCTTAATCAATGAGTTTGTCAGCACTGCTACTTATTGTATATTTCATCGCATTGAAATGTTATTTCCTATTAAAAGAAACAGAAGGGGGAAAACACTTGAATTGTGTTATGCAAAGAAGGTATACATCATAAAGGACCAGAGTTGCCATCTCAAGACTTCCATAGAACACAAACAAAAAGCTTTCGAACATGTAGAAGATCTAGGCATTTCTTTTTGAAGTCACAGAATTACAGAATGTAATCTATCTAATAGGAAAGAATCTCTCCCTACTCCCTCCCTCGTTCTCCATTTAACCTGGGATTTCCCACCGGCCCAAGTGGTTAAATGTATGTCTATAGAGATGCCAACTAACCCCTAATAGAGAATCTGTCTCGGTTGATAGTGTCTGTAACTGTATGATGAGATTATGAGTTAGAACCATAATGAGGTTGTGCCTCAAGTGTGCATGATATGCAAGTAGATTATGAATGAAGGAACTAGTAAAGAGTTGGGTTATCCTAGAACCTTATGATGCTCCCGATGAATTGATTGAGCTTCGAGGAACCAAACTACAAGAACCAATGAATCAATAAGAGCTCTAATAGTGCTGAATGATGAGAAGCCACGAAATTACCAAACAAGAACTCTAAGTTGAGCTTGGGTGAGCTAGCATAACCTAGATGAGCCTATGACTTAGAAATGTGACATCTAGGTACGTAATAAGACACATGAACAACTTAACGAAAGTGTATGACATAAGACTTAGAATAAGCTAAGAGCCTACAAGCAAGCTACTTCCCGAATATTTTTATGCTCACTCATTCTACTTTTTTTTGTCAAATGGAAACTAAATTGCAGGATCGAGGTGAGGGCGTATCAAGCTATGGGGCTATAGAGGTTGAATAGAGTCTTGATTTCAAACTCTTGAAGATTTTCATGTACATGTTTTGATGTTGTATTTTGTAAACTGTCCCTGATGTCTTTTTTATGGACTTGTACTGTTTTATCTTGATTTAAAGTTAATGCATGCATGTTTTCAAATTAAATCAAATTATTATGTTGTTTTCAATTTCTGCGCCAGTTAGTGGCAATTCATGCCTCGAGTCCCTCGAAAAGTAGGTCGTTACACAAATCCACCACAAAGCTAATACCTTTATTGCTTCTTATATTAGCTCTCCCACTTACAAGAAGCGATAGAAACAGCACAGTACTATAGTTTATTTTAAAAAGTTACAAATATGCCAACTCCGCATGACAAACCATAAACAACAGAAAGTGATATTAGAGGAAATATACAGTTCAGATCAGCTCTTCTAGACAACCCTCTGGGAAATTGCATAATATTACAGAGAGCAGCTTGAAAATTTCAGAAAGCCATTGCAAGAAATAAAAAGAAAGAGAAATGGAGGTTATGCGAGAAGAACCTGGTGGGTAACAGGATCCAATTCAAAGACCTTGGTTGGGCTACTTTCAACCCAGGAAGTCTTTTCCTCTAGTGTTAATGTTTCCATTAGATCTTCATTGATGTGAATGCTTGGTTCATACATGAATGTCACAGTTGCTGCAGGCGACCATTTTGCATGATCTTTACCAATGCCCTTCCTGGCTATGGCTCTCAACCTCAATTCTTGACCCCGACGTAGCTTCACAATGATTATTCCTCTACAATTATCACAAAACCCGCTCAAATTGAGGAGCAATTATTTCACTAACCACAATGATACTAGATTAAAATGATATTTTCCGCATTACAATTTTTTTTTTTTCCTTTTTATGTAAATTTCAGACAGGCAATTTAGTAGAATGCAAGAAAATTCATCATTAAGGTAGTGAGGTGCGTTGGCATTCAGTCAAACAGATTATTGGTGTCCCAACATTTATGTTTGCTCACCATAGAACATGAAGCATAAAAACCAAAGCACAAAAAAATACAAGCGAAATCCAGAACCATGAAGATGAACTCATAAACCTGTTCTAACACAAGCATGTTATCACAACTATCCGCCTAACATGAAATTGCTACCATGTGAGTGAACCAAGAAGCAGAGGAAAATGACAGCATCCAATAGAAAATGAAAAGAATGTTACCTTACAATAATGCAGGAATGTTGCATAGCAAAGAAAGAACGCATTATAACTTTGGCGGTCAAGCTCCAAAGTAGAAGTGATAGACTATCTCTAAGATGTATTTTCACCCAAAAATTTACCTTCCATTTGTAAACCGAATAGCAGATGTCGTTGCATACTTAACAGTACAGACCACGAATAAGTCTACCCAACTACATGCAATAATCACCTAAAAGCTCAAATGAATCTCGCTGGGAAAATAGAATCAACAAACATGTCTACGAGACGAGACACATGAGAGTAAGAGGAAATACTTGGTATCAAGCGCTTCACCAGCAGCAGCTGCAGAATCAGAGAAATCAACAGGGACAACAGTGTGATCAGAACTATAGAGATCCTTGCTGGAGACGTCTAGGGTTTGGTCAGAGTGGCACTTGGCACGAAGGTGAAACTCGACAGAGCAAAACTCGCACTGGCCATCACCATCACAAGCATCACAGTCGCGAGAGAAGCGCATAGACATGGCACGCTCGCTAGTGAGGGGAATGAGACCGAGGCGATGGGCGATGAACTCATCGTTGAGAACTGAGGAGTTCACTTCAATTTCTACCAGGTCGATGGCGATGGTGGGGACCTCGGCGATCATGACGCGACGGAGGGCGTTGGCCATGCTAACATCAGTGTCATGGAGCTCGAATTTGGCATAGTCATCTCTGAGCTCTCGGATCTTCACCTTCGGAAAGCGCTGGTACGATGCCCCTTCCATGGCTCCCTACTCTCTCTTCCGACTTCCGAGGGTTTCTGAGTGTGGAGACCTTCTAAAAGGCTGTTGGTGAAAAACCGACCCGGTCCGGTCTGCCAGTGAATAGACTCGACCCAAAAATATCTTTGATATTTAAAAAACGTTTAAAAATTTTCAAAAAAAATACTCTCTGTCCTCTCAAAAAAAATATTAAAAAATCTTCTTTCACGGAGATTAATGAGAAGTATTATTAATATTTGAAATGTCGTAGTAACAATTTTGAAAGTGGCTCGTTCAAAAAGGACATAATAAATTTTTAGGACGATAATTTTTCATGGAGAATTTGTAGAGATCATGTTCTTGTCGAGATTTATATATATATATATATTTTAAATATTCTTTTCAAAGATTTTTTATTATGATTTTTATTAAAAATTTATAAAACATCTTAGTAAATACAAAAAATATTTCATAAAAATTATGATTTTTTTATTTATTAAAATATATATATATATATATATATATATATATATATATATATAT